>NC_142110.1:60618386-60944386 GCF_056152115.1 Neolamprologus brichardi
TTGTCACACTTAAATGTTTCAGAACATCAAGCAAATTTAAATATTAGACAAAGACATTACAAGTAAACACAAAATGCAGTTTCTAAATGAAGATGTTTATTATTAAGGGGAAACCAATCGCAGTTTATGCTCAAAAACCCTCCAATGTGGTTGAATTACAATAATTCTGCAAAGATGAGAAGGCCAAAATTCCTCCACAGCACTGTGACAGTCTCATTTCCTGTTGTAGCAAAAGCTTGATTGCAGTTGTTGCTGCTAAGGGTGGTAAGGTTTAGCAATCACAAGTTGCTGTTGTCAGTATACTGCCAGACTATTGGGGGTCCCTTTATCCCTGCTATCACCACCAGCATCCCAAAGGACACTGCTCCATGCTGCTGCTGTCTTTATGTTTTGTCCTCAGTGTGTCCAGTGAGATGTCAGTCTTGTCTCTGTATTTCTTTACCTTAATTTCTGTTTAGTTGCTCCTCCCCCGCAGTTCGTCTCCTTTGTGAACAAGTGTTGGATTAATTCTGGGCTTATCTCTCGTTTGTTTTGTTATTTCTTTTTTTATCTATTTTAAAATTAGAAACATCCTGTCTCAGACTGATGCTGAAAAACTAGTTCATGCATTTATTAATTCTAGGCTGGGCTACTGTAATTTGTTATTATCAGGATGTCCTAAAAACTCCCTGAGAAGTTGATCCAAAGGTTGCAGCAAGAGTACTGACATGGACTAGAAAGAGAGAGCATATTTCTACTATATTGGCTTATTGGCTCCCTGTTGAATCCAGAATCGAATTTAAAGTCCCGCTCCTCACATACAAGGTCTTGAATAATCAGACCCCATTTTAATCTTGAGCTCCTTTTCCATTAGTACCTACTTGGATTGACTCACCACAACTGAACTCGGAATGACTGGTTTTCCATTACAATTGAGTACCCCCTAATGCGTGTAGTCATTGTCAAAGCAACATGGCTAAATGTCCTGTGACGTAATTACTATGCGACACAAATGCTACAACAAAGGTGAATGGTGAGGTGACGATATACCTGTTGCTCAGTCTGTGGCTTTTTGTCAGACTCGGGGATCACAGCGGCGTTTTTGTAGACATTTCTCTTGTTGCCGGGTTTAATAAATGGCGGTTTTAATTTTCCTGAACAAGGCACTCTCATGATTCATCGAGTGACATCACTGACCAGCCAATTGGTGGAATGTAGTCTGACAACGTCATATTTGAGTACCTGGTCGGATTGCTCGGAACCTGATTAGAGCAGGTACTATTACCTGTTACCAGTTACTATGACCTAATGGACAACCCTGAAAACCATAGCAAGTGGAGTGGCGAGTGGATCCGAGTAGGTACTAATGGAAAGGGGGCTTAAATGACCTTATAGTATCACCCAATAAGAGCTCTTTGAGCTGAGACTACTGGCTTTTTTTTTGATAAAGCATACAGTTAGGACTGAATCCTCCCTTAGTTATGCTGCAATAGGTCTAGGCAGCTGGGAGATTCCCATGATGCAATGAGTGCTTCTTCTTCAGTCACCTTTTTCACTCACTATGTGTTTATACACCTCTCTGCATTTAATTATTTGTTATTATTAATATCGGTCTCTCTTCCACACAGGGATGGACTGGGACCAAAAATCGGCCCGGGCATTTTGACTAGAGACCGGCCCACCAGGTATTATAGGAAAAGCCATAAAGCCTTTGAATGAAAACAAACGCTGTTGTGACACTGATGTATACTGTCTTGTTGATATATATGTATGATTTCTATACATTACAAAGTGGGCAATAAACAAAAAGAGAAAAGCCGATCAGCTGATCATGGATCAATTTCATGACTGAAGTAGCAACAGGAGAAGGAGGGGGAGAGGATGAGAGAAGAAGAGGCAGTTGACAGTGTAAAGACACAGAATAACTCCAACTTTGTGTCTTTTTTTTCATTCTAGCTGACGTACAGAACAAATTGTGATCCTTTTCACCTCTTCTGTTTGTCTGTGATATGGTTGCTTTCAGAGCCGTTGCCCAAGCAAGAGGGAGGGTGCATCTGACCTCCTCGGCTGTAATTGGTCCAACCCAGAGTTGATCATGACCAATTGGCCAATCCACCACCTTTCATTGTTTATACCGTTACAAAACAAACAAAAAAAAAAACATTGGCCTATAAAAAGAAGAAAAATCACCATCGGCCCAAGGCCAGTCCAGCTGTGCTTCCACAGGATGTCTCTATGCTGTCATTATCCACTCACCCCCAACCCGTCATGGCTGTCATGTTTAGAGGCATAAGAGTTCAAGAGACACTTTGTAGAGCAACTCAAACTCGTACTTTATTGTCAAAATCCCTGTAAGTCATTTCTTTTCAGAAAGTTGCTGGTTCACAGTCGACCTTCACTTCCTGTTAAGTCTTTCACAATAAAAAAGGTTACACTAAAACAGAATAAACCACATCCTCCATCCTTTGATAACACCACAGCCTTAAGAGAATATATACTGCATATATGAAAACTATAACTCTCTTTGCTCTTTTTTCCCAAGAACCGTTTATAGAACACTGTCTTTATTCTTTACATTTAAACCTTTTTTCCCCCTTTCATAAATCCAGTCTTTGTGGCTTTATGACAAGCCTGCCAAACCTAGTTCTGACAGGACATGGGTCAGCTGTCTTTGGAGTCAGAGCTGCAGGTGCTAATTGGTTTGATGCGGGCAAGGCGCCCTCTGTTGGTCTGATATTTTTGTCATCCAGTAATTCAGCTGTAGCCTTAGAATCTAGGTCTGAACACGGTAGAATCCGTGTGACAGTGTGTCCGCTGTGAGGAGGGCTCGGTTAGGGCTTGATTTCCTAGCAGGCTGATGAGTGGTTTGTGGTCATTCTCTAATGAGAAGTGTCTCCCGATTAGAAAATCTTTAAATCTTTCATACATTCCCACGTTAATCCAAGCGCCTCCTTCTCCACTTGTGCATACCTCTGCTCTGTTTCCGTTAAAGTGCAAGATGCGTATGCCACAGGTCTCCATTTGTCACCCAGTCCATAGAATGAGGCATCTGCAGACAGTTTTAACTCTTTGTTGCAATTTGTTGAGCAATGTGTGCAGTCTGGCATTGTGCTCCTGCTGATCCTATTCCCAAATGAGGATGTCATCCATGTGACCAACCACTCCCAGCAGCCCATAGAGGATCACTGACAATCCTCTGGGGCTGAGGCTATTCCAAAAGGTAGCGCCCAAAGAGGGTAATGAACATTGTGTAGTGTGCCAGAAGCCTCTATTTGCAGCCAACTTACTGAAGACTCCAGCCAAGGATCCAAGTGCCTGTTCAACCGAAGGCAGGCCTTTTCTCTGCACACTGCTTCATTGAGGTGAGTAACATCAACATAAAATGTAAACTGAGTCATTTTTTGCTGGCACAGTGACCTGTTGGTTCTTCGACTCTGCTGATTACTTCCATGGAATCCATTCTTTCCGGTTCCTGTTTCACTTTTTCTAACAAAGGGATGGGGACCCATCTTGGTTAGGGAACAAGGCACAGCATTGGGTTTCAACTTAGTAGTATAAGGTTGCTGCATTAAACCCAGTCCCTGACCCAGCTTTGGGTAGTTCTCATTCAACACATTCACGTCTATGCTGTCTGCTCTACACACAAGGTTCACACACCCTGACAATTACTGGCCTGCTTAACAACGCTATGTGAAAATCTTTTATAATAAACACATTTTCTTGTATTTTTTGTTCACCTGTGCATAATGTTTCTCTTCACATACCCAACACATCAAGTGGAGTACCACCTGGTCTATCTGCTTTACATAACTCTGTCACATATTAGTTTATGCAGTAATACATCTGGGCTGGGATAACAGAGACATCTAACTTTGTGGTTTCTGATAGTAAGGACTGACCAAGGATCTGAACCTGTGTCTACAGAACCAAGGAACACGGGTGCATTATTACCTTTCTCTGTTTCTATCACATGCACAGATTTAACAGATTTACACAGAACAAATGAAAACAGTCCAAAACAAAGAACCAAAATTTCAGGAGGCAGACCGCATGGAAGAAGGCAGTGCCGAAACAGATCCAGAGGCCGACTGCGTGGGAAGCAGCGGCGGCGCAGGTGAAGCAGGTCCTGAAGCCGACCACATGGCTTGGTGGATGGATGTGGCCTTGCACGCCGGGCAGGACCTGGAGGAGCCAGCAGGTGTGCTGACGTCTGGCGGAGATGGAGCTGGACCAGATGGCACGACGACCTCCAGCAGAGACAAATCAGATGGTGTGGAAAACTCTGGCGGAGAAAAACCAGACAGTGTGGAACCTCTGGCTGAAGCCAAATTAAAAAAATTGAATTGTAAAGCTATTATATTATACTTATATGCAAGACCCACCCAAAATATGCAATACTCATCATTTTCTTTTAACCAGGGGTGTCAAACGCATGGCCAGCGAGCCAGATGACACAATTATATCCGCCTGTGAGACAATTTCATATGCCAGTTATTAATGGCCCATTGGTATGCGGGAACTGAATGTTCAGCCCTGCTGAGAATCCATGCAGGCAAGGCTGGGACTTTATTTTCATGGTCACACCATGCAGCCAATCACATGCAAAGACAGACTGTGATCATTATGTGAAAGAAGGAAGGGGGAAAGACACTGCGAAGACAGCAAGTGTAGTAGTACAGGCCAGGTACATAGAGAGGCAGGGAAATTATTTTCAGCCATTTTCCATTGTGGAGGACAAAAGGTTTAAAACTTTAACAGGCCTTTAACCTCATAGCAAATGCATAAATATAAAGCTTTTAAGAAAACACTGAAGGAAAATTGCAGCCTTAAAAAAGCCTAAAATCACAGTCCACTATTGAATATTTCATAAAATAAAAGTTTCTTTGAATGGCAGAGATGCAGAAATGTCTGCATGTACCACAGAGCCATGGTTCAGTGTCTGAGTGTCTAGTTGAGTCTCACAGGTCTGAATGTGCACTTGCAGCAGTTTTCCCTCTCCAAAAAATGCCCTCTGAAAAGAAAGCCTATTTTGTGTCATTCAGTACTGAAGAAATTTCAACTTTCACAAATTCTGCCAAATTAGAAAAAGGCTTAGCTATGTTTCTAATAAAACCTCTGTAACTTTCTGAAGAAAAGAAAAGTTTATGGTTACTATAGAAATTTCTTAGTGACTGTACTGTCAATCTGTAACTATGCATACCTACTAATGATGTATTTTTAACCTTAAATGTGCTGTGAAGTGTTAGTAATGTGCAGTTAATTAGTTTAAACTGCAGCTAAAATATAATCAGTTGGTCTATAAACAGTTTGAACATCAGTCTAAAACCTAAAATGGTCATAGCTGCATGAAAATCTAGACGTGAACAGGTTTGTTGTTTTATATTAACGGGTTTTGAGTTTTCTGTTGGTAAAATAATGTGCTAAGGATGAAAAACACAGCACTCCTTAATTGTTGCTGCTGTTGTTATTACAGTCAGGTGATGGCAAGAAAATGAATAAATCTCATTAATTGATGTGAATGTAAACTGTGTTCCAAATTATTATGCAAATTGTATTTAAGTGTTGTGAAGATTAAATATGTTATTTTTCAATTACACTCATGGATGGAATTGTGTCTCAGGGCTCTTTGGATTACTAAAATCAATCTCGGACACCTGTGATAATTAGCTTGGCAGGTGAGCCCAATGAAATGAAAAACTACTAAAGAAGGATGTTCCACATTATTATTGTACTGTTAAGAGATTTGTGGCTGAGCCACAGCACACATGGGTTCGTGCAGATAAAGGCACAATGAGGAAGGTTTCTGCCAGACAAATACATTGGATTAAGAGAACGTCAAGGTGTAGGACCCTCCAGAGGCTTGCAGTTATGCATAAACCTTCTAGTCGGCCACCCCTAACCAGTGCTCACAAGCAGAAATGGCTGCAGTGGGCTCAGAACTACATGAAGACTAATTTTCAAACAGTCTTGTTCACTGATGAGTGCTGTGCAACCCCGGATGGTCCAGATGGAAGAGTAGTGGATGTTGTTGGATGGCCACCATGTCCCAACAAGGCTGCGATGTCAGTAATTACGTGGTGGAGTCATGTTTTCGGCCGGAATCATGTGGATTCCAAGCTGGTCAGCCCCTTTAGGCTCCCTGAAGGTGTGAAATTGACCTCTGCAAAGTATGTGTACTTTCTGACCGACCACTTTCTTCCATGGTACAATATAAAAGACCGTTCTTTCTGCAACAAAATCATCATGCATGAGGATGCTGCAAGGAATACTATCTCATGCTGCAAGGAATACCTCTGCATCATTGGCTGCTATTGGCATAAAAGGAGAAAAACTCATGGTGAGGCCCCCATCCTCCCCTGACCTCAATCCTATTGAGAACCTTTGGAGCATTCTCAAGCAAAAGATCTATGAGGGTGGGAGGCAGTTTGCATCCAAACAAGAGCTCTGGGAGGCTATTCTGACATCCTGCAAAGACATTCAAGCAGAAACTCTCCAAAAAACGTACAAGTTCCATGGATGCAAGAATTGTGAAACTGCTATCAAATAAGGGGTCCTATGTTAATATGTAACTTGACTTCTTAAGATGTTTTTGATTGAAAAAGCTTTTGATTTCAGTAAATATGATCTCCTAATGCTGCAAATTTAACAAATGACCATTTTCAGTTCTTTACAACCTATAAAATGTTTTGAAACTCTGTTGTGCATCATAATTTGGGATAGTGCATTTTAAGTGTGTTATTTTTGAAAAACATACTGTTTTCACTGGGATGTTTGTTCAGTAACATTCCAATTATACTCTAATGCTTGATGACTCGAAAATTATGCTGACTGTCACTTGGATCGACTATTTAGGAAAATCAGAGAAAAATGTCATTTGCATAATAATTTGGAACCGCGGTGTAAATGTGCGCCAGAGCTTTGCTTCTTTTGTAAATGGTCATTGCAGTCAGGCGAAAGGCTGAGGCACTCAGCCTCATTGGAAGGGGTGGTTTCAGGCGTGTTGCTGTCAGTGGTGCAGGCGCAATGGAGGGAGAGAGAGCGCAAAAGAGAAAGCGGGAGGGGGGACGGAGCACGGGTTGCGGCGACATACGTGTGGATGTTGCAGCAGGGTAACGCAGCAATCTACCGAGTAGGGAGGAGGAGGAAAAAAATCTAAAGATTCTGACCAATAAGGAGCAGCTTTGCCTTTTGCACATGTTCGATGTCGTCACTGAGAAACCACTATCACACTCCCTCGTGTCACGTCCGTAACAGAAAATGGATAAGCACAAGCTGGGAATCCGAACTGATGCGGTAAGATGCAGCTTTTGATTTACGGTATCGCGCTGTCCACTATTATGCACGCAGGCACGTTTGGATCGTCTCCCCCTCGCAAATCTCTGCTTAATTTCACAACACTGCGACGGTAATACGGGCCGAACAACATGCAGACTGTACACCTTGTTCTCGGATAATAATTAAACTGCTTGTAATCACTCGAAGCTCGCAGAGCATTGCATGTTATGAGCATAGATGGGGTATTGGTTCTTTGTATTATTCATTTGGCTACTTTTTTTTTTTTGCTTTCTGCTGGCTGACGATAGGCTAATGTGTTCCCATCATCGAACACTGACATCATCCTCTTAAGGATTCAGGCTCCAGGCAGCAGCAGGAGCTGCAGGATGTGCTGCAGCAATCAGGATAGTAGCCTGCGCAGTATTAGCTACCCCAGCGATCCCATGCGACGTTTATTCACGCTTGATTCACGGCTCTGAGACCAGAGTTCATTTTATTTAAAAAAAAAAAAAAAATGCTAGTGCTAGGCCTCAGCACTATGTATGCTCTCAGCATAGATACAAAGATGTCAAAAATACTGGCAAATGCCTATCATTGCACCCATCAGTACTCATCATTGCTTTATTGCCTCCCATATTAATTGCTCCATTATCAAATGGTCAATACAAACTAATAATTTTACCACTTTAGACCAGTAAAGTCAGATTTCTGCTGTAATGCAATAGGGTCGGCATGTGGCCACAGAGAGGCCACATACAGAGGTGTCTAAGAAGAACAATAGATATGTTGTGAGGAAACTGCAGCAAAAAACATTGATCCAGCACACTGTCAGTCATCTACACACATCATTTGTCTGCCAATGGATGCAGGAAAGTGAGAAGAAAAAGGCATTTGTAGAGGTGAGGAATCAGCTTGCCTGTAATAGTTCAGTTATGGGGCTGACACACAAGATACCAGAGACTGCTCCACCTGGATTAAGAACAAGTAAAGAGATGGAGCCTTCAAGTCTGCTGCACAGTGTGTCTTGGGTTGAACTTTGGTCTTGAAATTTCATATGTTCATCAAAACAAAACACTTTATACACAATCCAAAGAGAGAATGAATGAACCATACATCCAGCTGTCATATAACTTTGTCCTAGTTACTTTTATTTTGTTTCAGTTTAGGAGGGGATGAAGTTAAATTTTTGCTTTTCATTAGGGCTATGCCATATCATGTTGTCCGTGGACTAAAATTTTACTTGATATAAAAATGTTATATTAGGATGTCATTGCTATTGCCTTTCCCTCGTACATGCAACAAGACAAGCTGAGATATGTCTTTTTGTGTGATGATTTAGTATCTAAAAGAGAACCATAACTGAACATGCATATGGTGAAAGCCCTGAAATCTTCTACTATGAATTTTACGTGTAATAGATATAGTATTTGATTTAGCATTATCTTGCTGAAATACACAATTCCTTCCCTGCAAAAGATGTTGTCTGGATATGAACATACACTAACAGTCAAAAATTTGGACACACCTTCTCATTTAATGTTTTATCTTTAATTAAATTACTATTTACATTTTAGATTCTCACTGAAGGCATCAAAACTGTGAAGAAGCACATATGGAATTATGTAGTAAACAAAAAAGTGTGAAATAACTTAAAACATGTTTTGTATTTTATATTATTCAAAACAGCCACTCTTTGCTTTGATTACTGCTTTGCACACTCTAACATTCTCTCAATGTCCTTCATGAAATGGTTTTCCAAGATCTTGTTGGCTGTTTTCTGTGGTCCATCACCTCCCAAACCTCGATTAGGTTTAGGTCAGGTGACTGTGGAGGTCAGGCCATCTGATGCAGCATTCCATCACTCTCCTTCATGGTCAAATAGCCCTTACACAGGCTGGAGGTGTGTTTGGGATGGGATGGCACGCTGCTGCAGGATGCTGTGGTAGCCATGCTGGTTCAGTGTGCCTTCAGTGTTGAATAAATTCCCCAACAGTGTCACCACCAAAGCACCCCTACACCATCACACCTCATCCTCCATACTTAATGATAGGAACTATGCATGTAGAGACCAAAAACACTGCGGGTAGAACCAAAGATCTCAAATTTGGACTCATCAGACCAAAGCACAGATTTCCACTGGTCTAATGTCCATTCCTTATGTTTCTTGGCCCAAACAAATCCCTTCTGCTTGTTGCTTTTTCTTGGTATTGGTTCTTTAGCAAGCATTAAATTATCATGATAAGTGTGTTATTTTAAAAAGATCACTGGGAGATGTTTTCAAAAGATCAAATTTTCCCAGGAACAATGGGCTTATATTTTGAAGCCTGTTACAGTATATAATTTTTTGCGGTTGCTGTAATTTCTTACTGCTGTATAAAGTATATGCCATATTCTCACTGTTATGTTTCCATCTTATTTTTACCATGAAATATTTCATCTATTCCCAGTGTCATCTTTTGGTCAGATCTGTCCATTTGAATATTTAATATGAAAGTAGTAGTTTTTACTGAACTAAAAACTGTGTTAGGCGTGTTGGCACAACTGAAAAGCTTTGATGAAGGAGTTTCACACACAGCCTCCCATATACTGCTCCTGAACAGAATTCCTGTATCAGTTTAAAAGTCTTCTTACCTTCTTCTACCTTCTGTAGTTATAAGTATTTTGGTATATGTGGTATATTTTGTAATACCACAATAAAAAATCAAGTACACATGTATAACAACTTCAGTTTTTAATACTGTATTATAATTTAGATTTTCAAGGCTTCCATGCCTCCAACATTTGACAGTACAGAACAAAAACTGTCTAGGTAGTCTAAGTAGCTTGGAAAGAAAAACATCTGGACTTCTTTTAGTTTCTTGAAGATGTTTCACCTCTCATCTGAGAAGCTTCTTCAGTTCTAAGATTGGTGTGGTGGAGTGAGTAGTGGATGTAGAACTGGAACTATGGAAAATATAGGGATTTCAGTCCTACTGTTCATTAGCTCAATCATCATTGAGCTAATGAATGGTAGTTCAATGGTGGTAGCTCATTGCTTTAAAAGCATCAATATCAGCTCCTCTCTAACAGCATGGTGGGAGTTTCTAAAAATGACTGAGTCTTCATTGATCCCATGGTCTTCAAACACCCATTTGGAACAACCCTGACATACTACAGAACAATGATATGATAAACTTTGCAGATTGGAGTTGTAAAGGAATTAAATACTTTGAACAGTTATGAATAATCAAAGAAACAGACTTTATTCTGTTTGACAGATTAGCTAAACAATATGGAATTATCAAGAATAGATTTTTAGAATATTAACAAATTAAATCTATAGTAAAAAAATAAATTTAAGCCTAATCAAGTCAAATTATAAACACCACCAAGTGTGGTATAATTCCTTAATCTCAAAACCCCTCAAATTACTGTCTAAAATATACAGGACACTCCTAAATAAATGAATCAATATCACTTCCTATTGCGAAATAGGAGGCGATCAGTCAGCTTGGACAACAACGTCTGACATGTTCTTCTTCAGACATGTTTAAAAACATTTAATTTGATTAGAAATCACAGTCTACAATTAATACAATATAAAATACTACACAGGGTGCACTATACAGGTCAGCGGATGTTCAGGATGGGTTTTACATCTTCTAACAACTGCGCACACTGTCAAGACAATACACCTGACAATTATATCCCCGCTCTCTGTTTCTGTCCACTTTTTCAGACATTTTAGTGCAGGATATGTGAAGACTATCAGTGTCTGAAATGTAACATTTCAGCCTCCCCTTTGCTTGCTGAGTGACTTAAACGATTTCACTACGGAGATGAATACAGTCCACATGGCTCTCACTGCCTTCTGCATTGCTAAGCAGACTGTCCTCATGAACTGGAAAAAATAAAACTAATGGGCTAGGGGTGTCTGGGGGTTCTCTAGGGGTGGGTTTTTGGGGGGTCTTGACCTGGGGGCTGTAGTGCTGTAGTGGGATGGGGGCTCTGGTGGCTCTTGGGTGGTGTTTTTATGGTGGCTGCATGCAGCAGGGCTCGGGGAGGTCTATGCTGGCAGACATCGCAGTGCGGGTACGGGCCAGGCTTGGGGACTTGGGGTTCTGTGGGTGCTTTGCTTCCAAGCTGGTGTTCTGGCTAGCCTGGGGGGCTTGGTTCCTGGTTGGTGTATCACCGGAGTTGTGCGTGGGTGCATGCATGGGGCCTGGCACTGACGCGGGGTTTGGTGCATTGGTAGAGCTAGGGCCTCTTTAGATGGCGGGGAGGTTGTTACCATCTTTTGCAGGTGGTTTCTGCTCTTGTGGAATATACTCTGCAGGTGTAGTCTGTGAGTTGACTGAATGTTGGGGTGGGTGTAGTTTTCCTCTGCAGTAGGGTCAAATGGGCTATGTGGGCTCTGTGGGCCATGGTAGTGCTGTTGCTGTGAGCCCCGGTCTCGATGGGCTTGAGCCCTCTGCCCTTGGTGGATTTGGGGGAACGGGGGTGCCCATGGGGGTCAACAAGAAGGCTGGCTGCAGGGCGGGGGTACTTTGCCCCCCACCCCTTTCCTCGCCTCCTCATCGCTAATTTCTTCCCTCTTCTCACACCCCCATTTGCTGTTTGCTCTCTGGGGCAGGGGGGCAGGAGGAGGTCTGGTTGGTGTCTGGGCTGGTGGACTTCCCTGCTGCTGCGGGATCGGGGCAGTCTGCTAGTCTCCACCCCAGAGTAAAGGGAACCATATCCTTGGTCTGGGGTCAGATTGCCCCTCTGGGCATGTTGGTGCCTGGACCTGGGAGCATAGAGTATGTATTGGGAGTGTGTATACTGCGTTCTGTGTGTCTCAATGTTGAGTGAGTATGTGAGTATGTATTTGTACTAGTGCTGTCAAAATTAACGCGTTAACGCAAATTAATCTGCCATCACGGTAAACGCGATTAAAATTTTTAACACAATTGACACATCTAGATTGCAGAATTACTCAAAATACCTGAACTGTTTCTGTCAATGCATTTTGAGCAGTTTGTTGACTAATTCTGATTCTTATATAGCGCTTATCTAATCTCCTGGAGTACTCAAAGCGCTCTATACAACACGCCGCATTCAATCGTACACACCCGTTCACACAAGCACTGTTGTCTATGCTTTGTCAGTGCTTTCTAACTAACATACATTCATACGCATTCATACTCCAATGGATGCATTGGAGAGCAGGTGGGGGTTAGTGTCTTGCCCAAGGATTTTTGGCATGGAGGAACAAGGAATCGAACCACCAAGGAACTTTACTATAAAAGGAGTCCAAAATGACCCAGACTGGTGTGGCAGTTCCTGAGGTTTTTCCAGGTGGAGCTTTTAGCAACTCCATTGATTATTTTTTTTTAAAGTAATGTGGTAGCAATATACACAACAGATTAAAGACACTGCAGTGTGCTGAAAGTTCACAAGCTCTCTGTGGCAGTGCCTGTCGAGGTGGTAAACAACAAACCAGAGGTGAATGGAGCCAAGCCCTTGCAAGAGATTAAGAAAAAAATCACCTCATTTATAATACACCCTGACTAAACAGGTTTTATCAGGGGCAGACACTCAGCCACTAACACATGCAAACTAATAAATGTAATAGATTATTGCTTACTTTGATCTTACTTTCCAAAGCTCCAATCTACAAATGGGCACCAGACAGGGCTATCCACTCTGCCACTTCCTTTTTTGTCATTTTCATTGAGTCATTATCAGCAGCAGTCCGACACAAATGTAAATATTAAAAGAAAATACAAACCGTAAGATAAGCTTATATGCTGATGATGTATTATTTGTCCTTGGTAACACACAAACCTATCTTCTGAGGACAATCACACTAATAGAAAAGTATTCATCTATGTCAAACTATTCCATCAAATAGAGCAAATCAACAGTTGCCTCTGAATTGTAATTTTTAGAACACCTCCACTGTGTCACTATTGTCAGGTAACATTTAGATATTTAGGTATAATTATTTTTCTCCCAGGGTCTCAGACATGGTACAGTTGAACCATATTCCTCGACTATAAATGGTCTCACCTGCTGGAAATCTTTACCTATATTTCTCATGGGAAGAATTTACACAAATAAGTCTTAAAACTCTACAAAAGCCAAAACACAATGGTGGTGTAGAAATACCAAATTTTTGTTACATGTTATTCAAGATAGAAACTCTGTTTCATTTCAGAAATTCATCAGAAAAAGTAAGTTTCTTGAATATCAGGAATTGAAATCCATCAAACAGGAAAGATTTAATCCCAATGAACTGAACTTGATTATGAATTATTACATTCCTGTACCTAGGACGGGGCGATATATCAAGTTTTTAAATATATCAATATATTTTTATATGAGATAAGAGATGTGACAATATAGTTTATATCGATATAGTCTATGTTACCGTGCGTGGGGCCGCACTGCGTCAACGCGTTAGCGTTGCGGTTAGCGGTTACCTCATTAACGTGTTGACGCCGTGCAGCTAGCACTACTAGTATTTTCACTATTTACAACAGCGCCATAAAGTGCAAAATGAAGAGTGTGTAAAGAGTGCTGTATCCCAGACCGCGAAGTCTCCCAGCTTTCTGCCCCGAAACAAACTACCTTACAAAACTCGTGTAGCGTATTTTTTGGACTTTAACCATACACTAAAATCCTTTCATTTTCTCAAAAATCGACAGTGTGCCTTATGTATGAATTCTGGTTGTGCTTACTGACTGCGAACCGATTTTATATGGTACACAGCGCTCAGCAATCTGTCAAAAAAGTTTTAGTACAACTTTGGTAAGCTACGAAGCCGCACCGCTTGATGGATTGTTGGAGCATTATGGGTACCGTAATCTGGAGCCTCGTGGAGTAATGCATACCTTGCTTCAACGTAATATTACCGTATTATGTGCATATAAGGACCACAAATGGCACCTGTAAGAGACACGGTTACAAAGTGGATTTAAAACTCAAGGCTGTCAGTCACGCAGTAGAACTTGGGAACAGAGCAGCTGCAAAATCTGTCTGGCTTTGTTATTATGCTCAGCGTCTGTTAGTTTACATTTTAACTGCACAATTGTGAGCGTTTTGTTATGCACAAAAACAACATTGTTTTATTTTATTTATGGAGAATTATTATTTAATAAATGCTGATAATTTATTTGAGTAATTTTTTCATGTACATTTACGCTGTATGTTAATAAAAGTGCCTATGTGAGATCTGGGACACAGCTTTGACTAAGAACTCTCTTTTTGTTCTTACTTTATGGCTTTAAAAAATATCGAGATATATATTGTATATCGCCATCCAGCTAAAGAATATCGAGATATGAATTTTAGGCCATATCGCCCAGCCCTACCTGTACCCCCAAATTGTTATCAAAAATATTATTATTAAAATGATGATTAAATTTCCTTTCCAACCACAAAGTGGGAGCGAAGTCTTTCCATCAATCCAGACCAAAACTTCAAGACACAAATATGCTTACACACCTTCAAAATGACTAAAAGCACCGATTTACAACTTATACAATACAAAAGTATACATAGAACACACTACACAGGACAAAGGATGCTCCAACTGTGCCTTACAGACTATGCACACACTGAACAGTGAACACAACAGATAACTATATGCACACAACAGATATCTATATGCATGCTATATGATCTTGTGTTCCTGTTCATATAGGTTCTGGCAGAGAACCGCTGAACAGGACCCATCCATATGAGGACCTATCCATATGAATTAGTTGCTATATCCCAACCCCACGTAGTTGTGTATCTTAGGTGACGTAAGTGAATTTGCTAGGAAAGTAAATACGTCATAAATACATCTTACTTCCTTACACATCACTAATTAAAACTACAATCATGAAAGGAAAATTAAAAAAACAGATTCTGTATAACTCAATATGGAATTTTACGTATAGATCTACTGTTATCATTTTGTTTCTTTTATTTCTCTCTGGTCCCCACTGATCAAGTACATTACTTAGTTGGTGATAGTTGTTGACTGTAGTGCCCACTCCCTGTCTGCGTTGCTGGGGATGGTCTCTAGGGCTATTGGTGTCTAGCAGATTCCGGAGACGGGTGCTGGCCCCAGGCCGGGTGGCTTGCCTCTTCTTTGCAGGTCCAGGAGCTCAACCTGGGGCTCTGATGCGGGGGTCACAGATTTTCTGGTTAGGCCCCTGGTTCCATGGGGGTGGTCTGCACCCTCTTGGCCGCTCTAACACTTAAACATACCCGGTCTGTGCCTTAGTGGCTGTTGAGTTCTTTCAGGCCCTTTGGGAGAATATTGACTTTGTGTCAACTACATTGTTGATCAGCTAGGTTACTGCTGTTGGAGCAAGGGGTGGTGGCGTTGCATGCAGCGGTGCTCTGGTGTACAGAAGAAGAGAGAATAAGAAAAGTGGGCCCAGGACCCATGCAAGCTGTTTGCATGGGTCCCGGGTTTTTCGTGTTATGGGCAGTGGGTGACCTGCTCATCTCGCATCTGTCCCCTCGGTTTTAATAGCACTCTAGTTCTCATACAGTCATACTCACTATTTAGACCCCATACTGGTTGGCTAGTGATCCGGGGCCAGGCTGGCTGCATTCCAGTGTTGGCTCTGGGAGGGCATCTGTTCTTATGCATTTTTGAGGGTCGGGTCGATGTGGATAGATATGTGTCTTTGTGCATTGTGTGTGTGTGTACAGCTAGGCATGGGTCTGGGGATTGCTAAGGTTTAGTCAATGTGGGAAATTCGATTGAAGATAATGGGGGCCCCCTCCCTGCTGCCCCCAACTGATTGTTGCCACCCTCAATATCTTATTAGTTAAGTAGTTGCCTAAGTGGCATCTCACTAGCTGCATCAGTGTCAGCAGCAACTCTATTCCAAGTTGTTCACAACGGAAGTTAATCTTGAAATGGAGAAAAAATTTTGATGACCTTTTTCAAGTTTTAGAGCGGTACAATTTTGCTTGACTAAATTTGTAGTACTGATCTTGTTTTTATCTACAACAGTCCTAGAAGGCTGAATAGTTTTCAGAATTTAATATAAATTTTTGTTATTAATGTTTGTACAAAATGTGACTGAAATTCTTTGTTTTTCTCCAGGCAACATCAACATTAAAGCAACTTGATGGAGAAAACTAGAGGAATCCCTTTAAGATGACACGCACAGACCCACCTGACATACTGGTATCAACGGTGCATCAAGACATAAAAGTGATCCCCATTTCTTCACTCTATAAGTCCTTACAATCTTCCAAACAATGTGATAGTATAAATTCCAACACACTGGAGGACGGTAAAAGCAAAGACAATAAGAGACACTGCCGTACCTTTGACTACAAGTCACTGGAGTACCCCAAATCACACAAACATCCTATGGATTCTCCATACAGGAAAGGAGATAGGCAGGCATCCAACCAAGATGTTGCCTGGAATGTGTTGGGCCACCGGCAGAGGTACCGTTTTTCTGCTCCTGACATTTTTAGTCACAGGTTGACTCCTCAGCCAGTGACAACAGATATGGCCAGTGAGGTAATTGTCCCTGAACAAAAACGAAGGACCAGGTCAAAAAGTGCACCTCGAGTCCAGACAACTTTCACTGCCGTGTCTCTTGAAGGATCATCATCTTCAGGAAGGAAGGGCAGAGAGTTCCAAAGGGATTACAGAGACTCCCGTCGGAGACCAGAAGTATCACCACATAGGGAACCCTCCTATGCAGCAACCAGGGCTCATATGCAAGAAGTACATCCCATTAAGTTGCAGCCACAAATGGGTGACAGTAGTCGATATTCTCCTCACTACACTGCTGATAATTTTGAGGATGAAGGTCTGGATAAACCAGCAACTAGCCCCCATGTCAGGTGTCGGGTTGACATAAAGCCTGATGATGCAACATTACATCATTCAGGACGGAAAAATGCCACACCTCAAATGGACATACCCTGGCAGAGACACCACAGTGCAGGGACTAGGAGCCTGACTGTGCCACGCCATTTCTCATATTCTAGAACGCCTACTCCCACTGACTCATTTGTTACAGAAAGTAGACAAAGTTATCAATATTCCCGTAGCATGCCAAGTAGTTATGTACAACCTATGGAGATTTCCTTGCAGAGGATGCCTTCATCAGGTGATTTCTATGGCAGAGAACGCAGAGCTCACTCTAGTCCTAATGTGCCAACTAAGTTCTTTTATGCAGATGACCCAGGGGGATATGTTACTACTGCTCCTCCTCAACCAAGTTCTTACTTTCATGATGAACGTTACACACCTGGACAAGCATATACTCCAAAAGTCCAATTTGTGCAAGATCCAAGAACTCGAATGGTGCATGCTGTAGCTACAAGACCATATTATTCTGAAATGGAGCCCTATCCATACTCTATGAAGACAGGGTATCCCAAACCCTATGCAGCAAATGAACCATGGCCATATATCATACAGACACCTCCAACAAGAATATTTTATGGGGATGATCCAAGGTCTTATCAAATTCAAACTGCTCCACCTAGGTTTTATTATTCCAGTGAGATGTATGCAATGCCACCAGAGCACCATGTCCCAGCTAGGGCATATTACACTGAAGGCAGAAGACATGCTAGAGTAATGCATTCACAAACAGATGACTGGTATGGCTCAGATGCATCTGGTTACACCACCAATCCTCCCTCTCATGCATCTCAAGTCACTCCAACAAGAGTACAACAAGAGCCTGCACTGACTCCGTGGTATACCAACCCATGTGTTGAACCTCAAAGATTTGGTACAGATTCCAAATCTTACTCAAGGTCTTGGGACAATATTCTGAACTCACGTGTGGAAAGAGAACAGCCTCTTCCTGTACAGCGAGGTCAGAGTTATGATGATCTTCTTGACTCCAGAAAGCCTGAGAGATCTGCTGGTGAAAAACCACAACCAGTGGTTGTTAATCTCTCTAGTTCACCAAGACGCTATGCAGCCTTGTCAATGTCTGACAACTCACTGATTGACAAAAGCCCAACAGAGATATCAAAGAGCAGCACCAGTAAACTCTGGTTTGTCACCCCTGAAATAACAATCACAGATAATGACATTAGATCAAGTAGCCTTAATAAGGCTGAAGGACGATCTGCCAGTTGGGACATTCTTGATACCAGAAGCACAGAGAATCCAGAAATGATTCATCGGGACTTTGAAAGCTCAGCCAAAGAGAAGACACATGACAATGCTTCACTTCAGCAAAGTCTTGAACAACTTGATGAACTTCTGGCTGATCTTGTGACTGACTATAAGCCACCCAGCAGAAGGGCAAGTGAAGACATTCTGGACCAACTAAAGAAGTTAATTGATGAGGAAGAAGCAGTGTCTTTGTCCAGAAAGAGTTCAAAGACAGGCACAGAAGAAGCAGCTCCTCTGGACAAACAGCCCACCTCGATCCGAATGAATCCTGATGCTTTTCGAGATATAGATGGGGCAAGTGATGTAATGAAGAGTGCAGACGAGTGTTCCCCTGATCAGAGCCCAGATGAGGATGACACAATGATGTGCTCTAACAACAAATGCCGGAGGACAGAAACCCTATTCAATGCCTGCCTTTATTTTAAATCCTGCCATAGCTGTTACACCTATTACTGCTCTCGAAATTGTCGCAGGGAGGACTGGGATATTCATAAAGAAAGCTGCCTGTATGGAAGAATTGGTAGCACTTGCCGTCATATCATCAAACACTGTCGGGAGACTGTTGAAGTCCACAAAGCCTTCTCCCGTATTGCCAAAGTTGGCTACCTTTCTCGAGGTAGAGGAGTTCTCTTCCTTGGTTTTCCTAACCCTTTATCATCTAGTAACTTCTTGCAGTATGGTCTGGATAGTTTACTTATGTCTCCTACATATTTGTCCCTTCGAGAGCTTGAAAGCTTCAAAGACAACCTAGGGGAGTACTGTAAAGAACTGCAGGAAGCTGGTAAAGAGTATGACCCAAACGAATGTTTCATCTTAAATGTATCCATTGCTGTAGGTGAGCAGTTGCCTGAAGGGCCATCACCAAGGAACCAAGCTCCAACTGTCAGAAAATATGCAAAAGTAGCATTGGCTTCGTTTAGCCCAGAGAGAAAGGTTCACAAGCAAGAGAGTGACATGGAAACACTGATCCTTACTCCACCCCCAGGAACAGCAGATCTCGACAAAGAGGGAGAAGAAGGCCGGAAGGCCAGAGAAATTTGTTTCATTAATATACAACGAGAGTTAAGGATTCGAGGGGTTTTCTTACGCCACGAATACCCACAAGTGTATCAGCAGCTCTGTGAGTTTGTGGAAAGTAACAGAAGATTCACTCCTACAACAATCTATCCTATTGATAAGAGGACCGGTAAACAGTTTATGTGCATGATTATGGCTGCTTCAGAGCCCAGGACGTTGGATTGGATAGGCACCCCACATCTCCTTGATGACATTATTTAAGTGCACCTTTAGTTGTAAATATATATGTATAGAAATACATATATATTGTTATACATATTTATATATCCACTCAATAACAAAACATTTGTAGATAACTATTTTGTTATCAAAATAATATATATATTCATGTTTACTTCGTCAGTATTAATCTTTATCAGAATACTTCCTGTCAGGTGCAGAATGAGTAAAATACATTTTTTACATTTTTTTAACATACCTTTTATCAGCCACACTTAATTTAAATAAAATGTAATTATTCGTATGCTGATCATTTATGATACATTTTCTTTTGCTATGGTGTGCACAAAAGAAAATTATGGTGTTTTCATTTTATTTAAATTAACAAGTTCTGTATATTCTTTGAATTATAGCCTCTTTAAATGATTGTCCGTTTCTGTGAGTGAATACCATGCTGAAAAAATGAAATTTATTTATAATTTTCGTAACTATATAACTTTCCTATGCAAGGTTATTTCACGAATTAACTACAGAAATTGTAGTTTCTCTTATTATATTATATTATATTATATTATATTATATTATATTATATGTAAAAAATAGCTGCAACTGAGCTAAAATATTAAAAATTTCAATGGAAGTATAAATACTCATAATAAGACAACTCTGAAGTGAGTTTTAAAACAAAAACTGATGCATGTATGCTGCTTTGGTAGGAATACTACACTTACAAAAACACTATTTTCCTCTTTCCCGAGACAGTACTTTGGAGTAGTTGTTCGTGGCTGCTTTGCAAAATCAGCTGAGCAGTATTGGGCTTGAGTTACATTTTAATGGATATTGGAATGGTGCCAGCTATCAGCCACACTGTGTGTGTTGGCCTGTACTGTTTAGTTTTAAGCACTGTGAATAGTGAGTGTTATCTACTACAACAAAAATAAGCAAACAAAACCATGCACATACAAAATGGTCTGATATCGATAAATTATGTATTTTTTAGATATATTAATAAATGAAACTATATGAGTAAACAGCAGGAGCAGGTTATTGTTCTTAGAGCAAGGTGAGCCAGAGTAGTAGCTATATACATGTTTAAAGGAGACATTAGCTGTGTATTTGTGCTGCACTAGTTTTAATTCATCTGTGTCTTACACCCTCCTATTTTGGTTTTAGCAAACTGGAATCATTACATATTACTCATTGTTTTCAGAAGTTTTAGAAATATTTCTTAATGAAACCATTTCACATAGAAAGTGGCTTGTGCACTGATTGCTAGGTTGAGCGAATGGCTCAAAATTTGTGCTGTGCTGTGCTTGGGTCTGTACTACAAAATTATTATTTTGCAACCACTTGTGATCTTTATGTGTAATGTGTAACCTTTCCCCATCATTCTGTGTTTTCTTTTGGTTGTACAAATTTCCATTACACCGCATGCAGAAGTGCTCCACAGCTGCCACGCTTCCACTGCATTTTTCTTGACGCAATGGTAATCTGTTCTTGCACGATGCAAGCTATAGAAAAGAATGCGTTCCAGAGCGCAAAGGTGCTACTGTCACCTGGTATGTGAAAGACACTTCAACCATGTTGGTTCATTATTTGTAAGCGTAGAACATTTCTCGACTTTGCTTTTGTAGTATCCTAAATCTCAAATGCCTGCCAGCACAGTGATTACATTTTTTAAATCAGTTTTAAAGAATCAGTCATATGTTGCAGCAATTTGAAAATTGTTCAGCCAAGCCCTTTTTTGACCTGTGTATTTGCAAAAGTCATGACTCTGTCAGTTAGCTAGTGCTCAAAAGTCAGCCCAGCCTTTAATCATTCCTTGACATTTCAGTTTTTCCCTTGTGATATCACCTTTCCTTACATTTTGTAATACAAAGTACAATGAAACTTGAAGCACATATATTCGAAAGTCAATTTTATTTATAGGATGTGCTGTATAGATTCAGTAAAAAGTTGCTGGCTGCATGTGATTCTGTTTTCTATGCTCTGATATCATTTTAAAATGACATAAATGATAGTAACTTGCTTGATGAATGGATTTGTCAAAACTATCCTAAGAAAAATAGGAATTTCCCATTTTTGTCATTTAAGTAAAAATAATATATTAAAGCAATGAAGAAGAGACCTCACTAAAAAGTCTAGAAAACTCTGTAGTCTTGTATTTTTTATACTTTCAATGTGAGTGTCTGAGTGTGTCAATTTATAAATCATATATAATAAATGGAATGGGAACTGCTGTCTAGCTGTTCTTGTGATTATTATAATATTATTTTAGATTCCCAGTAAAGCACTTTGTAACAGATTTGTGTCTTAAAAAGTGCTATATAAATAAATTTCACTTACTTACCTACTATGTTTAGCAAGGTCAGACTGTCAAGTTCTTAAGGTTTCTTCAAAAGAGGGATACATATACATACACAATACTGTGCAAAAGTCTTGACCCCTTGTCACTTCATATTTTTCTTCCAAGAAGCCATCAAAAACAAATTTTCTAGTTGATCAATCTGAATGGTCTCAGTGGGAAAGGTGACTGCCAAGAAGCCATTCTTAAAGAAGGGAAACAGGGAGAAATTCCTGATGTAAGAACTGAACCGAAAATCAGAGGCAACAGGTCTGATTAGAGTGATGCATCCAAATTTGATATCTTTTGCTGCAATCATCCTCAGAGTGGACGTCCCAGCAACTCCACCCTGTCAGATCATGCAAAACTCAGTGAAACTGAAAAAAACAGGATGTCTAATTAGCAATTAGCTTTCTTTCTTTTTTTTAAGAGTTAATCTACGTTCCTTCCTACAATACAGCAGTGCAAAATTCTGAAACCAAGCCTCATTTTTTTATATTTAGCTGGGAAAATAGGAAATGGGTGCAGTAATTTTTTGAAACCGGCAAACATACATGTAAATACAATATAAAAGCCAAACTCTTTATTCTTCAACAAAACCTGGAGTGTCTTAGGTGAGCTCTTGTAATGTCTTTCATTTTTTTCAGGATTATTTCTCCAGACTTCTTGAAGGCACTCCAAAGTGCTTCTTTGGCTTCTGGCTCTCTTTTGATCTGTTCTCTGTTGCGTTTTTTTAATTAATTAATTTATTTTTAATAATATCCTGTCCTGTCTGACAGCTTTTGCAATCAGAATATAGAAACAAATAGAAATGCACACACTTTTTTGTGGTTATGTTTCAACGTTATGTTAACCTTAACGCATTGACGCTGATTAATCCGTCATCATCATTGGCACAGTTAAGATTTTTAACTAAATTAACCCATCTGGAGTGCAGAATGACTTAAAATCTCTGAAATGTCTCTGTCAACGGGCAGTTTGTCCAAAGTTTGTCCGTTCTGCGCTGCAGATTGGTTAAATATGTTAAAAATTTTAATTGACTTAATCGTGATGACGCATTAGCGCGTTAACGTTGATAGCTCTAGTTTCAATATGGTCTATTTCTCTACCCAGGTATGCTTCTAGTGCATTCACACTGTGTTTGGGATCACTGTCATGCTGAAAAATGTCAATCAAATACTTTCCAGATCATATTGCATGGTGGATCAAACTCTAACAGGACCTTTCTATGTTCATAATTGATTTGATAAGACCCCCAACACCACTGGCTAAAAATGCAGACCAACTATGACAGAGCTTCCATCTACTGTGTTCTACAGATCATTGTGTATCCTCATTATTGTCATACATACCAACAATAATTTGGAACAAAAGATCAAATGTGAAATCATAACTCCATACAATCTGTTGCCACTGGTCTTCAGTCTATTTCTTGTGTAATTTGGCATAACACGGCCTTTTCTCTCCCCATTTCCCTTCTGGACAGCTACTCCTTCACTGAGACGATTTCAAGTTTCATCAAGCAGTAGATGCATCAACTAGCCCCATCTCAGGTCTTTATTGGGTTATTTTCTCTTTCTTAAGGAGATGATTTTCATACTCTGTTCATCTACTGTAGATCATAGGCCTGACACTTCTTTTGTGCCCAAAATAATGAGATTATAAAAGAGATCTCGACTGGCTTGGAAATGCATTGACGGCACAGCTGAAGCCAAATGGTGAATATCACAGGTGGGGAGAGGGAGCTCTGGATATCGCTGCTTAAACTGCTGCCACTGGATAAGTGGCAGAAAATAGATGGATGAATAGACTTCTGAAGCTTTTTCTCCATTTTCATTTTTAAGTAAAGAGAATTTCTGAAATCTCCACAACAACAAAAAACGAAGCAATACATTGCGTTACTTATACTTGTTAGCTTAGTGCTTTCCCACCCTCTTTCTGATTTATTTTCTTTGTTTTGTATTGTCTTTCGGAACCTCTCTCTGACGAAACCTCAGATGATAAAGAAAAGATGACCTTCATCAGTCCATGCATGCCCAACAATCAATAAATCATTGAATATCTTTACATGTGGACTTGTGTGTCTCATGTGCATGTGTTTAAACTCTCCAATGCCATTGTAAGATTGCAATGCAGTGGTGTAAAATTGTTCTTTCTTCTTTTGGCTGGGCATTAAGCTGCTAGGCACAGCACCTTCTGTGACTAGTGGCAGTCTGACAAGTCTGCAGAGCTTCAGATTAGTGCCACACACCAGTGCACTGTGGGCACAGTCAATGCAAGTACTCTAGAAAACCCACCAGAGAGTGTGAATGAGTCCACACTGAATATAGGCCAAGTGTTAGAGAATGAATAACAAGGGCATAAGAGCACTGACTCAGAGAGCTCATCATGCTGTGCTTTAAGAAAACAGGAATCGGGTAAAACATTGCAAAGTTTAAACATTTTCATCCACTGCTGGTGTTTACCAGCAGATATCTAAAATAGTCATATAAACCATGTGACTAAAACCATTAAACAAAATAAATTTCATTTCAGCTCATTTTACCAAACCTCTCTTGACTTCATCAGCAACAGTCACCATGGCAACAACAAGCAAGTCCCAGCTGTGTTCAAGTTGTAAGTTCCACACAAATGTGACAAAAATGGTCCCACTTTCAGGTTTTCCTCATTTCAGCTTAATATTTTTTATTATTGGACACTACTAAAGTAGCATTGCATTATTCCATATCAAAATAATCAAGTGGTATAAATTAGCAAAACAGGGAATCTGATGAAACACAAGATGGGATAAAATAAAATAATTCAAATAAAAGGAGGTAATAAATAATATGACATGGGCTAAAACTCATAACTGGAATAACAAAAATGTCCCAATAGGAACCAGCACAAAACCAAAACCCTTGTTAGAGCTAAAGCTTAAGATTACTAAAATGATAATAAAATCAAGCAATTTTCCAAAACTAAACATTACAACACAAACCCCGGACTGGAAATTCATGGCCATTGACCTAGTCAACCTCCACAACCTATTTTCTGTTTGCATACAATGGTAAATGGACTGGTTCCTATATAACGTGTTTACCCGAGCATTCATTTCTACTGAATATTTACACTCCAGTGAATGCATCGGGGTTAGTATCTTGCCCAAGGATATTTGGCATGCAGAATGGAGCAGCCAGGAATTGAACTACTACCCTTTTGATTAGCCAGATAACCTGCGCTACCTCCTGAGCTACAGCCACCCAAACAATACACCTTCCTGATTTGCCAGTTGGTGTTAAACATACTATAAGAGACACAGTACTCTTGAAATCTATTTTAAATAAATGGACAGTAGTCTTTTGAAGTTTTACAGAACTGAGATAAAGATAAAGTCATCCATTCACACACAAATTCATACGGTATTTTAATCTTTACACTTTAAGGCTTTTTTTTTTTTAATTCATCACCTGCACCTTCAAACTCTGAGGTATACACAGGGGGGTAAATTGGTGTTCTGTGTTCTTTCCCCATGAACACTTCAATATATACTGGGGAAGCAGAGGATCAAACCGCTGACCTTATGTTTAGTAGATGGCCGACTTATTCACAGTAATTCACAGCTGTTCCAGAAATTCTAGTAGGGTAAAATCTCCTGATGTGCAACACATTTTTAGTGAGCTGCTGCCAGCTTTACAGTAACTGCTGCATTCTTACTATTGTTGTTAATCGCTGATAAAAATGTAAATGTTAAGAAGGGTCAGGGCAGTGGGTTCAGGGGGAGGCTGCCCGACACAGCTGGCAGTCAACACTCTAATTATGTCTTCCCTATTTAAGCAGCACCTTGAGTCCCAGAGGAGAAGGAAGGAGAGCTGTGTGTGGTGTGCTGGGCAGCAGAAGGCAGTTGGCCCTGCTGAGAATGTATGCAGGAAGGAGTTTGGCTTTATTTTGATGGGCACGCCATGCAGCCAATCACATGCAAAGACAGACTCTACCATTATGTGAAAAAAGGAAGGGGGCAGACGTCACGCCACGTAAACGGAGGAGCGCTGGATTTAAATGCAAGCTAAAAGAGTGGGTAAACAGATACAGCAAAGGGATGTAAACAGAAAACGCGGGTCCGGACATGCCGTCACGTGTTAAAGTCGACATCTCACCGAAAATGCAGATTCCGTCACTCTGACCAAAAACCAGCAGCAAAAGAAGACCTAAACTACACTTCACTTTTGAAAAAAAATGTGATGAATTCCTTCTTACTTTTAATCGAAACTTCCTGGACAGCTCTATCTCTCAGTGTGCTTCGGGACCGCCTTCCCATCAAAAATCTCTGCTTTCTTTCGCTTGCTTGTCACGCACCGTTGTGTAGTGTTGTCGACCGCTGCTTTTTCAACTTTCACAAAACCTGACAAATTATAAAACGCTTAGCTATGTCTCTAATAAAACCTCTGTAACTTTGTGAAAAGTTAATTTTTTTACTTTCTACTATAAAAATCTAAAGTTAATCTTGAAAAAAAGTTGACCAACCAGAACTTTTTCTGTAATTTTACACATTTAAATCTTACATTTTAAGTCCAAATAGTTGTGCTGACAGCAGCTTTTTCATACAGAAAAACAGTTAAATATGCAACTCTTTACACTGACAGAAACGGGATCCCGAGTTTCTTTGGTCCGGTCCGCTTAAGATCAAAGTGGGCTGTATGTGGCGCACGACACCCCTGGTTTAAAGCCACATATTGTATTACACCATACCAAAATTATCTGTGATATAATGACGCACTACAAAATTATAAAGAATAATGATAATATTAATTAATATCTAATATTGTCAATTGTAATCACTTAAAATTCGTAATTTTAGTTTTTACTGAGAAGTTATTTTTTATATACCTATTTCTTTAAACAATGACATTACTACACACCTTAATTAAATATGATTGCATGTGAACTCTGTGCATAATGGTAGAGAATATGAGTTATAATCAAAGATTTGACAACTGCAAAAAATAAATAAAAATATACTTAAATTCAAGATCTATCAGCAGGTTCCAGGGAAAACTGGAGTTTTAATGTACTGGTGTCTTTATAATCTGAGAATAACAGCAAGCCATTGTCTACCACTATGCAGGATATTGAGAAGATGGATTTTTGACTACACCAACTCAATCTTCTTCACCACCTGCCCTACTTCTGAAAATTTGTTTAGTTTAAAGGTTGCTGGATGAGATCATTGCAGAGGCAAAAAAAAAAAAAAAAAACACCCCAAAATGTAACCATGCTGGAAAGCAAAAGTGACAGTCTTGAAGGGGACACTGATCAATTTTGAACCAGATTATCTTCGGGTTAATTCCAGTAACTTTGTGATCATATAGCTTGTTCCCTCAGTATGTACCAACAGAATGTCAATGTCACGGTGTACAAGGTGGACTCATGCGCTGCACTCCGGGGATTGATGCACACAAGAGAATTTATTAATGAACAATGTCCAATGAGTGTATCTACAAAGGTGCGGGGCAGTGCTATATACAAAAGGTGAGAGGGGCAGGGCTCCGGGGGAAATCCAGGTGAACACTCTCGTCTCTCTCCAAACACAAATCCACTCGAACACTTGTCACTCAGGGAACACCAGGGAAAACAGTCCAGAGGGTCTGCACACAAAGAAACGCTCGTTTTGCTCATTTACCATTTACCTCAATCACATATTCAATTCAATTCAATTCAATTTTATTTATATAGCGCCAAATCACAACAAATGTCGCCTCAAGGCGCTTCATAGATACAGAGAAAGCCCAACAATCATATGACCCCCTATGAGCAAGCACTTTGGCGACAGTGGGAAGGAAAAACTCCCTTTTAACAGGAAGAAACCTCCGGCAGAACCAGGCTCAGGGAGGGGCGGCCATCTGCTGCGACCGGTTGGGGTGAGAGAAGGAAGACAGGATAAAAGACATGCTGTGGAAGAGAGACAGAGATTAATAACAGATATGATTCAATACAGAGAGGTCTATTAACACATAGTGAGTGAGAAAGGTGACTGGAAAGGAAAAACTCAATGCATCATGGGAATCCCCCGGCAGCCTACATCTATTGCAGCATAACTAAGGGAGGATTCAGGGTCACCTGGTCCAGCCCTAACTATATGCTTTAGCAAAAAGGAAAGTTTTAAGCCTAATCTTAAAAGTAGAGATAGTGTCTGTCTCCCGAATCCAAACTGGAAGCTGGTTCCACAGAAGAGGGGCCTGAAAACTGAAGGCTCTCCCTCCCATTCTACTTTTAAATACTCTAGGAACAACAAGTAGGCCTGCAGAGTGGGAGCGAAGTGCTCTAATAGGGTGATATGGTACTACAAGGTCATTAAGATAAGATGGGGCCTGATTATTTAAGACCTTGTATGTGAGGAGCAGGATTTTGAATTCAATTCTGGATTTAACAGGAAGCCAATGAAGGGAAGCCAAAACAGGAGAAATATGCTCTCTCTTTCTAGTCCCTGTCAGTACTCTTGCTGCAGCATTTTGGATTAGCTGAAGGCTTTTCAGTGAGTTTTTTGGACATCCTGATAATAATGAATTGCAGTAGTCCAGCCTGGAAGTAATAAATGCATGAACTAGTTTTTCAGCGTCACTCTGAGACAGGATATTTCTAATTTTAGAGATGTTGCGCAAATGGAAGAACGCAGTCTTACATATTTGTTTAATATGTGCGTTGAAGGACATATCCTGGTCAAAAATGACTCCAAGGTTCCTCACAGTGTTACTGGAGGCCAAGGTAATGCCATCCAGAGTAAGAATCTGGTTAGATACCATATTTCTAAGCATAGACTCCGGAAAGCACAGCTGAATTTTATTATAGGATCTACCTTACAATATAAAGCAACTGTTGTTGTGATTTGGCGCTGTATAAATAAAATTGAATTAAATTGAATTGAGCTAATCATCTCTATCATTTAGGAAATGTCAGCTGTGAAGATAACAACCTACCAGAACTTCAAAGTGTTTAAACTGGACCTCTCTGCCCAAAGGCTCACAAATTCAGCTAAACTACAGCTATTCCAGGTATCTCCATTTTTCTGCTGATACTGCTGTCCTGATGTGGAATTTTACTGATGTTCATATTTCCATTTTGAACAATTAATCAAATGATCATTTTACTACAGGTCACGTACACTGCTGTCAAAAACTCAAACTCAATTGTGAAGAATATTCTTCTTGCACTTGACTCTCACCATCAGCTAAGTAACACTGTTACTAAATTGGTTTCCCTTCATCCTTCAGTATTAAATATCAGAATTGGCAGCTGTGTTCCGGGGTCCTCCCTGAGGCGAAGTCAGGCAGTCTCCTGCACCTGGGACTAATCAGCTGCAATGTGGAGGCTGCATTTAAACCCGGCCTGGCCTACTCTCCTTCACCGATCCGTCAGCTACTCATGGTGATAACAAGCTGCTTATCTCTGTGTCTCCTGTGGTTCAACGTTGGCCTTACCTGTGTTCTCCTTGTGCTTGCAGCTTGCTTCAATACTCACTCCATTGGCAGCCTCAAGCTGGGAAACCTCATCATTTGCATCGATCCTGCTCAGTCTTGACTTAAATTACCTTCACTCTCTCTGCCTGCCGTCTGCTTCAATGTACTGGACTCACAGGTCGGACTTCTTTCCCTGTCACAAAACCACTCACTCGGATCAGCACTCCTCCCCAAAACTGAACCGTCTCTTTGTACGAGTAAGCAGCAACACCTACTGATTAACTCTTCGGTCTCCCTGCCTTTGTTTCCTTCACTTACTCTGCTCTCCCTGTATCCTAGAGACTCTGTGCTCCCCGCCCTGGAAAAAACGGTCCTTTGTGCTTTCCCAACATCCCCAGTGTTTCCGGAGAAACTTCATGGAGCCCTGCACATTCCCCTTTGAACATAGATTCTTGTAAATAGTTGTCACCAGATTAGGTTGAGGGTTTAGGTGTTGTTATTCACTGCCGTCAATAAATAGATCACTTGTGTAATCATTGCTGAGTTCACTCTGTCTGCATCTAGGACCTCCTGTTTTGTGCCAGCCTCTGGGCCGATTGTAACACATTATATAACTACTATATATACTGATCAGCTATTCTGTTATCAGTTATCCTGTTTTTGTTAACTAACCTAGTTAAGGAGATGAGAGATGAGATAGCCTTTATTTGTCAGTTGCAGGTCTTTTGCCCACAACCGAGATGACAGACCTTGCCGACCGTACATGCAATACACAAACATCACATTGGGGAGACAGGTCAGGCTAGGTAGAGAGGAAAAAAAACATTGAAATGTGTAACACAGAAGGATAATACAGGAATGCACAGAAATCAACACACCATAGCACAATAAACACAGACAGCAACATAAAACACAGACAGCAACAACAACAGGAAGAATTAACTGCCACTTTTTGTAAGGTAGACCTTACAATAATACATACAGGGAAAAACCCAACATTCATATGACCCCCTATGAGCAAGCACTTTGTGACAGTGGGGGAAAAAACTCCCTTGTAACAGGAAGAAACCTCCAGCAGAACCAGGCTCAGGGAGGGACAGCCAGCTGCTGCAACCAGCTGGGGTGAGAGAAGGAAGACAGGACAAAAGACATGCTGTGGAAGAGAGCCAAAGATTACAATTTATCACCTAATAGACAAATCCAGATATTTCAGCCACAATAAACGAAAAAGAGAATTTAAAGCTTAAGCTGCAAGAGGCACAGACACCAAACTGCCTGTAACAGGTTATCAACTTGACTTGGCAAAATGGAATCCAAGATTGTTTGATTTGGGGAAAAAAAAAAAAGATTAAGCTTACCATTTTCCAGCTCACCTTGTACATATACATTGCCATCTGCATTATATTTTACCGCACTGTTGCTAATATTTGCAACTTGGTTGAAATGCGTATGAACTTGAGTGTGATGTCCCTTTTTTTTTTTTTAAATGCAGGTGTTGCACGTTCAACTCTTCTGGGAAGACTTTCCAAAAGTTTCAACCATGTATTTATGGGAACTGTTGACAGTTTTTCCTGAAGTATATTTGCGATGTCAGACACTAATGAAGATCTGGCTTACAGTCTCCACTTTAACTCATCCCAAAGGTGTTCTGTTGGGTTGAGGTCAGTCAACAGTCCTTCCATACCTAACTTGTTGAACCATGTCTTATGGGCGTTGCTTTGTGCACTGGTGCGCAGTCATGTTGGAACAGGAAGTGACCATTTCCAAACAGTTCTCACAAAGTTCAAAGTGTCGTAGCATGTTGAAGCATTAAGAGTTCCTTTCAGTGGAACCACTGAAAAGGAAAGGAAAAAACACACGCCATAATCCCCCCTCCACCAAACTTTATATTTGGCACTATGCAGCAGACAAGTACTGTTCTCCTGGCGACTGCCAAACCCAGACTCATCAATCAGATTGACAGACTTAGAAGCATGATTTGTCACTCCAGGGATAATGTCTCCACTGATCTAGAGTCCAGTCGTGGTATGCTTTACACTTTGGGGTGGCTGTAGCTCAGGAGATAGAGCAGGTCATCAACTGATTGGTTGTTCGATCCCTGTCTCCCCCTATTTTGCATGCCAAATATCCTTGGGCAAGATATTAACCCCAAGTTGCTCTCCGATGCATCTATCGGAGTGTGAATGATAGTCAGTAAGCACTTAACAGCACAGAAGACAGTGCTGGTGTATGTGGCATGTTGTATAGAGTGCTTTGAGTACGCCGGGAATAGCAATATATAAGAATCAGTCCATTTACTGCATCCGACACTTGTTTGCATTATGTTTGGTGACGTATGGCTTGGATTCAGCTACTCGTTCATGGAAACCATTTAATGAAGCACTTTATGAACTGTTCTCGAGTTCATCTGTAGTGACTACGGAAAGTTGGTTACCTCTGCACACTATGCACTTCAGCATCTGCTGACCCCATTTTTAAAGGGCCTACCACTTTGTGGCTGATTTCTGTTGTTCCTAATCCCTTCAGCTTTGTAGCCATACCACTAATAATGACTTCTAATTTTCTGCTTCTAAATTCAGATGGTACCTGGTTCTAAAAATCCTAGAAACATGGTGTCTAACTAGATACTTACCCTGGATGGCCTCCGGTAGCACTGTGAGGAGTCCTGGAAGTCAGTTTTGAACAGGATGTGTCCTTTGATACACATATTACAAATACAACAGGTAAAAGAAGTATTGAACGCATCAAAACAATCCAATCTACACATGCAAAGTAATCACACCAAAAATGTCCATAAATTATATCTAATAATGACAAATTACACAGGGAAAAGTATTGAAATGTAATTAATACTTGAAAAAGAGCCTTTGTTTGTGAGAACTGTCATAATGAAAATTGGTGACGTGTTCAATACTCCTTTTACTGTATGTAACACTGCTTGTTTTGTACGTTCGCAGTATCTCTAAAATTAGAAACATTGAGTCTTAAGTGATTCTGAAAAAACATTCCTGCATTTATTACATCTATCCTGGACTATTGTAATTTGTTATTATCAGGATGTCCTAAAAACTCCCTGAAAAGCCTTCTGTTGATCCAAAATACTACAGTAAAAACACTGAAAGGGACTAAAAGGAGCATGTTTCTCCCATATCGACTTCTCTTCAGTGGCTCCTTGTTAAATCCAGAATCAAATTTAAAATCGGTCCTGAGTAACCAGGCTCTATCTTAAAACCTCACAGTACAGAATTTTGTGATTCCTACGATACTGGAAGGCTGAAGTCTTTTGTAAGACCAGCTTCCAAGTTTGGATTCAGGTGACAGACGACTTCTATACTTTTAAGATTAAGCTTAAAAATGTTCTTTCTGATAAACCATATATTTAGGGCTGGATTATGTAAGCCTGAATCATCTCTTGGTTGTGCTGCTAGGCTACTGGCCGTTTCCCATGATTCATTTTTTTTTTTTACTTCACTCACCTTTTTTTCCACAATGCGTTTATACACCACACATTTAATGATTAATCATTATTAATCTCTGGATCTCTTCAATGTGACTTTTGCTTTGTCTCCCTCCCCTCACCCTCAACCATTTGCAGTAGATGGCTGCCCCACCCCAAGCCTGGTTCTGCCTTTTCCTGTTAACAGTGTTGAAATTGGGCTGCATGGCCGGAATTTTTATGGAGAGAATTTCTAGGCGTAGTCAAGCGCTCGAAGGCTTTCACTTGGGTGGTCATCTCTGCTTTTCGCAGATGACACGGCTCTGTTGCCTTCATCGGGTGATCGCCTCTAGCTCGCACTAAAACGGTCCACGGCCAAGTGTGAAGCGGTGGGAATAAGAATCAGCGCCTCCAAATCTGAGGCCATGGTGCTTCGCTGGAAAAGGGTGGACTTCCTACTGCATGCCAAGTAGCGTTGGGCAAAATACTAACCCTGAGTTGCTCTCTGATGCATCCATCAAAGTATGAATGTATCTGAATGTTAGATAAAAAGCACTTCAGCAGAAAAACCAGAGAAAAAAAGTGCTTGTACAGATGAATGAGGCGAGTTGTATAAAGTGCTTTGAGTGCACAGATAAGAACCAGTCCATTTATCCCTAATTTCAAATTTCAAATTATTTATCAAATTATTTCTAAAAGTGTTTGATCTTCTTAAAGCATGAAGAATATTTGCTATTAAAACTTTAATATATGCCTGAAATGTTAGACTGATAAACCCAACAACACAGTGCAGAGACACCTTTTCATTTCCTAAATAAAAAATATCTCTGTACAATACATTAAAAATGTGAAACCTTTATTTTCACATTATGTTAAATCTGTTAGACGAGGAGGGCAAAAGCTATAATACAGTCTGTAGCTTTGATTTTTTTGGTGCACATTGCCAACTTGTTGAAGCTCTACATATCCATCCTGGAGGACAGAGCTTAGATTCAGAGGCAATCAATGAACAAAAAGTTAAAAAAAAAAAAAAAAACTGACAAAAACACAACAGCCAAAACAAGTCTTTTTTTCAATGTTAGAAAAAGAATGACTTGACACTGGTGAAGTTTCAGAAACTTCCACCTTGCTCTGCTGAAGCAGACATACATCCTACAGGACCATTTTCTAACCATTGCTCTCTTCCTCTCATTTTCATCTTTGTCACATTTCTGCCAGTCTTCTTTATAGGGATTGTAGATTTAGGTTGATGCTCTCCATATACAAGGCTATATATAGAGAATGAACTGACAGGTGGCAGAGGAGCCCGTCTATTGCCCAGTCTTCTTCTCCTTCTGGAAACTGAAGCTGGTCCGGCGGCTCAGTTTTCGCTGTTTCTGGGCAAAGTAATCAGCACGGGAGGTGCTGGCCCGGGACTCCAAGATGTAATTTACCTGAAAAAAATTGGGAAAAACTGGCGTTAATTATGAATTGACTTAAAAGATTTGTGTGATGCATTCATTTGCATTTCAAACACTGCACTACAGTACTGTGAAAAATTATTGAGCCACCCCTTTTTTCTTTACATCTTCTTTCCAAGGATCCAGACTTTCTGCTGTTTCTTTCTTTCTTTCTTTAATAACTGGTCTTCAGTATTAGCTGAAGGTGTTTCAAACTCAGGGGATTAAACACTGTCACATAACAACTTAGCAAAGAATCCATTTTAAAATTGTATCTTAACGCACTTTGTTTCTAGCGGCATAAAACAAAAGCGCATAATTTGCTCTCATTTCTTCAAATCCCAACAATCACACAGTTTGATAGTCACAAACTGCACAAACAAGATGGAAAGGATACAGGCAGTCATAGTAAACATTTACTTTCAAGGACAGATCTGCTGGACTGGTTCAGCTATTTCCCCCTTGCTTCAGCAGCTCTAGGCTGGAAGCAGAGGACTAACCCTTTGCCTATGCTAAAAGGCTGAAGGTTGCAGGAATCAGCGCCAGCACCAAAGAGAAAACTACCTGCTGCCCCATCAACCCAACCAAAGCTACCAAACGGCACTCTCGTTAACCCTTTATTCATGCATTTCACTCCTCAGAACCTACAGGTTACAAGCACTTCTTCCAGCTCTTAGGAAGCCACGCACACATCAGTCCAGAAGTGTTGGAAATGCAGACAGCTACCTGATCCATGTGGTCAGCCTTATAACACAACCGGCATTGATTGACTCGAGCTGTACACAGACGCTGATTTAACAGAACCTGGTTTGCCCTGGGGCTTTGGCGGAAGCAGAGTGGGTTGAAGCGTACATGGTGACGTTTACAAATATCCCACGGTGATTAGTGGACATAAAACACAGGCAAAATGAACAGAAATAGCTCCTAGTTGACTGACCCAGGTTTAATAAGTTGGTAGAGCAATGTTTGGAGGTGTACTAACAAGAGCTATGAATATGTAGTGTCCATAGCACAAAAGATACAGGAGAGATAAGGGACAGACTTTATCAACTGAGTCCTGACACTCGCACTGAAGAGGAACAGTTTTTGGTGGGAAATAATTGTGGAGGCATATGGTATGCTAAAAACTTTGGACCAAACTATGACCCAATTCTAGTGGCTGGGTATCTGAAGAGAGCACTGCTTGTGTGTATCCTGCTCAGAATGTTAAATAGCACCAACTAGCCTTTCCAAAGTCACCTTTATGCCCTTTCCTATTAATGGATGTTCCATTTGAGCGCACTGGCAAGGACCTCATTGAGCCATTTCACCGACTGCACGAGGATATAAGTTTTGGTTTTGTCCTGTTGGATCATGAAACATGATATTCCGAAGCACTGCCTGTGTGCAGCATCTCTGCAAAGAGTGTCACACATCAGCAACTACAGACATGCGAGTCTCTTTGTACTCATGGTGTACATTCACATTTGATGGTGACACATTGGAACAAAGCTACTTTCCATCGTTCTGATGAAATCTAAAAATAAAAACGATGCAGTTTTTTAACGAGTTGAAGGGTACTGCAATCTAATCAAAGCTGACCAACAAAAGGAAAATCATCAAGGGAAATACGTACATTAAACTGTACTTGCGTAAACACTCATTCTTTTAACATAGCAGAGATTGTTCTGATCTGCTTAGTTTCTTTTGCCACTCCTGCTTTGCCATATTTAGCAGGTATTAGAATAACTAACTAAATCAAAACTGTTAAATCTTTGTCCTCACAGAAATGTGTTCCAGCACAGACATTCAGCTCAAACTCACCTTCAGCACTATTTCATTGACAGTAGCAGCATCAGACTCAAAGTAGAGAGGCTTGTAGTCATGATTGCTGAGATAAGTGAGTTTAAATATTGCATGACCTGTAAAACAAAAAGGAAAAACATGTTTCATTAGACAAAAATGATACAACAAACTTGTCCAACAACCATTCTGGGCTGACTGCAGGATAGGAGCAGGAGATGAAACCATTTGAATGTCAACAAGAATGTCAGTATGATTTGGCGTGTGTGGCTTCTAGTGCACCTTTCATTAATTTCATTAACACCAAAACAGCTGAAATGCATCAATAACCCCGTAAGCTACTTAAATTGACCAGATCAATATACCAGAAGTTTAACTGACTTCTGGGAAAAGGAACTCAGTGTTCCTTTAATTTTTGAGTAGTGTAGATGTAGATAAATGGATAAAAGCAAAATAAACCTTAAAGGTAACGAAAGTTTAAGTACATGAATATTGTGTTGACATGTGCAGGGTGACCTAATGTTTCTGTGCTCCACTCACTAGGGCTTCTTTCCTCCACAAGGTCACAAGCACAAAGGTGGTCCGAGTCAATGGAAATGGGTTTCTGCCGAATCCAGAACTTAGTACTGGCTTTCTGATTGGTGACAGGATCAATCTCCAGTTTTTCTCCTGAAATCCCTGATGAGATACCCATACGTAAAACATGATGGTCAATGTATTTCATACATGATACACATTCACCGTTGGCGCTGCAGAATGCTGTGGTAGCCACGCATTTTTTAATTTTAGTTTTTTGTTTTTCAGTCTTCCTCGTGGTCGTCGGCTTCCAGGGTCGAGTCAGAGGGCTTTTCTTGACACCAAATTCTCCTCAGCGCGCATGACATGTCCATACCACCGTAGGCACGCTTCCCTCATCTTTTTTTCGATTGGGGCAACTCCGAGTCATTTTCGAACACCTTCATTCGTCACACAATCCAGGCGGGTTAAGCCCACCATCCACCTGAGCATCTTCATCTTCACATTGAGGATCTGCTAATTTATTCCATCATGCATACTTGCATAATTGCAATAAATTCTTTCAATTCATTTGTTTGTTTTTTATTTGTTACCTCTAGTTGTTTTATTACAAGTTTAAACAATGAATTTAAAAAAAAAGTGTTTTTTCTTTTTAAATTAGTAGCCAATACAGCTGCTATTCAAAAGTCACTAAAAATGAGATGCATCATTCTTTGTCGAGAAATAGGGACCCATTGTATTTCAATTATTAATAATCATAAAACATCCATTAAAAAAATCTTTGTAAGCTGCACACAATGAATTTAATTAAAAAATACTGACTACAAATTGTAAGCAGATAACGTGCATCAAGCAGTTTGTACCTAGCTGGACATCTGTGGTGAAACGCAGTTTGTGGATCATGCTGATCTTGAAGGACTTGTAGTGATGACTGCTCAACATGTCTTGGACTGTGGTGATGTCAATAGGAGGGTCTTCCTCTGAACTCTCCTCACCTCTGGAGCCTGAAGACAGAAAGAAAACAAGAGCACTCAGAGTGCAACTACCCCTGAAGGGCAGGGGCTATACTAAAACTTTGATGTTGCTCTTCCAGAATGAAGGAAATATGTAAGCGGTTTGTTTGTTTGTTTGCAGTCTAGCGTCCACATTTTTCAAAATATCATTTTTTTATTCTGTGGGACGGTAGATAACAATAATAGCTCCAGCTGGTTTCATTTTGGTAATAACTGGGTCAAGGTCACACCAACTCCAGGTATTTTAATTTAGCTGAAAATTGGGTCAACATCAAGATCACACCAAATCTGAAAATCAGTTTACATTTTGTATTTTTTAATGAATTGACTTTAAAATTCACAGTGTAGTATGACTTGGGGGATAATGAGTACCTAGGTTGGCTAAGCGTCTGACCTCGACCTTCCTGTTAGTGCCCAAGGTCAAAGTTGGCCGTGAAATTCTTTTTAAAGAAACCATATCGAGTACTATATCATATGAAAGGACATAAAGCAAGCTGTACAACACACCTGACATATTCTGACATCAAGAATATGCGTCAGGACTTCTTTAAGTTTCTTGAAGAGGTCTTCTCAACCGAGAAGCTTCTTCAGTTCTAAGAGCAATTGGTGGCTAGTCCCAGATTTTAAGCCCTATTTGGGAATGTCCCCAAAAGGGTTATGGACCCTCTTCGGGTCCTCTGCCTAATCACACAAGCCAAGGTGTGTAGAAGCCAGGTGAAGAAGCTTCTCAGATGAGAGGTGAAATGTCGTCAAGAAACTTAAAGAAATCCAGACACTTATCTTTCCAAACATAATAACTTTTTTATGTACCTTACTTAGTCCATGCAAGAGGTTTGCTGTCTAGAGGTCTCATGACAACAGTCATTGTAAGATCACTTACTGTTTTCTCTGACCAGGCAAAATTCCAGGGTACTCTGGCTCTCCAGTGAGGAGTCCAGGTCTACTGCTACATTTGGCTCGGTCTGCTTCTCGAGACGATACAAGGGCCCTGTTTGAGAAGAAGAGTATTTACATCAACACAGCACTGACAACTTTTATTGATATTGCAAAACTCTTATGAGAAAGTTATTTTTTAACACCTTGGGTCTTGTTTTTAGTTGTTACTTTCAAACTAGTGCCAGACTAACTGTATGACTGTGCTGCAGTTGTTCAAGTAGAATGAAATGTTAACTAATAGGAAAGCTACTGGTAACAACTGGAACTGTAGATATATAAATATATATTTTTTTAAAAAAGAAGCATATCCAAAATAATCTGGGATCCTCCTTTGCCCGTGACCTTCAGACTAATCAGATACTGTAACTCCTCCTGAAGTCTGCGTATCTCATGTGTAAAATTGTCAAATTCATATTCATTCATGTGTCAAAATCATATTTTAGAAGGTGAGTTTCAAAGTGAAACGTTTTAGGCTCTACAACCACTGGTTGCTGTCACTAATTAGAGACCAGTGTCATTAGGGTCACTGCAGCTCTACTCCACCAAACTTCCCTTTTAAGATCCCAGATATTCTATGTATTATTAAATTTCTAGCCTTTCCTTTTGTCTCCTCCGAATTCCTGTAATGTGAACCTTCTTTGGTTTGACTTCTTTAGATCAAACGCAGTTAATAAAATTACTGTCTCTCAGAAACAAAACTCTTGCTGATGAAAAAAGACAGTTATTTCCATCACTGACATGCTATCCTCACATACACACACTTGGTAACATTCTGCAACTTAATGAAAAGTGTGTTCATAGTAGAAAGCAGAGATGTCCCAGGAGAAGGAGGGAGGACTCCCAGCATCTGGGAAGTGACTGGAAAATGGCTGACACTCAGCTCTCATAACTGCCACCCATTGCTTGCTAAGGGCCTGTATCTGTACAAGGCACTCGGGGTGGAAAGTCAAGTTACAATCTAGGCAGTCTGTAGGTTAATCACTCCTTATCTAGCAATGTGAGGTATATAGTAAAACATGCCAAAAACTATTTTCAGACACAAAATACAAAGATGTAGAATTATGCCAAATGTATCCAAAAGAGATTATATTTATGGATAAAGATTATATTTATGGATTATATTTATGGATAATTCAAGGAAGACAGCACACTGTCTTTTTATGATTAACAGATCATAAAAAGACAGCACACTGTCTTCCTTGCATTAAAGAGAGAAGGGAATAAATGGTGCAAACATCATTACCCGAGCCTTTCTGTGAACCTTTCCTCTTCTTGAGAGCTTTCTGGAGAATTTCCTTCATAGTCACCTTCAAATTGTCCACCGGAATTAGAGAAAAACCATGAGCAGCATTTCTAAAATAGAAAAATAGAAAATAATTAAGAATGCATTGAGCAACATTTAATTGTTCTGATTGTTTCATAGCAATAAGATCCGAGTATCAGAGTACTGCTTTTTGTGCTAGCACAAACTGCTAAGCTGAAGACACGAAGACAAGATTGTAATCTGAATAAATAATCTACTGTGTTCTGCTTTCAATTTGCAAACAGCAGGAAGCTTCAATATGTTGTTTGTTTTGAATAGCCACCTCATGTATTTTTAATCTCAACTACTTTATTTGGAACATTTTACTTTAAATAGTTTTTGGAGAAATTATTATCATAGACCTTACTTTTAGCAATTAAACATTATTACTGTTGTATACAAATGCCTTCCTGTTGCCAAATATTTATTTTAATGCAGCACAAAATAATCAGCCTGTAAAAATTTACTTGTGCACACCCTAACATCGTTTAATACTGGAAACATTTAAATGCTTTTTTATTTATATAGCGCCAAATCAGGCAGGGCGTCCATCTCCCAAATACAAACTTGAAGCTGATTCCACAGAAAAGGGGCCTGGAAGTTAATACTCTACGTCCCATCCTTCTTTTAAATACTCTAGGAACAACAAGTATGTTTGCAGTCTGAGAGCAAAGGGCTTAATTGATGGGATTAGATTATTAAGATAAGATGGGGCCTGTTTACTCAGGACCTTGTATGAGGTGAAGGATTTTAAATTTGATTCTGGATTTAACAGGGAGCCAATGAAGGGAAGCCCACATAGGAAAAAATACGTTCTCTCTTTTTAGTCCCCGTCAGTATTCCTACAGCAGCATTTTGGATTAACTGATTTTTACATCAGTTTATAGGACATCCTGATAATAAGAAATTACAGTAGCCCAGCTTAGAATTCAAAGAAGTCAGCATCACTCTAAGACATGATTAATATAAGCATTGAATAACATGCTCATATTAAAAAAAAAAAAAGGGTCTAAGATTCCTCACAGTGTTGCTCGAGGCTGAGGTAATGCCATCCAGAGTCGGCATCTGGTTAGATACTATATTTCAAAGACTTTTAGGGCCAAGTACAATAACCTCAGTCTTATATAAATTTGTGAAAAGAAAATTTGTGGTTATCCAGGTCCTCAGATCTTTAAGCCATTCCTTCAAGTTGGATATCTTTTAATGATACTGCCAAAGGGAAGCATGTATAATGTAAACGGAATTAGTCCTAGCACAGAACCCTCTGGAACTCCATAATTAACTTTAGTGTGTGAAGAGGACTTCCTGTTTACATAAACAAATTAGTCTATTAGATAGATATGATTCAAACTGCTGAAGTACCTTTAATACCTACAGCATGCTCTAATTGCTGTGATACATTATTATGGTCAACAGTATTGAATGCTGCACTGAGGTCTAGCAGAACAAACACAGATGAGTCCACTGTCAGAGGCCATAAGAAGATCATTTGTAACCTTCACCAAAGCTGTTTCTGTATTATGATGAGCTCTGAAAGCTGACTGAATCTCTTCAAATAAACCATTTTTCTGTAGATGATCACTTAGCTGTTTTACAACTACTCTTTCAAGAATTTTTTTAGACAGAAAGAAGATTGGAAATTTGCCTATAATTAGCCAAGACAGTTGTTGTAACTTTATTACAGTTTATTGTTTGATAACAGCATTTTGGTTATTTTGTAAGTGATTTAAGTGTTAGCCACATGTTTAGTGAGTGCTGTTAATTATAGATTTAATTTTCTGCTAAAGGGGAGCATTTAACAGGTATTTTCATCAGAAAACTGCGTTTCCCAGAATCCTTTGTGGTAGACAAAAGTTACTCTGGGTTTAGCTAGCAAAGAAAGTTTCGGGAAGCCATTATATGTTGCTTTGATGTCGAGAAGTTTATTTGTTGTACATTCCCCTTTTTGAAGCCTTATATAAAGACTATCGTTTCTACAATTGATGTCCAATCCATTTTTTTGGCTAAGTGGATTTGGCACAATAACAGTAGGGTCAGGTGATGGCTTTTTAGGCAACGGTTTAACTACCTCCTATCACCCCTTATCACCAGAGGTTTTGCATGAAACCATTGTGAGACCTTGCCTCACCCTATCTTCTGACCTACTGAGATCACCTAACGCAAGATGTGCGACTCCTTTGTGGATCTTCGGAAGTCCATATGTACAGGGTATAGCATTGATGGGGCAAATGTAGACAATGGCTTTTTCCCTTTCAGGCTGTTGTAGCCAACTGATTATTTTCTTCTTTTTTTTTAAGTTGCTTGTGGTGTCTCATCTTAAGACTTCATAAATATTGCTGTCACTAAGGAGTGTAGTCATTTTGTATGATAAGGAGTGGGTTCTTTTTACTGTGAATCCTGAAAAGGATGTGCTAGCTAAAGGTCTCATTTCTACCATAACTCCACAGCAGCTGCCCATAGTGAATCTCCTCATAGTTTAATAATGCTTATTGTTGTTTCTGTTGCTAACAACCGGAGGAAATCAGGATGAAGCTTTCAGCTATCCTCTCCAGTGCAAGACCATCTCCATCCAACATCACAATTGAAGAAAAGGCCATTAAATCTCTAAATAAAGAACAAAACATCACCATGCAACCAGCTAAAAAGGGGAATGCAGTCTAACCGTTAACCGTTGTTCTAAACTCAAGTTGCGTTAGGTGACCTTGATAGGTCACATGACAGGACAAGACAAGGTCTCACAGTGGTTTTACCCAAAATCCTGATGCTAATGACCCATGCCTTTTTTCACAACTTATGTGATTATGCACATGATTAATAGTGGGTCAATAATCACCTCCTATGGGACAACCCAACTACTGTTTAAATACAATGGCTGTCAACTTTTAAAACTGAAGAAGCCTCTTGTTTGAGAGGTGAATCGTCTTCACAAAAACAAAAACAAAACAAAACAAACAAACAAACAAACAAACAAACAAACAAATAAAACTTAAAGTCGAGTTGCCTTCCTGTTTAGCTCTTACACTCATTTCATACTTACATTCTAACAAACAGTGACTGCCTGGAAGCGATGCCAGGGGAGGAGTATTTCTCCACCAAGGCCAGAGTGCTGAAACCAAACTTGTGTATTGGCTCATTGGAGTCTAGCGGAGGGAAGTCAGTGTCTACCTCGCCATCATCTTCAGCAATGTGAAGGCAATAAGCATTCACATTTTCACTGTTGGATATGTGGTGGTGGAAGGATTTGGATATAGAGAGACAGAAAAAGTGTGTTACAAAGAAAAAGACATCCTGTGAAATGTAGCAGTTTTATTTTTTTTAGCCATTTTGTGCTCACTTGAGTTTGGGTTCTCGTCCCTCGCTTGTGTATTGCCAACAGATAAGTCCAATGAGGTCATGGACACGGGCATTGGCGATGGTCACCACTGTCATTGGATGTACTTTCTCCTGAGTCATTTGCATTGATAGGTAGACGTCTATCTTTTTTGTAGCTGTGGTGCCGATGTGGCCCTAAAAGTGAAGAGAGGATTGTGCAGTAAAAAAAAATTACATCGAATAAACAGACAAAACGTAGACAAATATTAACTTATTGTTTTTCAAATAAACACTAACAGGCAAGTTATATTTTCCACATCCACAAGGCTGCTAGAGTCAGCATGGGTCAAAGTGATGTACATTTTGTCATCAGATTAGATCATTAGCACAAGCACGTTCGTACGTCTGTCAATTTTGTGGCTGCACAGATTCACCTGCTGAGAATGCTTGATCGCACCATATGCCTTTGAGGCAGACTTCAAAACACAACGCTGATCCTATAAGTCCTACCAGACAAATGAAATTATTTATTTCTACTGTGGCATTCTACCATCAAATGCCAAAGGAGAAATAAATACACAATTAGATTGAAACTGTGTTGTGATTATTTGGGTAATAACGTCAATAAAATTTATAACTGCTTTTTTAGTTAGAAACAAATTTTTCACCCTGAATTGAGTGAAAATTGAGTACTGTCTTGACTATCATGATATATGGAAAAACCTATACAAAGAAAAAGCTTATCAATTCTTGAAGAAAATCAATTTGAAGACAAAGGTTTTCCCACTCTACAAAACTGGATTCAAATCCTATTATTTAATGTCCAAATAAACCTAAATAAAATGTTGAATAATTCACCTTGCCATCAAATTTAGAGTATTCATTGAAGGGATTATTGAGCTGCTGGGGACACTGCTCAAGCCTCAGCGACAAAGTGGATTTTGTACCAGTTGTCTGCGGCCTGTCTTTAAAGTTGCGCTTTTCAAACAGAGACCCCAGATCTTCCACTGGACAGAACACACAGAAACAGAAAAAAAGAGTTAACGTATACTGATGGAGTTTTGTCAACTAAAGAGCTTTTGTGTCTAAATCTAAACACATTATCTTAGAGGTTTTGCTGAGAATTTCAGGAGACTTTAATCAAGCAGCTTGTGTTGATACAGTGTGAAAAAACATCTGACCATTTCCCGATTTCCTATTTTTTGTATGTTTGTCACACTTAAATGTTTCAGATCATCAAACAAATTTCAATCTTAGACAAAGATAACCAAAGTAAACACAAAATGCAGTTTTTAAATGAAGGTTTTTATTATTAAGCGGGGAACAATTCCAAACCTACATGACCCTGTGTGAAAAACTTATTGCACCCTAAACCTAATAACTGGTTGGGCCACACAACAACAGCATTTGCAGCAACAACTGCAATCAAATGTTTGCAATAACTGACAATGATTTTTTTTTCCAGCAATTTGGAGGAATTTTGGCTTACTCATTTTTGCAGAATGGTTGTAATTAAGCCACACTGGAGGGTTTTCGAGCATGAACCACCTTTTTATGGCCACCGAATCTCAGTTGGAATCAGGCCACTCCAAAGTCTTCACAACAGCAAGGTGGACTTGCTATTGTGTTTTAGATTATAGTCCTGCTGCAGAACCTAATTGTGCTTCAGCCTGAGTTCAGGAACAATTAGCCAGACATTCTCCTTCAGGATGTTTTGGTAGAGAGCAGAATTCATGGTTCATTTACCACAGCAAGTTTTATGGGTCCTGAAGCAGCAAGACAGTCCAAGACCATCACATCACCATGATATTTTACTGTTGGTATGAAGTTCCTTTTCTGAAATTCTGTATGACTTTTTGATCCACCACCCTGTAATAGGACACACACCTTCCAAAAAGTTCAACTTTTGTCTAGTCAGTCCACAGAGCACTTAGCCAAAGGTCTTGGGGAATGTCACGATGTTTTCTGGCAAAACTGAGACGAGTCTTTATGTTCCTTTTGCTCAGCAGTGGTTTTCGTCTTAGAACTCTGCCATAAACACATTCATTTAGAAACTGTATTTTGTCTACTTGTGTTATCTGTGTTGTGTTATTTGTTTGATGATCTGAAACATTTAAGTGTGACATACAAAAAAAATGGAAATTAGGAAAGAGGTAAACACTTTTTCACACCACTGTATAGAAGTGCCATTCACTTCACTGGTTCAGTTACTGATTCAGGTTCAATGATACAGATTTTTGTCTTTGATTACTTAAAATGTTAACATACTCTTCTATAAATGCTTCAGTATATGTTACTAATGTAGTGGTCAGTGGTCTGTGGCAACAGAATATTTGATGTCATATTTTAGACAAAATCATTTGAACATGCAGATCCTCAGCAAACTACGTAATCAGAATGACATTAAGGGATATAAATGACAAGCAAAAACAACGTTTGGAAAACATGGTGTTACAAAGTTTGTAAAATGTTCAATTTAAAAAAGTAAAGGTATTTAGAAATGACTAGGAACAGTACCTGACTGGGAGGATGCCCGCTCTTTCCACTGAATGTTTTTGCATTTGATTTGGTTCTGTCGTTCTTTTCTTAGTCTTTCAAGTCTTTGGGCTACAAAGAAAGGACAGCTGGTCATTAACTTCTTTGCATACAAAAACAGAGTCACTAAAACTTAGTTAAACAGACAACAGATCATCATTTACGACACATCATGAAAATTATTGTAAATTCCTGTAAACAACTGATTCTATAGAATGTAGATCATTGAACAGTCATTGTTCTCCAAAAGTTTGATTCAGTTGACTTTACCATTTTATTACACATGTAACAAGCATAGCCGGTATAATGAAATTTGCAATATGTTGTTGTATGTTATTGTGCAGAAAGCAAAGTAACATAAAACACAGAATAAGATAAAAGATTTAAAAAGAAGGGAAATTCAAATGCATTACAATATCATACAATAAAATATAGAATAAGATGTATATAAAATATAGGATTAGTAACTTATTGCTAGTCTGTTATTGCTGAAGTGGTGGTATATCACAGTTTCAGATTCAGTCATTGTGTATGTGTATAGCAATATAGTGTATGAAAGTGTGTTTAATAGAGTCCATTTGATAAAATACTAAGAAATATGGTCAGAGATAGAGTTACACTCATGTCGGATGCAACACTTTTAGATGTCTTTGATGACAAGTTGCTGACAGTTACACTATTAACAGTGTGCTCAGCTTCTTTTACTACCCACTGCAGGGCCCTTTGACCAACGGTCGCCTAGTTACAATACCACACTGTTATACAAGATGTTGTAATGCTTTGTACAGTGCAGTAGGAGATGCTACCAAGGTATTTTTCAACCTCCTCAGAAAGTGTAGGGATTATTGACATTTTTGTATCAGACAGAAGGTGTATCTATAGAAAATGACATAGATTAAGGAATTTAAAGCTTGTTGCCTGTTCAGTTTCTGCAGTTGATGAAAACCGGGTTTTCTCTGCATTTGCTGGACAAGGTGAAATAATTTCATGACCAGCTTAGAAAGGAGAGAGGTAGTAATGGTACGGACATATAATCATTAAGTAGTGTTTAAGGGCAAAGTGAAGTAAATTTACTTCTACTTCTATAGCACGTTTTTACTCTGAGCTTTTTACCACAAGTCTCTCACACATTGATAGAACCTTTAACTCTTATTGATATAGCTTTATATGTAAGGCAATAATTGGATTGCTGCCTTCTATATATGTTCCCTCCTTGCAATCAAACATGCTGGTCGTTATACTCTTCATCCACAAGATTACTTGTTGCTTTCTGTTTCATTTGCAAACTGAACTTAGCAAAAGAGCTTTTGTCCATTTAGCACCCTTGGCTTGGAACGAGCTGCAGAATGACTGGAAAATGACAAAATTATTTTTCATTAAGTGCTTTTAATCCATAACATGCAACTGTTTCAATTAGATTGCTTGTCATTTTAATTAAATTTTATTTGCATTTTTGTGTATGTGTGTTTTGTTGTTGTTGCGTGTGTTTAATTGTGACATTTCTGTAACTGCGTGATACTTGCTGCTGCCAATCTTGGCCAGGTCTCCCTTGAAAGGTTTCAAGGGTTTTTAATCAAAATGGGATCTTCCTAGTTAAACAGAGGTTAAATTAAAAAAACAAAACAAAAACAAAAAAAACACCTTTATATCTACGAATGTTTAACTTTCTAACAGTCGCACTCTGGTGACTACATCGGGGACAACTTGGGGATTCAGGATCTTTCCCAAGACTGAACTAGCTGGAGAACTGATCCACCACCCTTCTAACTAGTACATAACCCACTGTACCTCCTGAGCCACAGCAGCCAATAAATAGTACAGTGAAGACAGTACTCTCCATCAACCTGCTGGAATGATAGGCAAAGAGATGATGGTCGAGAATGGTGGTGGTAATGGTGGCTTTAATATGGGTAAACACAAGTCTCTCAGAGTACTTCATTACAGTAGGAGTAAGGGCTATAGGGAGGTAGTCGTTCAGGCATAGGATAAGGGTCGTCGACTTGTAAGCATTTGAGGACAAGTTAAAGATGTTAATAAACACCTCGACCAGCTTACTGCCACATGCTCTGATCATGGGTATACCGTCAGGGCCAGCAGCTTTGTGTTAACTCACTCTGTTTAGGGAGGACCTGACCTCAGAGGGCAGAGGTACATGGCCATCTGGTGGTGGCAGGGTTTTGATGGGAGTCTCTGTATCGAGTCTGTCAAAATTGGCATAGAAATGGTCTAATACAACAGGGAGTGAAGCATTATGGACAATAGGGGAACTGTCTGTGCTCATGTGATCAGTTATTGCACGTATTCTTTGCCACGGGCTCCGTAGGCGATTGTGTTATAGGAGGGCATTATCAATTTGTCATGTATAGTTTTGCTTTGCAGTGCTCTTTTGTACTTGCATCTGTGGGCTAGAGTGCCGCCAAATCTAAATGCAAGGTATGTCTATCAGCAAGAGACAAACGTCATCCTTTATCCAAACTTTATTCAAAGTTTTCTGATTTGGGTATACGTCTATTAAGTTCTATATTGTGACAGACTATGCAACTTTTTATACTGAGGAGGAATATACTTCTATTTCTGTGTAGGAACCCTGGGTAGCTTCGTGATGATACGGATTCCAATCAGTACTGGAAAAACAGCACTTGAGGGTAGACTCAGCCACTTTTGGCCAGACTGTAACCATCTTAGTTACAGTTTGTCCATTTCTGTAAGTGGTCTGTTTCTGAGTAGTAAGAACAAAGAGTGGTAGTCTAACATGAGCGCAGGGTAAGCTCCTTTGTTGTTAGTACAGTAGAGATCAATTTATGTCCAAGGTAAGCCAAGGCAGCTCAACAGTCCACAATAATAGTGGTAATAAATGTTGGAAGGGTGGTATATCAGTACCATGCTGAGAACCAATTAAGTGAGCTCTTTAGAATGACCCATTTCTCTCAAAAATGTTTAAAGGCTTTCAGAATGACTAGGTGCTTAATTTTATACCCCTGAATTAAAAAATTAAGAGATGTGACTCACTTCTTTTGTCCATATAGAGTACCACTAATTGAGCCTTTAAAGAAAAAGACCAGTTTTCATGAAGCTACACTGACTATCTGGCATGTAAATCTTTTTAATAATATGACCAACCCTTTAAATACAGTCGTGTACACAAATAAGTATAGCAGTTCAAAAAGGGCTAGCATAAAATAAAACTTGCATGGTTGTTAATCCATGTCTTACCAGCAGCCACTGGTTTGTCACAGCTATCTTGGTGAAGTCCTGATGAGAGCCACAAGAGGTCAGTATCCAGTGTCAAGTCTGAAAGTCTCAGAGGATTGCAGCTTTCTACCCACAACCCAAAACCATCCCAGTCACTCTCCAAAACCTAATACAAAAGTCAAGGGAGCCAAAAGGAGACAATGTCTACCTTTGGACTCCCTCTTTCACCAAAACCAACTTTTCCTTCCAAATAAAATTTCTGAAAGTAGTTGCAAACTCACTTTAACCTCACTATAGACAATTTTTACAAAACAAACAATATAGTACACCAACACCCTCAATTGATGACTGATTAGATTAGATTATAACACCAAACTTTAGGATTATAGGGAAAATAGAAGAACATAACACAACCAAGTCTGTATTCTGGTGGGTGGCAAGACTCGTGGGTTAGTGAGGTCTGTTAAGCCAGATAGTCTTTTTCCATGGCATATAGTCTCAGCTGAGGATATCCCTGATGAGCCAATCAGCAACAAAATGAATACCACTGTCAAATGACGTTAATTACATAGATTATTTTAACAATTTTGGATTCTGATGTCCCAGCATAGACAACACTGGAGACCAAGCACCCTTCGCAGCATTATTTCGAGTCATTCTACCCTCCAAAACTCCTGAGGTCCTCATCCCATATCCCATTAAGATTAACTAAGACATCCAGCAACAAGCCCAACCATTCACCCATGGGATGCAGAAGATCTACTGCCTGCATCCCATTACTGGACTCTGCAGAACAGCCCCAGCCCTGAGGTCCCTTTTTTCTGTTGGGTCAAAGTTGTTTTGGAAGCACAAGTAGAGATGCTTTCTATATGTTAGGAGGGCACCATCATCATTTTGCACTAAGAGTGTAAAATACTGGTGGGTGTTTGCAATTTAATTGCTTAACAGTAATTAAATGGCAAGCAAAAACAGAGCATGTGCTTTAAGATAATCAAATCTAAATGGTGAATTATTCTATTAAATTCTGGTCTTGTTTGTAGTTCTGAATGTAATTTTTAACAGTAGAAATACAGCAATTTTGAAACTGAGAATGAAAACTTTTTTTAGGGGGTTGTTTTTCTGTGTTACTCATCCATTTGAATAATTAACAAAATATAAAAAGGACAAATGAACTTAAGCATGGTTCGGAAGAATTGTTGTCCCATCAGTTTCTCAGTGCTCGGTAGCACACTAAATTTCACACATGATATGAAATTTATCTATTCATTTATTTATTTATTTATTCATTTATTATTCATTCAGCTTATACCACAACACTAGCTGTGGCTTTTCAAATTATATAATACACTACTTTTATACTGGCTACCAGGAGCACTAAAGAGCACATTTAGAAAGGACCTGTATTAAATTAGCACAATTTTTACTGTGATTCTAACCACATAAGGACAACAAAACAAACTTCTTACACAGGGCAAAATATCCGGACACACAATTTGTGAAACTACGGGTAGGCAATATAGCCTCAAAATTATATCACACTATTTCAATGAAATTTACTGCAATTGTGTTTCTGAGACTATCGAGTCAAAAAAACAAACAAACAAAACAAAAAAAACAGAAAAAAAAAAAGAACTTCATCTGTGAGAGCAGTTTCGAGGCAGCAGTATTTATTACTGCAAACAAAGTTAAGGATAGCTTAGTCATTTCTTTCCAATGAGCTATTGTCATTGATAGCAACCATGTAATTCACAGTGTGACTATACTGCCACAAGATGCCAGGAGTAGCAGTATTATAGTGGAATATTCTTGCATTACAGCAATACGATGATACACCATTAGTCAAACATAAGCACAAAAGCAGCCTAGGTAATGTTTTCCCTGCTCAGCCCACTCTTGCACAGGAATAAATTACCACCCCAAGTGGGGGGCTTCAAATATCTCACAATCTTGTTCATGAATCATGGCAGAGCAGAGCTTCAGCCTTGCATATAGACTGAAGAGCTCGGCCACTTGAGAGGGGCTTGCAGTGGAGCCGCTGCTCTTCCACATTGAAAGGTGACACTTGAGCTTGTTCAGGCATTCAGGTCTCTTGGAAGGCTCTGAGAGGAGGTGTCCAAAGCATGTCTGGCCCAAAAGGAGACGTATGCCCCAGAAATTAGCTGGCTTGGAAGCGTCTGGGTATACTCCTTCCAGAAGAGTTAGAGGTGGTGGTCAGGTAAAGGGAGACCTTGGTTACAGGGGTAGCCTAGACCTAGCAGAAAATAGATCAGTCCAAATGGATGGACTGTTCTTTTTCCACTGTGGACTGATTGTACAGTTTATATTTTTAATGACTTAATTTAATGAAACAAGTATTGTTGGAACAGTGCTTGGGTCTAAAAGCCTCATCTTTTCTCCTCAAAACACACATCCTTTTACTTTCAAATACACACCTTAAAGCATAACTCATAAGCTGGAGAGGAAATGGCAACTCACTCATTAAGAAGATCATACTTTAGCCTGGAAGATTAGTTTTTTGCTCTATAAAAAGCCCTCTGTAAAGCTGGAAGATCTTACTATTCAATACTGAGTGAAGAAGAACCACCCTAGGTTTTTCTTCAGCACTGCAGCCAAAATTGTGCTTTTTAGATTCCATTCCTACAAGACTACTCAAAGAAGCACTATTTACCATTAATTAATGCTTTAAGCTTAAACATAATCAACCTATCTCTATGACTTGAGTACGTAAGACAGGTCTTTAAGCTGTCAGTAGCTAAACAGTTACTTAAAAAGCCATAACCTGACCCAGATGTCTTAGCTAATTTTACGGGCCAATCTCCAATCTTCCTTTCATTTCAAAAATTCATAGTAGTTGTAAAACAGCTAACTGATCCTCTGCAGAGGAATGGTTTATTTGAATTGCTTTAGTCAAGTTTAAGAGCTTATAATAGCCCAGAAGCAGCTTCAGTGAAGGTTACAAATGTGGACAAACAGTGGACTCATCTCTGTGCTTGTCCTCCTTGGCCTCAGTGCAGCGTTCCATACTGTTGACCATGATATAATATTACAGCAATTCGAGCGTGCTGTAGGAATTAAAGGCACTGCAGTGCAGTGGCTTAAATCATAGCTAACAGACTCCAATTTGTTAATGCAAATGGAGTCTTCTTCACACACTATAGTTAACTATGGAGTTCCACAGGGATACCCAACTTTATTTATCCATGAAGCCAGATAATATACATAAATTATTTAAACTGCAGGAATTTCTTACAGACATAAAGACCTGGATGACCTGATTTTCTGCTTCCAAATTCACATAAAAACTGAGGTTATTGTAGTCTGACCTAAAACTCTTAGAAGTTATTATTGGGAAGGTCTTTACCTTACAATATTAAGCGCCTTGAGGCGACTGTTGTTGTGATCTGGTGCTACATAAATAAAATTGAGCTGAATTGATTGCAAGCCAAATAGTTCAAGCTTTGTCTTGTCTGACCATAGCGATATTTTCCACATTTGGCCTGGGCATGTGGGCAGCTACAAATTTCAGTTGAGCTTCTTTATTGGTCAACATCCTCTCAGTCCATGACAATGTAAAACTCGCTACAAGTCTTTAGGTAAGTCATTAAAAACGTATGCTGAATCACCATTCCATCCTGAAAAATGAACAGTTTAAAGACATTATTAAAAGTGCCAAATTACTATTACATTCATGCCCATGATCCACTGGAGCCACAGTAGTAATGGTAATAACACAAACAAAGAACAACAACGATATGAAAACCGAAAATGTAAAAGTGAATTCCACATTTGCTGAAGTAGTGGGTTTCCCTCACTTTTTGTCATCATGGTGGAAATGTTTGCAGAAATTTGGTTTTATATAGAGTAGGCACTTGATTTTGGAGCACACAGAAGCTGGGTGACACATAGTCAATGATTATTCATTTTGCTGTGTCATTTGTCATCTCCATAACCATATTTAATGCAATATGTCACATCATATAAATTACTTAAATGCACTATGAACCACAGTGTAATCCCAAGCTTTTCACATGCGCTGCACACAATTTAACTCAGTGAAACCACTGGCCCTGATTAGCCACACAAAACCCCTTCAAACAGCAGCAGAACAGGCTTTCTGGCTGCCTCCTACCATAATGACAGGAGGGAGGTCTGACAGAAAGCTGGCCCAACTAACAAGCTAAAGTCTGAAGATGAGTTTACCTGTGTTGGAGCGCCGACGAATGCCAAAGTCCCAGCTGGAGGTGATGTCCATAGACTGAGAGAGGTCACAGGGATGACTGTCTGTCACACTACTGCCCCCCTCATTCAGGAGGCCTGACCCAGTTGACCCAAAGCTGCTACCAGGCACCAGAGAAAGCTGGCACTTCTCAAGATCAACATCCTGATCTATTAGCACCATCTCACACATTCCAGTATCATCACTGGTCACATGAGATTGTCTGATGTGAGCCAGGATAATGGCCGGATTGTCCAAGAATGCCATTTCCTGTTTGGCTAAGTGTGTCTTTTCGCTTTGGAAATTTTCTCACCCTCTTGCCTTTATGCCAAAGGGTTCCTTTTCTTTTCTTATCAGTCTCTGTTTGAGAGTGTTACAGCTCTGACTGATGACAAGAGAGGTGTCACCTTTTCCATCTTTTGATGACTATTTTTTCAGGTCCAAGGTAGGCAAAGTAGTCCCTAAGGAGAGCAAAGAAATTGTTATTACATGTTGCAGTCTAGAAGTAGGATTTCAGCTCAATCTTTTAAAACTGATATATTTAAAAACTATAAGCTCAATTCACACATCCCAAAGCCCACTTTAACTTCCAACTTTCACAATTTAAATAAATAAATACAATAAACTAAAACAAGAAGCAAACCTCTGCCAAGGCAGCTCACTATCTGGGCAGTATTTGCTTTTAAGGGACTAGTATTGTATTTTATACAATCTTTTGTTTTTGTTCTTTATACAGTTGAGATCAAAAGTTTAAGACCACTTGAAAAATGGGCAAAAGAAGTTGGGTTTTTTTTTTTTTCATATTTTGCATGGTTGGATCTTAACAAGGTTCCAAGTAGAGCTTCAACGTGCAACAAGAAGGGATGGGAGTGAGACAAAACATTTCTTTTGAGCATGCATTTTATTGAAAACAACACTTAAACTGAAACAGGCTGTTTTACACCCGATCAAAAGTTGAGGACACAGCTAGCTGTTTGATGTGGGACAGTAAACTTTAATGTTTAAATGGATCTATTTTAAAGATGTAGAGCTCTAATGTGCAGCTGCTGCCTTAAAAATCCTCAATGGCAGCAAAATCCCACTCAGTGATAAAACTGTTAAGTAGAATTAAAATTATTATTGTTTGCACCAAATCACCGGATTAAGTAAAGAATTTTCTCGTCATTTTTAAAAACAGTGATGCATTTTACTGGTATATTTTTATAATAAAGATTTTTATTGCAATTTGATAACATCTCTAAAGTATAGGTAGCACTCACAGGGATAATTTTCTACAGAAGAAGAGTTACATGATTCCTGAAACGCCTATTTTGTGATTGGTCAGATGTCTGCCAGTGCCACACATTTCGTGTGAATGCACAGGGGAGACCCTTCGTTCCCACAGTGACTTGATAACCAGCTTTGTGTGATCGGTTATCCTGATCGTCAATTTTAGGATAAGTGAATCCAGACAATGGAGAGATACCCTAAATATACTGAAAACACATAGTTTACCCAACTTCTGCTTTACAGTATAGGCCTCAGCTTGGCTGAAGAGGCTTTAAAAGTCTCAACAGTTAAAACAAAGATTGTCATTTTGCCAATAATCTCTTTAAATGGGTTTGAACTTTGATACCAATAAACAAAAACTGAAGTTTGAATGTCCGTGATATTAACACTGAACATAAAGATGTTGATAATTTCAACATGTAAATAAGAGCTGTAAGCCAGGCCAAAACAACCCCACACTCAAACTAGGTTGAATGAGATACCAACGTTAACACGTCCAATAAAGGATCAGGACCAGAGCACCAAGATTTTTTTGTAACTTTAGTAAACAAACGTCAAACTATTAATAAAATATTGTTAGGTTTTGAATAGTTCAAATTGTATGCGGCGGGCCTAATCTTACATTAGAAGATCCAGTTATTGCAAAGAGCTTCTAGACGACGCTAACTGCAACTAATGAAAAGCTGTAGTGAATTGTCAGGTTTGTCCTTGCTGACAACTTAAGGGTCTTCTTCTCTAAAGCGAAATGTGTTATGGCGTGTAATGCCAAGTGATACTGTTTGATACCTGCAACAAGCACCTTACTTAATGATTCATCGTAGCTGTTTTTAATGATAGGTGATGTAGCTATTGTCTTTTTTGCTAACCATCGTAGCCGGCTGACTTCAAAGTAATACTTTTTTAAATCATAGTCCGCCTGCTTAGAGTGGCAAAAAGGTTTGTTTTTAGTATCAGGATTGGAAAAATATTTCACCAGAAGCGGTTCAATCTAGTAGCTTGCAAGCTCATTTAAGCTAACGCGACCAGCATTTGGTTGCACCTCCCTTGTTTAAGACGACGTCTTACCTTTAGATTTATCCACCATTCTCCATATTATACAAGCATGATCATAATAGAGTCAGAAACTCTGTTCATCACGACTAATGTTCCACATTAAAGTCATAATACAAACACAAACCAACTCAACCTGGTACGCTCTGCCTAACAACCAACCTACAACCAACCCGGCTATACTTCCGGTTCCGTTACTTCGTGATAAAAGAAAAAAAAGATTTCGTTTTCACAGAAAGCATCAGTCATCGACATATTTTGCAACATTTTTATCCCTATTACGCTTTTATTAAAATATAACTGTTTATGAAAATATCATGTGACTTAGTTTGATTAAGTCTAACATTATACTAAATTATAATTAATTATAATTTAGTTATAATTATAATTGTAAAAGATATACCCGACAGTCAGGGAGGGCATTTTATGTGCTTCGACCTAAAATTAGGTCCATATATATTTGGAAACTGTGTTTTTTTTTAACCTGTTTACTGAAACATATTCCAATTATTGTTATATAATTGACATGGACATAATATGTAGAATCTCACCTTTCATCTGAGGGTATCCACTTTTAAACTGTAATGAAAAGTTCAGGAGATTCAGGTCCTTAAAATGTGCCACCCTTTTTTTAAAGACACCAAAAGTAATTGGACAATTGGCTCAAAGGCTAGGGGAGCCTATGGTGAAAGAGTTCATTACGTTTTGTTCTGCACTGATATCGATTGGACAGTGTTAACTGCACAGTATTGCAGGCAGCATTTAGTGGAGATGGACAAGCCGCAAGGAAATGCTCCAGCGAGCCACGATATAAACATGCCATTATTTGCATCTGTCACTTTTACATTGTGTTAATCAGACCCTTCCCAGCTACATCAGCTCAGAAGTGTTGTTGCTGGAATAATTTAATAAGCATTTGGCTGCATCCTCCTCTGTGCAAGGATGATTGAAGGTATGTTTAAATTCTTCCAAAAAGTCCTTAAAGAGATGTGAGTACAATTATCGATTTCGTCAAGCCTGCTAAAGAAAATAAAGTGCTTAATTTATTAATCCATGCATAATTTTAAGAGAATGCCGTATAAGCTGTATAATGTGTGTATTTGTCACGTTCCATGAGAGTGTCTGTTGGTGTGCTCCCAGGGTCCGCCCTCTGGGGCGGAGGTTTTGGTGTTGCATCAGATAGCATCACCTCAAGGGTTGTCAGGTCCTGCGCAGATCAACTGTATGGGGTGATGGAGCACATCTTCGAACTGAGCCTGAGGCTGTGGAGAGTTCAACAGCTCTGGAAAACCTCTTGTGCTGTACCAGTGCCAAAGACTCCACGTCCCAAGAACTTCAAAGGCTACAGGCCGGTAGCTCTGACATCCTACCTGATGAAGACCCTGGATCAGTTGGTCCTGGCTCAGCTTCAGCCCCTGGTGAGCTCATCACTGAACCAACTTCAGTTTGCCTGCCAACTTGGCATTGGAGTGGATGATGCTGTCACTCTCCTCCTACATCGTTCCCTCTCTCACCTGGAGACTGCTGGGAGCAATGTGAGAATCATGTTCTTTTATTTCTCCAGTACCTTTAACACTATTATTCCCACAGTCCTTAAGGACAAACTGGAGAATTCAGAAGTGGACCATCATCTCACAACATGGATACTGGACTACCTCAAGAAAGGACAGAGCAGGCTGTACCTGCTGCAGGGGCTCAGGTCTTTTGGATTGAGGGGCCCACTCCTGAAGACCTTCTGTGGCTCTATGCCCCGGACAACATCGACCCTGGAATCCTTGGGAAACAAAAACCTGTTCTAAACTGCAGCAATTACCCCTCTTTGTTTTCCATAACTGGGTGTACTAATTGAAGCTTCTTCTGTGTCTAAAAAATAATAATAGTTATCTGAATACCTAAACAGTTATCAAAATACAATAGCTATAATAACATGCTCAATCATCCAGGTAAGTAAGTTGGACTACAGATGAAAGTTTGAGCCTGTTTCAGCAATGCTAAGCCCCCAGCATCCAACATCAACATGGAGTGGAGGAAGGCACTCACATCACTTATAATGACAATAACATTATCTGGCAGACAAGGGTAGGTGCATGGTTGTGCACCAGAAAGACTATCATGAGAAAATGTTGTCACTGCTCAGTGACAAAAATACTTATGAGCTCCTGAAACGAGACCCAGGAAGTGGTTACAGGAAGAGGGTGATAGATTGTCTCAAGCAGTTAGAACAAGAAACTGCTATTGACTGGATCTCATACCACATCTCATACCAGGGGAATCGACACCAAGTCTGTATGGTTTACTGAAGATGCATAAACAGGGTGTAGGGTGTACCAATTGTCTGTATGATCAACTCGGTCACCTATAACAATCCAAGGTTTCTGGTTTGAAAACACTATGCCCAGATGAAAAGAATCAACCTTTTGGGATTTGTTGCATGGTGGACACAAAAATGTACATTTACAATTAAACAACAGGATAAGGTTTCAAAAGATTAAAAGAAATGTTCCCAAAATCTAATAAACTACAAAAAGAAAAAAGCACAGGTTAGAAGGATCATGATTATTGGAGAAAATACTGTGATTCCCTGGGTAAAAATACACCATTAGACAGGGTTTGGTGTACTTTAAAAAAAGAAAAGAAAAAAGAAAAAAAAAACCTTTTCATTTCCCCCATGTAAAGGTTGGCTACAATAGGTGACACCGAGGAGCCAATGGCACATCCATGTTTTTTTTTTCTGTAAAACCCTTGCTGTAATTAAAATATGTGGTGGTAAGGCAGAGGTCTAACAGTGTCCTTAAACACTCCTGAGAGAGAAGTATTACTGAGTAATCTTAATAATAACAAAAAAATTTAAGGATAAGGGAATTCTTTCAAAGAGACTCAGGGAATATAGTTTTTGCTGATATTTTTACATTTTTGAAGGAGACAGGAATTTTAAAAAGAAATACATTGCCGGTACTGTAGATTCTGTGCTATACTCCAATCTAAAAGGTGGCGGTATTGCACCTAGAAGTTATTTGCCAACCGCCAAAAAACAGGAGAAGAAGAAGAAGAATTTTTTGCTACTTGCCAACCAATAAATATTAAGAAGAAGAAGAAGATCGCGACGACTCCTCCGAATCCGAACGGGTTCTTTCCGCTTTTCGAACAATGATATCTTCCTGAAACCGCTAGCTGGAAAACTGTTATGCAGATATGAACAGAATAGGTTGTGTTTAGTACTGGTTTGATGAATAAGGCAATTTTCTAACAATGCGAGCTTTTCCAAAGCTGTGAAACGACCTAACCAAACAGAACACTGGGGAAAATTTTCTGAAACCTCTCACATCCAACTGTTAGCCTGTTTCGGTAAGTGGTCATCCCAGTTAGATTGCTAACATTATCATTTATTGCAAATCCTGTGTCTTCTCAAGAATGTGATACGTAAAGCTGCCTTTGGTGGTGTAATTGACTGAGGTATGTGATATAAGCGCTTAAACGGTCCAAGGGATAACAGACCGTTGGCTGGCCAGTAAAACCATAGCTGACGTCTGTGGTCGGTTGCAGCTGGCGTGTGGAAGATACACTATGTTACCCGACTAGCTTGTTAGCTTGATCGTTTATTTATTATTTCACAGTTAGAGTTGACAAACGAAGGCGAGTTATGCTCGCACAATAAATAATTTAGTTATGGCTGTTGTTAGTAATTTGTGTTAAACCTACGAATCAATGCGTAACTTGTCCTGTATGGGGAGAACTTTTGAGTGACATCTTTTTATCTCATAGCACTACTGGAATTTTGAGTGTTTGGACGTAGAAGAGAAATCCAGTCCTTTGCAGAGGAGTTCGCTGGAGACCAAAAAAGCAAATTTATGTCCTTAACGTAAGCTGTTTGTTTATACCCCAGATTTTTTTGTGACTTATGTAAAATAAGTTGCATCAAGATTTAAAAAATATGGCAATAGAAGTTTTTTATCACAAGCCAATAAAAATGTACATGGGCCATTAAAACTCTGAGCCATTGTCCTGAGGGTTGTTTGGTTGGACACAATTCAATTCAATTTTATTTATATAGCGCCAAATCACAACAAAAGTCGCCTCAAGGCGCCTCATAGATACAGAGAAAAAACCAACAAACATATGACCCCCTATGAGCAAGCACTTTGGCGACAGTGGGAAGGAAAAACTTCCTTTTTTAACAGGAAGAAACCTCCGGCAGAACCAGGCGCAGGGAGGGGTGGCCATCTGCTGCAACCGGTTGGGGTGAGAGAAGGAAGACAGGATAAAAGACATGCTGTGGAAGAGAGACAGAGGTTAATAACAGTTATGATTCAATGCAGAGACTATTAACACATAGTGAGTGAGAAAGGTGACTGGAAAGGAAAAACTCAATGCATCATGGGAATCCCCAGCAGCCTACGTCTATCGCAGCATAACTAAGGGAGGATTCAGGGTCACCTGGTCCAGCCCTAACTATATGCTTTAGCAAAAAGGAAAGTTTTAAGCCTAATCTTGAAAGTAGAGATGGTGTCTGTCTCCCAAATCCAAACTGGAAGCTGGTTCCACAGAAGAGGAGCCTGAAAACTGAAGGCACTCCCTCCCATTCTACTTTTAAATACTCTAGGAACAACAAGTAGGCCTGCAGAGCGGGAGCGAAGTGCTCTAATAGGGTGATATGGTACTACAAGGTCATTAAGATAAGATGGGGCCTGATTATTTAAGACCTTGTATGTGAGGAGCAGGATTTTGAATTCAATTCTGGATTTAACAGGGAGCCAGTGAAGGGAAGCCAAAACAGGAGAAATATGCTCTCTCTTTCTAGTCCCTGTCAGGACTCTTGCTGCAACATTTTAGATTAGCTGAAGGCTTTTCAGCGAGTTTTTTGGACATCCTGATAATAATGAATTGCAGTAGTCCAGCCTGGAAGTAATAAATGCATGAACTAGTTTTTTAGCGTCACTCTGAGACAGGATATTTCTAACTTTAGAGACACTGAATTACTATTTATAATTATTATTATTATTGACATCTACTGGGGATGGAACAGTTTACAAAATCTGTGGTTCTGTTCATAGCACAGTTTTGGGGTCACAGTTTTTGATTCAATTTGGTATATCTTGGCTCTTGTAAGTTAGTGCTCTAATACAGTGATACCATACTTTAAGATCATTAAGATACGCATCTGGTTAGATACAATATTTCGGAGATTTGTAAGGTCTTATATGGAGGTGAACTATTTAAACATTTTAAAAGACCTGTTTTTTGTCTTTTGAATATTTAGTACTGCTCATTAATAAGTATTTCTTATTCGATTTTTGATGCAATAACAGATACTCAATTACTAAAATGATCTAAGATGAGACCCAGTACAGTCTCTACTTATCTGAAAAAAAGAAATGTCCTGCAAAACTCTTATAGAACATAGTGCAAGCAGTTTCAAAATTAAGTGTATTTCAAACTAATGAAATGGGAGCGGTAGGGTGAACAAAAAAATTAAATGTATTGATGATAAATAATTCACATAATCACAAAATGTATTTTTCTAATAAATTATGTGAGGATAATGCCATGATCAAAATATAAAAATGTGCTTTTTCAAAACTAGACTATATAATGGTGTTAACTATGTGCATTTCAAATTATGGCCAAGTGTGATATGTATAGCTTAATGGTTTCTGTCTCAATTACGAGTTTCTGAATGTGTTATTTGATCCAAGATTTGTCATTGAAAGTAAATTCATAGATTTTATTATCTGACTTGCAACAATTAAAAAAAACTATGCAAGTGCTATGCAAGTTGCAGCTAGGGCTGGGCGATTTTTTTTTTTGTGTGTGTGACTATGTTATGGGTTTGTTTTTTTTTACTTTGAATACAAAAAATCTGAGTGAATTTAAATGTTTTATTTAAACCATTTTTTTAAACCATCAGCTGCACACAGAGGTTGTTCGGAAATGACAATACTGTCCCAGTAAGTCTCTTTCTGTGGTAAGACTTTTAACAAACAAAAGATCATTACATCAAGCAAGAATTCATGAGGCAAAATAAAACAATTTAAATTTAAAGGTGCTATTTTGTGCTTATAATGTATTTAAAAAAGTAAAATAAATATGTGATGATCTCAAATTACAGAAACAAAGTCTAGATAGTGACTATAAAAACAACTAACCAAGAACAGTCACAGGTATGACAGCTTTAACTTAAAAAAAAAACACAAAAAAAAAAACCAAGTGTGTGGCATATCCAATATAAAAAAAATTAAAAATATATTAAAAACATGGCAGACCCAAAAGAACATCATGATGATGTCATTCTTAACATATCTTTGATTACAAGATTTTGATCCACATTTTGAGTTCATGAAAATTAAACCTTTGTATATTCCATATTGCATTACAGGTAAAGTGATATACTTTCATAAAATAAAATATTCTGTAGTTTGTACTATTTAAACCGTATATAATAGAGTATATCTCATGGTAATCTCAGGAGATTGGAAAGAAAAGCATCTGGACTCCTTTAAGTTTGAAGATGTTTCACCCCTCATCCGAGAAGTGTCTTCTAAGACCATTAGGTGGAGAGTAGCAGATTTTTAAGCCCTCTTTGGAGTGTCCCTAAGAGGATCCTGGACCCCCTATTGTTCCTCTCATCTCTCAGTGAGCTTCATGATATAGTCACCTGAAATGGTTTCCATCAAGTGCTAGGCTAGCCTGGCTTGCACGAGGACCACCCAAGGAAAGGAAGACCAAGAGTCACCTCTTGTAAGGTTCAAGTGGAATATGCAGAGGCCTGCAGAGCAGTAAAGAAGAGCATTAGGATGGATAAGAACAACTACATAGATGGACTTAGAAGCTGACACTGAACAGACTGCATACAACGATAAGATGAAGCAGCTCTACAACACAAGCAAGAAATTGTGTGGGAAGCACAGCAAGCCAGAACAAGGACAAGGAGGGAAAGGCCATCACAGGACTAGTGCAGCAGATGAAAAGATGGTCTGAACACTTTGAGGATCTCCTGAAGAGACCTGCACCACCAAATCCACCAGACATCAATCCAGCCAACGAATATCTCCCCATTAACTGCAGCAGACCAACCAGAGAAGAGATCAGGAAGTCCATCACTCTAATGAAGAACAGGAAGGCTGCTGAACCTGGCGATATACCAGCAGAGGCCCTGAAAGCAGATTTGGAAGCACCAGTGGAGTTGCTATATACACTCGTCTAGAAGCTCTGGGGAAAAAGAGGAGTAACCAACTGCGTAGAAAGAGGGATATGTAATCAAGCTCCCCAAGAAGGGTGACCTCAGCAGCTGTAACAACTACAGGGGCATCACACTCCTGTCAGTAACAGACAAGGTCTTCAATCGGGTCGCTACTATGGGATGAGCAAGCAGGCTTCCGACAGAATTGATCAAGCACAGATTAGACCGCAGTGCTACGCGTCATAGTTGTGTTTGACAGTGTGGACCGAGAAACTCCTCTGATACTACGGCATCCCAGCCAACATGGTCAACAGTCTGTCAGTCTGCCCCAGTCTGTAGCTTGCCTCCACCAGTGTGTGAATGTGAGAGTGAATGAATAGTGGAATTGTAAAGCGTTTTTAGGGTCTCGAAAAGCCCTATATAAATTCAATCCATTGTTGTTATTATTATTATTATTATGGCCAAGGGCTCATATGAGGGCACGACCTGCAGAGTGATCCATGGAGGGCAGCTCATCAACAGCTTCCAAGACCAGAGTCCAACAGAAGGTCAAAAGCTAGCAAATGTGTCCTCCTGATTGAATTTGATAATGGTATATTTTTTAATTACTGACTCTCTGTCTCTTTTCCTTCAACAGAGCTTGAACTACTTAATTTAAATAGTCTTTAAGTACTTGTGTATTAGAAAGAGGTTTGTTATTTTTTCCTAGCATGCAGAACCATTCCTGTAATCACCATTAAAACCTTTACTGGGAAAAAGTGGGAGTGAGGTGTGTCTATTACACATTTCTCTGATACTGGGTTGAGGCGGAGTTCTTCATCAAACCACCTAATCAACAAACTCCAACATCAAGAAAAGTGAACTTTGTAGTTGCTCCATCCACAATTGTTTGTTTTATACAGGAAACCTCCTTGGTAAAGCTGCAGAAGTTGCATTAAAAAATGCAGCTGAACTGTTAACTTGATACCATGTTTAAAATGCGCAGCTTGCTGACGGCTGCCATTCCACTTTCTGTCGCCTTTTTTTTTTTTTTTTGTCTTTATTGGAAAACTTTAAATCATATTTGCTTGGAAAATAAAACAGTGGAGATTTTTGGGGGGCGGATGCTGCAACAATGTAACTCCACTTAATGCAGTAACCTGAGCTGTCCATGAAAGTGACCAGTCACATTAGGACACCTGCTTTCTTTGGGCTCCCCCTCCAAACAGTCAAAAATCTAATGATTTAAGCAAGCAGGATTCATATCAGAGTTGTGCCCAAGAAATTTAATTATTTGCTCGGATTATATTTTTTCCCTTTGTGACTTATGGTACAAAAAATAATTCCATACTATAATTTCAAAACGGTTAGATCGGAGCTCAGTAAGTAGAGTAAAAGAATTTACCCTGTGTGAACAGCAGAGAAAAGTACATGTCTTATCTTACCAATCAATCCTGATGTTTATTCCCGTTCCCTCATTGTCCTACTTTCTGTGCCTGTTTTCCAATAATGTCATCTGTGGGGATTTTTATTGCAGATCTCTATAAAGATGCCTGAGGTTCGGGACCTTTCTGAAGCTTTGCCAGAGATGCCAATGGACCCAATCACTGGAGTCGGAGTAGTAGCCTCTAGGAATAGAGCACCCACTGGATATGATGTGGTAAGCAACATAACATAACTCAAGAATGATTGGTCAGAATTGCCAAATACCAGAATTTTCCCCACACTATTAGATTTAATTTTTTGCAGTAACAGAAATATCTAATTTGCGCATTTATGCACTTGTGTGTCCGCACGAAAGGAGGCACTTACATGCTTTCTTAAATTAATTTAATTTCTTAAATATTCTATTGTGACAAAATTAATGGAGCAATAATTGCATGTGTTTCCAGTGAGGGCTTCTCTCGTGGATAAACTCCAACATCTGACATACAAACCTGTTTCTGATTTGGTGCACATTCTGGTTAGCAAAATGGTTAGCTGGTTGTTAGGAAAATATAAGCAGTGACTGAACTTGAGTGATGCACAAATTCCTTTTTTTTTTTTTTTTTTTTTTTTTTTCTTGACTGATTTTATTTTATGTTTTTTAAACTTGCCAATAGTGGTTCTGTTTTTTTGTTTTGCTTTTTTGTCGTTGTTTTTTGTCTGTTCACCCAATTCCAAATGTCTATGGAAAAACACATGTATTATTCTCCGTGTATATGATGATAGCCCAGACTTCAGAGTGTTTTGCTGTGAATTAGTCTTCATGTATCAGGTGGATGACAGTGTGTGTTTGCCAACAGTAGCAGCTGCTTTAGCATTTGTAGCAACTTTTCACCTGGTAGTTTACAATTAAAGAGGAGCAGAATCACTATCCTTCTTTCCTATGAAATAAGAGATGTGCATGACTTGTTAACCAAGCAACTAATCGTTGCTATTGTCACTAGTCAGTACAAGACGTAGTAATCATTTAGCCTAATTGCTATCATTTTAATAGATGCGAAGTGATGGTAAATTGTTGTGCCTAAATGTTATACAGTCATGTGCTGCCATTTGGTGCATCATTGTTGAGAAACTCCATTAATCTGTTAATTTTGGGCTAATCTATTGTTGTTCTTTTATAAGCGAAAGAAAAAGATTGAGGATACGAGTAACAAATATGAGCGTGATGGGCTTTCCGTTAGAATAAGATTAATAGTTCAATTATTTGTGTGGGGTTCAGAGTAGGACTGCCACGATTAGTCGACTAGTCACGATTACGTCGACTATCAAAATCGTCGACGACTAATTTAATAGTCGAGAATTCATAGCGCAGCCCTGCACAGTTTCCAACAATGGCAGCAGCTAGTTAGTTTTAACATTACTCTTATTATTCTATCTGGGCCACAAAATAAACGTTTAAAATATTTTCAGGCGAGAATGTAGCTGTGTAAACCTCAAATATCTGCTTGGTTTATCAAGACACCACATATTTTCAAAAGCGCTCCGACGTTTTCGGAGACGTCTGTTACCCACTATCTCGATAGCTAACCGGGGTTCAAGGCTCACTAGAGCCGGTGAGAACACCGGACTCCCGGCAAATTGTTTTCAAACCCACCGCCATTTTTCGCTACTCAGGTTAAACATGATATATAAGTCACTTAGATAACTTAAAAATGTTATTGTTTGGCTTTTTTCAGTATTTTATTTGTTCCTGAGTAAATCGGTTTGGCTGAGATTAAAGTTATAGTTTTTACACAGCTGAATAAACGTCAAGCAGACAACTGATTATCAGAAGTATGAGATGCTCGAGAGTATACTCCGGTGTCCTGTTATATTTTAGATAGCAAGGAGCAGATGGCTGAATTTATTAAACTCCACCGAAACAATCTGCAAATGTCATTAAAATTTAATAAACTATCATCTTGTCTTTATTTTTAGTTAGCACATACCTTAAACACTTAAAGCTGTAAGCTAATGATAGTTATATAAGAGCAGATGCATGCTGGTGCAATAAGCTGTACGTTTTACATCCAATAGATGCATGATCTGATTAGTCAACTAATTGCAAAAATAATTGGTGACTAGTCGACTATCAAAATAATCGTTTGTGGCAGCCCTAGTTCAGAGTAGAGCTGCTGCTCCTGCACACAGAAAGGAGTCAGTTTAGGTGTAAGGTAAAGGTGTTTCCTCTCTTACCGGGAGACGGTCCGGGGTAAACCCAGAACACTCTCAAGAGATTACATCTATTGGCTGACCTGGGAACGACTCGATATTTCTCAGTATAGGCTGGAGGAGGTGGCTGCAGAGAGGGATGTCTGGGCTTCCCTGCTTAGACTCCTGCCCCTGCAACTTCAGATAGGCGGAATAAAATTGCTGGATGATTTATTGATTTACTATTTTAGATATTCATTTTTTTTCTTAATATCTTGTCCTGTCTTATTCCTGTGTTATTTCACATATTACGTTATACAGTGGGGCAAAAAAGTATTTAGTCAGCCACCGATTGTGCAAGTTCCCCCACTTAAAATGATGACAGAGGTCAGTAATTTGCACCAGAGGTACACTTCAACTGTGAGAGACAGAATGTGAAAAAAAAATCCATGAATTCACATGGTAGGATTTGTAAAGAATTTATTCGTAAATCAGGGTGGAAAATAAGTATTTGGTCAATAACAAAAATACAACTCAATACTTTGTAACATAACCTTTGTTGGCAATAACAGAGGTCAAACGTTTACTATAGGTCTTTACCAGGTTTGCACACACAGTAGCTGGTATTTTGGCCCATTCCTCCATGCAGATCTTCTCAAGAGCAGTGATGTTTTGGGGCTGTCGCCGAGCAACACGGACTTTCAACTCCCGCCACAGATTTTCTATGGGGTTGAGGTCTGGAGACTGGCTAGGCCACTCCAGGACTTTCAAATGCTTCTTACGGAGCCACTCCTTTGTTGCCCGGGCGGTGTGTTTTGGATCATTGTCATGTTGGAAGACCCAGCCTCGTTTCATCTTCAAAGTTCTCACTGATGGAAGGAGGTTTTGGCTCAAAATCTCACGATACTTGGCCCCATTCATTCTGTCCTTAACACGGATCAGTCGTCCTGTCCCTTGGCAGAAAAACAGCCCCATAGCATGATGTTTCCACCCCCATGCTTCACAGTAGGTATGGTGTTCTTGGGATGCAACTCAGTATTCTTCTTCCTCCAAACACGACGAGTTGAGTTTATACCAAAAAGTTCTACTTTGGTTTCATCTGACCACATGACATTCTCCCAATCCTCTGCTGTATCATCCATGTGCTCTCTGGCAAACTTCAGACGGGCCTGGACATGCACTGGCTTCAGCAGCGGAACACGTCTGGCACTGCGGGATTTGATTCCCTGCCGTTGTAGTGTGTTACTGATGGTGACCTTTGTTACTTTGGTCCCAGCTCTCTGCAGGTCATTCACCAGGTCCCCCCGTGTGGTTCTGGGATCTTTGCTCACCGTTCTCATGATCATTTTGACCCCACGGGATGAGATCTTGCGTGGAGCCCCAGATCGAGGGAGATTATCAGTGGTCTTGTATGTCTTCCATTTTCTGATGATTGCTCCCACAGTTGATTTTTTCACACCAAGCTGCTTGCCTATTGTAGATTCACTCTTCCCAGTCTGGTGCAGGTCTACAATTCTTTTCCTGGTGTCCTTCGAAAGCTCTTTGGTCTTGGCCATGGCGGCGTTTGGAGTCTGACTGGTTGAGGCTGTGGACAGGTGTCTTTTATACAGATGATGAGGTCAAACAGGTGCCATTCATACAGGTAACGAGTGGGGGACAGAAAAGCTTCTTACAGAAGACGTTACAGGTCTGTGAGAGCCAGGGATTTTCCTTGTTTGAGGTGACCAAATACTTATTTTCCACCCTGATTTACGAATAAATTCTTTACAAATCCTACCATGTGAATTCATGGATTTTTTTTTTCACATTCTGTCTCTCACAGTTGAAGTGTACCTCTGGTGCAAATTACTGACCTCTGTCATCATTTTAAGTGGGGGAACTTGCACAATCGGTGGCTGACTAAATACTTTTTTGCCCCACTGTATATGGTATAGTATGACGATGTCTAAGGCAAGACTGGCAAGAGAGGGGAAAAAAAGAGGAGAAAGTGGTGTGGGACAAAAAGAGACAAAAAACCCCAAAACAAAGTGGGTGTGGGAATGCCTGCGTCTTTGTAACAAATGCTGCACCAAACAAGCAGAACGGAGTCAAAATGCACCGCAAGCCGCCTGTTGACTTCCGTCCCACGCAGGCCGTGGATTTTTTTTTGTTTGTTTGTTTTGTTGTTTTGTTTTTTAAGGGATACGGGAAGATGTCCCTCCTCCTCACTTAGTGTTTAAGGTGCTATGGTGTTAGATTTTAACTTTTATTGAAGTAGTTGTTATGAATTTCTGAACAGCACGCATTGTCCAGAATAGACAGGAACACTGTGCCATGGTTTTCAGTTGCAATTCATTAGATTTTCAAATGTTAATTTGTCATAGTTTAATAATACTTGAACATCTTTTATAGTAGGTTTATATTATAACATTTAATATTTATTTATTTAACATCGGTTTATTTTCGTCTTCGTTTTCTGTTTGGAGTGTAATGTGGTCAGTATGCACAATGTGAGGTCCTGCACGGTTAAGCAGCATGATTCATAATTGAAGAATGTGATTAATGTTTTCAAATGCCTTTGTTTACAGAGTTTTTGTCATTGGCGTTAAACGGTTCTCAAATTTAACTTGATATTTGAGTGTCTTAGTTTTACAGTTTTTTGTTTTGTTTTGTTTCTCAAGTGATTTTTATTTTTTCTCTCCCTCGTTTAGCTGACTAAAAAATTGGCCATGAGGAAAATCTTTTCAACTATTTACCTTCACAACTGCAGTCAACCAAATTTGAATTTCTGTTACCTACCAGGAATTTAGCTTGTTAATACAATACAGTTTTATTTATATAGCACATTTAAAAACCCAAAGGCACACCAAAGTGCTTCCCCATTATACAGAGAATCAACATAAATCAATCAAAGTACAGATTGGGCACTAGCACAGATAGAAGGCATGCACTGATAGACCAGAAGAGTTAAGTAAAATAGGTATCGAACCTCAATTCAGGAGGAAGGTCAGTCCATGAATACAAAATATCAACGAAGAAGTTAAAAACCAGCAATAAAATTATTTATAAGTTTAATAAGGGTATTAAGTGGTCAGGAAAGCCAGGTTAAATAAGTAAGCTTTCAATCTTGATTTGAAGGATTGAATAGAGTCTGTGGCACGAATAGAAGCAGGGAGGCTATTCCAAAGTTTAGGTACAGCTGAAGCAAAGGCACAATCACCTCTGGTCTTCAGCCTAAACTTAGGTTGGGCCACGAGTAATTGACCTGATGGTCTTAAAGCTCAGCAAGGAGTGTACAGATTGAGGAGATCATCCACAGATATAGTTATTCTTGTCTCAGAATAATGAAAATCTATCCCCCTCTGCTTATAGATCTCAACAACAACAGATGGCCTGGATGCTGACCTGTGGAAAGACGGACTTTTCAAATCCAAGGTGACCCGATACCTTTGCTTCACCAGAGTTTTCTCTAAAGAAAATGTAAGTTTACTTACCTCCTCAACAGTTAAATAAGTGTCCCACCCCCTCTCCAATAAACATCTTCCACCCCCTCTCCAATAAACGTCTCCTTTCTCAATACCATATTCTTGTACTCTATTCTTTCCTCTGCAGAGCCATTTAGGTAATGTTCTTGTGGACATGAAGCTGATTGATATAAAGGACACTTTGCCTGTGGGCTTCATCCCAATCCAGGAAACTGTTGATACTCGTAAGTTATTATCTCAAGTGGAAAGACACTTAGAGCCTCAATGTGTGGTAAGAATATGTGAAAATAATTAATCTTTTTAACCTCTGAAATAAGAATTGTTTGTTATTCATGAACCACCTTGTTGTGGAATGACCGTCAGTTTGTCTTTTCTGCAACAGAGGAGCAGGCCTTCAGGAAGAGGCGACTCTGCATCAAATTTATTCCACGGGACTCCACAGAGGCAGCCATCTGTGATATCCGCATCCTGGGACGCTCCAAGCAGGCACCTCCTCAGTATACCTTTATAGGGTGAGCATTGCAACTTCCAGTCAAATTTAACTTTTTTTTTTTTTTTTTTTTTTTTAAACAGAAGAAAATAGTTTATAAATAAATAAAGTTGTTTGTACTGTAATGGAATCACTCCATTTGGCATAACAGTTTCCACTTACTCCAGAAATCAAGTCACATTAATCTTTTTTACATTTTTAATGAATGATGGAATGTTCAGGGCATTTCTATCAGAAAGTTTTCTACATGAAAAGACACTTCCAGTATGTCAGATGTGTTCCACATGAGAGCTAAAGAATCCAAAGCATTTCTGGCAAAATGTTTATTAAAAAAAACCTTTGTCCCCAAAACATTTCTAGGATAATTGCTTAGAGAATGTATGAAGGGGAAAGGAGGGCATGGATTTAATACACACACGTTTTGACTAGCAGGTTTACATTAACCTTGGAACTGGTGTCAGCGCTTTCTGCTTAATAATGCTTCTAACGTTGTTTGACAGAGAGCTCAACAACATGGGAATCTGGTATCGCATGGGAAATGTGCCTCGGGCCCAGGACTCCACACACACACAAACCATCAACAACACCCAGAATGTGAATTCCTCCAGCTCAGGATCAGCCCCACCAGCTCCCATGCCTAAGTAAATTCACTCTAATGATGTGTTAGTACTTGTATGTGATTGCCTTCACACAAGAAATACAACACAAAACAAAGCAAGTGCACTGTAACAATACAGGTTGCACAGATTAGCACTTTAGTTTATCTTGGTATTGCCTAGAGGTTATGGAATGTACATGCAAGTAGTGATTCATTCGCTTGTGAGTGCCCCAACACATAGAGAAGATGTATCTTCAGATGTCACAAAAATTGTTATGATGATATGTTTAAATTAACAGTGGATATTTATTTTTACACCTTTGAATGAATCAGTGGAGGAACTTTGTTAACTTTCTTGTCATCTTCCTATTTCAATTGTTCCAGATTGTATGCCTCCATGTCCATATTACCAAATCCAGTAAACATCTGTGGTCTTTCTCTTTTTCTCCTCCCTGGCAGCTCCATACTCGGCATCCTTTTTCCACTATACCTCATCTGCACATCTCCAGACCAACTTAGCCTTGCCTCTTTTATTTTGTCTCAAACTCCTTCAACCCAAGTTGCCCATTTGGAGCGATTTAATTAAACTTTTATAGAAAATGTGCTTAAGAGTTCAAATAATAAAATAATGAGTAACATAATTTCTTTTAATATTAATGGAACAATTGAGAATTGAGCAGAGCACTTTACAGATTTAAAAATGATTTTTTTTTCTCTCTCAGATCTTGCACAACAATATATATAAAAGAAATCCCCTCTCGCCCCTGCGGGCAGTCTGTCCTTTAAGCTCAGGTCCTCTACCAGAGGCTTGAAAGTCCTGCGCAATATCTTCATTTCAAGCGCTTCTCTGAGTCCTTGGTACTTCTCTAGCTTCTCGTGTTCCTTCTTCCTGATGTAGCTGTCATTCGGTATCGCTACATCTATCACTACGGCTGTCTTCCTCTGCTTGTCCAACACTACTATGTCTGATTGGTTACCCACCACTATTTTGTTCGTCTGTGTCTGGAATTCCAGGATCTTGGCTCGATCATTCTTGACCATCCTAGGGGGCGTCTCCCATTTATACCTCGAGACTTCCAGGTACTCGGCTCAGATGTTTCTGTATACTAATGCCGGCCACTTGGTTATGGCTTTCCATTTATGCCCTGCCTGCCAGCATCTTGCACCCTGCTGTTATATGCTGGATTTCTCCGAGGCATCTTTACACAGCCTGCACCTGGGATCTTGCCTGATGTGATAGACCGCAGCCTCCATGGATCTTGTCCTCAGAGCTTGTTCCTGTGTTTCCATGATTAGTGCCTCTGTGGTGTGTTTTTGTCCAGCCACTAGTAGGATTTGTGGACGTCAGCCGCTTCATCTATCGATTGATTGATCACAGCAGAAACCCGTGAAAGAGGAGGAGCCACTATCAAAAATATATATATTTCAGCTTCTGTAGCAAAGATAATTTTCAAATTAAGTACATTATAACAATGTATAAATAAGTACTCTAGGATGAAGAGAAATTACCCAACAAGCCATAGTCAAAAATTTGGATACAGCTCTAATGTACAACCCAACTTCCTTTGCTTAGCTGTGCAATTTGACAGTCCAGGATTAGTTCCAGCTGACACAGCAGGAGTGGATAGTGATAGTTTCTTTAAAATCTTGAGCTGTTTGGCTCACTTTCACATATATTGAACTACTGAGGTGCTTAATGTTTTTTTTTTTTTTTTTTTCTTTTTGTTTCAAGGCATATTTCCATGACCCTCCCTGCCAGCTTCAGAGGAAAAAATACTACCAGACCAGACTATGAGCACCAGAACTCCAACTTGTATGCTATTACAGGTCAGGTCTTTACAGTTTCAGTCGCCCTTGTTGATTTAAAGATGAATACACACACACACACACAACCCCGTTCAACTATCTTAGTGAGGACCTTCATTGACATAATGGTTTCCCTAGCCCTTTACCCTAACCCTAACCATTAAAAATGAATGCCTAACCCTGACCCTTACCCTAAACCTAACCATAACCTAATTGTAACCCTGACACTAAAACCACATTTTGGAAGGCCTTCAAACTTGTGAGGACCGGCGAGTGTGTCCTCACAAGTGACTGTTGGTTCACTAAGTATAGCAGAATGCAGATTTCGGTCCTCACAAAGATAGCTAGACAAGAATATATATATATATATATATATATATATATATATATATATATATATATATATATATATATATATATATATATATATATATATATATATATATATATATATATATATATATATATATATATATATATATATATATTATTTCAACACTATATATAGTGTTGAAATAATATAGTATAGTTAAGTCATTATAGTGTAAAGAAATGTGTAGGATTAAAACAATAATAACAATAATAAGCTTTCATCTAATCAGAAGGGGAAAAAATAGCTGTAGCTTACCAGTTAATTGAACTTCTACCACTTATCTTGGGCTGGGTCATGGGGGCAGCAGCCTAAGCAACCTGTCTCTAAAGCTGAGCCCATCCACCCTGCAGAGAAAGCTAATTCTTACTGCTTATAGCTTCAGTCTCATTTTTTTTTTTTCTCATTTCCCAGAGCTTGTGGCCATAGATGAGGGTAGGGATGACACGTCAACAGCTTCACTTTTGTGTGCTTTTAAGCTCTGTCTTCATAATAGACTGCGTGTTGAAGGTGACCGTGTCCACATCTCTGTATATGTGGACACGTTATATGTGTAACGTTTTTTTTTTTTACCTTTCTCTTTCAGCAATGGACGGGGTGCCTTTTATGATCTCTGAGAAGTTTGCCTGTGCCTCATCTGATGTAAGTTTTAATCCTAGTGATATTTGCCAGCATGTCCCCCTGTATCAATTTCCAGTGTTGTGCTTTAACATCTCTGCTCAAAAAGAGTACAACAACCACAGTATTTGCCCAAAAGCTGTAAAAAGAGAGTAGCCTTACATTCATACACAGCTTCATTACATTGTCTGATGTGTATTTGGTACGTGGATGTCAGATTACATATATTTCTTAGTTGAGATTGCTGTACCCTGCAAGAAAGGGATACAGTGCTTAACAAATTTATTAGACCCACATGTCATAAAAGCAAGAAAACGCACACAATTTAGAAATCTGTGAAAAGCTTGTTTAAAACTAAAAAGTACAGAATTAACTTAAATGAATTCATATTTTTAATACCCAAACTTAAGCCAGGACACTGAGAAGTCAGAAATTAATCAAGCATAACAACAAACCAAAAAACCAATTTTTTTCTGTTCAGGAATGCAACTGAATAACAGTAAAAATAGGCATAAACTTTATTAAATCCCAAACTCTTGGGAAATAACTTGTTACAGCAGCACAAGTAATAAAAAGAAAATTAGAGATATGGTAGAAAAATAAAAATATGGAAAAAATAAGAGAAAAATATAGATAGTATAGAAAAATACTATTTATAGATGGTTACTATATACAGTAAAATACATCAAGATTTTTATATGTACTTAAAGTGCAGTGAGAGTGGTAATAATACACATTTGTTTTTAAACGGTATTTATCCTGTGTAGTTACAGTCTGACTGTTGTTAGGATGAAAGACCTACAATAGAGCTCCGTCCTATTGGCTGAAACACTCTACTGCTGAAGGAGCTGCTCAGGACCTCTATAATCTTATTTAGGGGGTCAGAGATGTTGTTCATAATGGCCATTAGATCCTTTTCTCACCCACCTCTTCTATGCGGTCAAGGGAACTGGCCAGGCAAGAGCTGGCCCTTGTTTTCAGACTGTTAATCTGTTATAAAGTAAGGTTATGGTCGACTCCTGCTCCTTTTCAGCTTTCACCTTAGCAGTGCCTGTTGAATTGTATTGAAAGTGCTAGAGAAGTCAAAAAACATGACCCTCACAGTGCTTCCAGTATTCTTAGGTATGACAGTAATGTATGGAGGTAGATGCTTGCATCATCCACCTCAATTCCAGGACGTAAAGTGAACTGCAGGGGTCTGGCAGCAGCATGCTTACTAGAGTTTCGAGGTGGTTGAGGACGATCCTCCCCAATTGTCTTCATCAGGTGGGAAGTTAAGATTACAAGTGTGAAATGGTGAGACAGTACTGGAACAACACAGGATGTCTCCAACAGATAAACATGCACATGATCACAGAGCTGATCTGCACAGTCCCTGAGCAGTGGGGAGCTTTTCTGGTCCTGAGCTTTTTTTTTTTTCTTTTTTTTTTGTAGTTTCTTCCTCATTCAATCAGCACTCAAGAAGTGTTGTCCAGTGTTATTTCACTTCTCATTCACAAACATCGCTATTCCTCCTCCCTTTCTCATTCATCACTCTCTGGTGATATCCTGTGGCCGTTGCAAGCCATCCAGAGTGATGAGTGAGCCTCTTCAAAGTTCACTCAGCCAAATCTCAGTGAAGCACTAAAGGGTACACTGTCAATACTGCTATTTCTCAGCTAGCACAAATTAACTCTTGCATCTTGTTGGGAAGAGATTAGTATTAAGTAACATTTTCCATAATGACAGATGCTTTAACATGCTTTAATATATTTAATGCTTATTTATGAAATGGAAAATTTGAAAATGACTGGATAGTAGCAATAAATATATATTTTAGCATTCAAAATATTTTAAAGACCTTCGGCATACTGGTAGATCAATTATTACAGAAACATAAAAACGGATTTTGCTAATAGCAGTGTTACCAGTATTGCTCTAAATTACCAATTCTGTTAATTGAAGGCGACTGTGGCATAAACCTTTTATTGGGTGATGAGCTGATAAATTTGTTGAGCCTCTATCACAATGTTCAGACTGCACCTAGAAAAATGGCAAATTTTTATTCAACTTAACCCTTCAAATAAGTCACGTTGTAGTAATACAAGTCTCCCAACACTACTCCCACACAATTGCAACATGCTTGAAGTTGAGCTTGTTCACACATCTCAGCATTCCTGTTCTCCATGTACAGCTGCAGCAGGTGGATCTGATGGGTATTACAATTAAATCACTGGCTGAGATTGAAAAGGAGGTGAGTAGACATAAGACTTTGTTACATTTCTGATAGTATAATTTATGGTCTCCAGAGATGAATAATGAAGTAGTATTTGCTTAAGTACAGACTGTCCACTAGAGGATCAATAAATTACTGTATATGATTGTTAATCAACACTGTATTTTGCACATAGGTAAATGAAATTATGATTTTAGTGAACAATAAGAAATTTTCTGTTAGACCATACTAATTAATAATAATATGCAACTCTCCCTATGTAAGTATGATTACAGTTTCCGCACAGAGCATAGTGCAGCGGCTCGCCTCCCTCCAAGTCCAACACGGACCTCTCTGAGTTCTGAGGCCTAAGCATCTCTTATATGCACAACAGTCATCTCCACACTATAGACAGCAGCCGGAGAGAAGTGCACACAACTACTGAGAACATACCTACAACGGGGATATTCAGTCTGTAAATGAAAAGAAAAATTCCCAACAAAAATTGTGGATTTTCTAACTTCTGGGACATGTTGTAGGCCCTCTGTGTGCTGTTGAAATGAAAAGGAAATGGAAAACAATGGAATTCAGTCAGACTCGAACTACTACACAGCAGAGCTGGGACAAGAAAACACATTTTATGCTCATCGAGATACTTCAGTATCTCACTCAAATGACTTCAAAAATACATTTTTGTTAAGTGAAAAATGGTCAAGTGTCGTATTGTGGTGGAAAAAAAAAAAACCCTGTCCCATCAAAAGATTTTGTTAGAAATAAGATAAAAGGATCACACGGTACTTTTTTCATGGAGGACTTCTGTTGGATCTCACACCAGTCATGTTGCCTTTTTTGTTTATAACATGCTCTGTTCTGAATCAAAGCGCACCATAAAGGCACCTTAGTGTGTCAGAAATTTAAAAGAAAACTGTGACTTTAAGTTTTGTTGTTGAGCTTGTCTTCTTGATGGGGAAATGCTTCTCATTGTTTTCTAGATGTATTGCCATTTACTGGTGTGACTGTGAGTGCACTTTTGTGTTTGAGGTTGTTATTGTGCTTCCTGATTGCTGTAGATATTCTGTAAACCACTTCTCTTTCTGTGAGGTAGCAGCTTGCCTGACAGAACCATGACTACAGCTAATATTCACTGTGTGGAGTATTCGCATCAAGATTTTCTATTTATACCATACTCTAATACCTTACTTTGCATGCATATAGATGTTTTATTGATACATCTTTTCACTGAATGAGTAACATTGAGCAAACCTCACACATTTTAGCTAAAAAGCACTGATAGTTAGTCCTTATATCTTAATAATATCAGCTATATTCATTGTTTTCTTCATCTTCATTGGTGTTATATCAGAAATGGATGCTCCAGTAAAAGTATAATATCGCAAAGAGTTTTATTTTAGTACATTGGTTATGGAACGTGTGTACAGGCTTTTACACTCCTGGTCAAAAGTTTTAGAGCACCCCAATTTTTCCCATTTTTGTTGAAAATTATGCAGTTTAATGTCTCAGTGCACTCTGAAATGAAAGCCTAGTACAAATAAGGACTTTAAAAAAAATCATGGGATCAATTCATAGACCAAAATGTATTCTAAATCTTTCACTCATCAAAGTAGAAACCTACCCATGGCTTTCTTTCTACATTAGAAATCAAATATTCTTCAGAAAGTTCTTCCCATATCTGTTAAATAAGTTCCCATAAATGTGTGGTACCCAAACCAGCTCGATGGGGTTTAAGTCTGGAGATTGTGCTAACCCCTGACCGACTAGGCACATACCAGAGGCTATTGCATGGCGCTACAGAATGCTGTGGTAGCCGTGGCCCAGGCAAGCCTCTTCGTCTTAATCTGACGTCTTAGCAGTGTCTTTCTTGCTGCAACTCGTCCTGTCAAACCTGCAGCCTGAAGTCTTCAGTTGAAACTGAGACTTGCCTGCTACAATCACTATTAAGCTGTGCTTGAAAGGGTTGGGTTGTCCTGTGAGCCGTCTATCATGCAAGCTTGTTAACTCTCAGAAACTTGTCCTCTGATTCATTTGTGGCTTTGGGTCTGCCAGACCTCTTCATGTCAGAGTTTACCCCAGTTTCTGAGTGCCTTTTGATGGTGGAGAAAACTGTACTCATTGACGCATTTCTTTGCAGTTTCTCTGTAGGAAGACGTACATTTTGATGGTCAGTCTCTCTTCCATTGCTATGCCTTTTTCAACTAATGCCCACGAGAATATGGTAACACAATGTGTTCCAACACTGCTTTTATACAGTCAGAGGGGGTTGGAAGTAATCCAGAAAAGTTGGAACACCTGTAGGAATTAGTAGCACCAGCTTTCAAGGCTTGATAAACCTCCATTGCTGCAGAACAGCTTTAAATTGTTAACACATTTTTGTTTTCCCTGAAAAAAGGCCTCTTATTTAACTCTGAAATGTACATTATTTTTCAGTTTGGGGTAGGGGTGGTGTTGTTGTTGTTTTGTTTTTTATTTTTGTAAACCTCTGGCGGTTCACCATTTACCTTTGTTCCATTTCAAGTTATTCATTAGACTTAAGCAACTTGAATTCCAATAAATAACTGAAAAAATTGGGGTGTTCCAAAACTTTTGACCATTAATATTAAAATCACCTATTTCACATGTGATGACAATAAAGACCAACTCAGAACCATGTGACTTTATGGAATTTTGACCCTGATTAGAGTCACCACTGGTTATATGCAAATAACTATTTTTATTTTTTTAATTGTCTATAGCACTAACCACTATTATTAAAACCACCAGATAAAATAAGTATCAGTTAGTTACTTTGTTTGTTTTTCTTTACTACCTACATTATACATTGAGCGTTTGAGATGTTTAGAGAAAAACAGGAGAATAAATAGGATATGTTTCATGTAGATGGGGAGGTATTCTCTGGCGTATTGTATTCTTATGAACTGCTACAAAAAGGTCATATTGGAAACTTTCTTTTATTTGTAGACTATTGCTGTTTGATACTTTGAATCTGTAATACACTAAAAAGGCCTATTATAATTTTTTTTTTAAAGGGAAAATAAGTGGTTCACTTAATTCTCAACTTTGATGTGAACAAAATGGAGTTTAAACCAACTGTGTGATAATTTATCTCATGTTAATTAAGCTTAATTATCTCCATGTCTGTCCTGTAAAAGAAACAGTTTCATGTTTTCTCATATCGAACAAAATGTACACTAATAGAAACATGTGATAGGCCAGTATAAGTTGGGCTCTTATTATTGACCTTATGTTCAGCCTGAACAGGTGTCTGTGAAGGTCAGTCTGTCTGCATCACCGATTATGTAAAGAAAATTAAATCAGTTTTAGTTTTGCTGAATTCTATTTTTTTTTCCACAGGTCATATGTGACAAGAAAAAATGTTCTGCAATATATCAAGTCATTAAATAGAGTAACTCCTTTTGCTCTGTTTGTTTACTTTGTCAGTATTTCAGTATAGCACCTACTTGGTCTTAAATAAATTCTTTTTTCCAGTGTGTCCTATAAAACTTAATTATACTGCTGAAATTAATAGGGTTAGACAAATGGCTATGTGAAGCTCTGTGTATTTCAGCTGTGCGTAACTGCCTGCTGTGTGATAAGCTACACATGTATATTTCTCAACTTTGTTTACTTCCAGCCAGGTGGGCTGCAGTATTCATTTGCTAAGTAATGTAACTATTAACTACAAATAATCTCTTTAATGTATTAATAGTATGCATGGTGACATGTTGGCTTCAGTGGTTTCAGTATTGCAGTTAATGCTAATATTTTTAGTGATCAATTTGTCTCAAAATCGTTTCATTTAGTAAGCTTTGAACAAAACATTAGCTTAATTTGTGTTTGATTAACTTTTAATGAAGTGTGATGAACTGAAGTCCTTATAAAAATTCCCCTCACCCCTCAGGGTGATCTGTCCTTCAAGGTCAGGTCCTCTACCAGTATCCTCTACAGCAGCAGTCCCCAACCCCCGGCTTTGGTACCGGGCCGCAAGAGTTGAGGCTCGGGTGTGATATTTATGGTTTTCAGGGTGCTTGTTTTTTATCGTTATTATTATTATTATTATTATTTTATCGTTAACTCGTTTTCCCTGGGTTTTATTCCCGTGTGTTGTGAATAAATTTTGGGTTTTTCTGGTACTGGTTTTATTTTGTTGTATTTATCCACAACACCTTAAAGGTCAGTCCGTGAAAATATTGTCAGACATAAACCGGTCCGTGGCGCAAAAAAGGGACCACTGCTCTACATCGTTGCTGTTCCTAGGACTGCGCTCTTCTGGATAGAAATCTTGGATGTTGTTCCTGCAATCTACTGGAGCCACTCACCTAGCTTGGGGGTCACTACAAAGAGTTCTGTGATTACCACTGGCACCGCTATAAACTTCTCCCTCCACATCTTCTCAAGTTCTGCTCTCAGGCCTTGGTACTTCATCAGCTTCTTGTGTTCCTTATTCCTGATTATCATCGTCATTCGGTATAGCTACATCTATCACTGTGGCCGTCTTCCTCTACCTGTCTGCCATTACTATGTCCGGTTGGTTAGCCATCACCAGTTTGTACGTCTGTATCTGGAAGTCCCACAGGATCCTAGCTGTCATTCTCAACCACCCATTTTGAAGTTTTGATTTCCAGGCACAGATGGTCCTGTATACTACGTCAGTCACTTGGATATGGCGTGCCATGTATGCCCTTCCTGCTACCATCTTGCACCCTGCTGCTAGAGCAGCCTGCACCTGGGGTCTTAACTGCTGTGGTACACCCCTACCTCTAAACATAAAGGTTTCTTCCTATGCTGCCATGATTAGTGGATGTGAGCCACTTCCTCTGTCTGCTGGTGTTACACACTGTGCAGGGGGCCTGTCCTTCCATAAGAACGTGGTAAGTTGTGTCTATCTTCCTGATGTACTCGTGGATGTTCATTGCCTCATCCTGGACAGTGATTCTGACGTGTGTGTGTATATACACACACATACATACATACATTCATGCATATGTAAGTATAATTCTAAAGGTGATATTGACATAAAATTCTCTCATCCTATCTGACTGGATTCACACATTTTGACTGTCCTACGAGATCAAATGAAGCCCTTGATCTTCATCTTCATTGTCAAAGAAGCTTATAGAGCTACTGCCTCACCAACACATGGTAGATTGGACCACATCTTGGTTCTTGTTACAAATCCTGTGTGCAGCCTCCAACTAAACTCGGTCAGGAAATGGACACCTGATACTAACAACTACTGGTCCAAATGGCCCAGAGGAGGAAGCCGGTTGTAAGTCTGGAGGTATGGGACGTGATTGACCTGAGGTGCTGGCCGGAGGACAGCAGGTCAAATAGGTGGTAAGCAGGATGCAAAGACGTCTTGATTCATGCTCATCACCTGGTTTGAGCAGGGAGTCAAGGAGGCCATCTCTGAATCGTGGAGGGGGCCTAAGGGTACATCTTTCGCCATCTTACAATGCTGTGATTGCAGCCTTTCCCCTACTCTCTGTGAATGGCCATTGATTAGTGGTCTTTGATCAATGAGCTTTGAGCTGTTATTGTTGATCAATGGTCATGACAATTTGCATATTAATGATCAAGGAACTAACCTCCCAGCCCATTGTTCCTTCAGTAGTGCTAGTTTCAGTCATTGTGCAAATTTACTGTTTCTAATATTGGGGAAACCTGCAGTCAGCTGAGAATGAAAAAGTCATTTAGATGAGTGATGAAACATTTCTCCCACTGAAAACGCTATGTCCAGATGAACAGAATCAACTTTTAGGGGCAGGAGTTGCATGGCCCTGGTTATACTGAGAGTGCAGGATCAGAAAAATGGTGATGTGCATTGATAAATGAGAATAAACAAGCTGTTCTCCACTCACCCCTCCAAGATGTACTCTTAGTAGTACAAGAAAAATACAAGAATAGTCTGACTACATTGTGCCAAGTGTAAAGTTGGGTGGTGGTCAGGGGTTATGGTGTGGAGTTTTTTTGTTGTTGTTTTTTGGGAGTTTGGCATAGACCTTTAGTTACAGTGAAAGGAACTCTTAGAACTCATAGAAGACATTTTGCACAATTTCATGCTAATTTTAGGAAAACCTCTGCACACCTGAATCAAATGACAAGTGCTTAGAGAAAGAAAATGTAGAAAAACATAATATAATAACATAACTGCTGCTTACCACTGTTTTTATTCAGTTACAACATTTCTGTCTGTGCAACCTTCATCATTTACAGAGAAAAGCACAATTTCATGCTACTAAATTTGTAGGAAGGGTTTGGTGATGGCCCCTTTTTGCTCCAACATGACTGCACACCAGTGCACAAATGAATTAAGGTCCCTAAAGACATGGATGAGTGAGTCTGGTGTGGAAGAACTTGACTGGCCTGCACAGAGGCTTCACCTCAACCCAACAGAACACTTTTGAGTTAAATTAGAGCAGAGACTGTGAGCCGGGACCTTTCATCTAACACCAGTGGGTGACCTCAGCAATGCAGTTCTGGAAGAATGGTCAAAAATTCCCATAAATTCCTAAACCTTGTGGAAAGTTTTCACAGAAGAGTTGGGGCTATTATACTTGTAGAGAGTGGATAGAAGTCATGTTAAGCTCTGCAGATTAAGAATGGGATATCACTAAAAGTGAATATTTTTAGCAATATTGTGTATATGTTTAAGATGTATAAAGATTTTCTCAGTCAGTCACAAACTCCATTGTATGTTTTTGTAAAACTAATTTCAAGACTTTTCAAATGTATCTGAGTTTTCTGAAACTGAAACTATGGAAATTTTCATTTTCAACTTGTTTTTCTTTTCATTTTTTTTCTCAATTTTTTGGGAATTCTTGTCTGGAATTTTTGTCATTATGCTGAAGCTTCTCATCTGAAAAAGAATAACATGTCCATGATTTCTGAAAGCACAGAAGACAAGTGTTTGAGGGGCAACAGATAAGTCCTGAAGGCTTAATTACTAATTACTACTTCATAGGTAATTAGCAGCACAGGGAAGAAGAGAGTTGACAGGATCTACCAACCCCCACCTTTTTCCTGCCACACAACCCCCAATCTCTTGCACCTCATCTATCCCTTTAAAGTATGAGGAGATAACCTGTGAAATGCCCTTTAGCCCCCATGCAGCCATGCAGCCATCCAGCACATGCCATCCCCCATGGATCCACCAGGAGAGGCATGCTAGGCCAGTCCCCTCCCCCAAGAATCACAGAGGACCAGGCCCCAAGTGAACTGGGATGAAGAGAGAGAGAGAGGAGCAGAACAGTGTGAGATGTAAGGACACCCCCCCCCCCCCCCCCCCCCGCCCCCCTTCACCATGACACCTCCAAGCCGGTGAAAAGAAGGAAAAAGAGAAAGGAAAAGAGAAGTGATTTGCATTAAAAAGGAAAGCAGGTGGAGTAGGGGATAGCAAGTTTGGGGGACCAGTGACATTATTGCCAGGAGATCACCTGGTAGTGGAGATTTACCAGCTTGGAAACAGTTATGACGTTTAATTGAAACTGTAATAAAGGGGAGGTCTGAAAGTTTACTGTTATTGTAATTATCTAATTCTATCCAAGCGAATTATCTTATAATATATTTTACTGTGTTGTACATTTGTTTTCATGAAGAGTGAAAAGACTGATTTGGGTCTTTTGTTTTTCCAGTAAAACTTAATAATGTTGGAGTCTAAAACCACATGGATGTGGTTTGAATGGGATAATTGAGAAAAATAATAATTTGGGGTAAGGCTTTAACCCTTAAGGACCCACAGTGACACTGGTGTCACTGCCCCTTTACACTTAGAGACTTGGTTATATATGATTCATTTGATATAAGACCCCCGTAATTTTCATGAAAGTAGAAATAGGTCTGGGCTCTTAAGGGTTAATTTTAATGGTAGCTCTTCACCCTAATATTGTGATGGGAAGATTTTTCCAGCATTTCAGATTGTTATTAATCTTAAATTGCCATATGCGGTAATATACCGTGCTGTAAATCGGGCTGATGTACATCAAACGACCAGCTGATGTCAGATGTTGTGTGACCTGCCTTTTGGCAAAGCAGCTGGCCGGAAATATTCGAGATGGGGCTTCATCACACCATCGCTACTTACCAGGTTAGCAATTAAATGAAAAATCAATAGAAAGGCACTATCAATTTTGATGCTAAACATTTTTTTTATATGTCAGGTTATTTATTTAGTATGTGATGTGTGTTTGTTGATGGAGAGGGTGTGGGAATTTTAATTTGGTAGAGATCATCACCTCTGGTCTTTGGAGTCCATTGTCCAACAGGTATTAGATTTTTCCCTTCTGTAACACACCTGAATAAAACTGGGTGGTTCTTTAACATCTTGTCATGTTCTGTGCATCCCTGTTAACTACCCATAAATTTACCTCAAAAATTGCAATGCATTTTTTCAATAGAATAATTAAAACTTAGTTTCAAGACTTTGCATATATTTTAAAAAGCTTTTGTTTTAATGGTGATTACTAATAGTCAAAGGAGCTTGCAAAGAAAAGCATCTGGACTTCTTTAAGTTGCTTGAAGACGTTTCACCTCTCATCCCAGACAGACACTATCTCTACTTTTAAGATTAGGCTTAAAACTTTCCTTTTTGCTAAAGCATATAGTTAGGGCTGGACCAGGTGACCCTGAATCCTCCCTTAGTTATGCTGCAATAGATGTAGGCTGCCGGGGGATTCCCATGATGCATTGAGTTTTTCCTTTCCAGTCACCTTTCTCACTCACTATGTATTAACAGACCTCTCTGTATTGAATCATAACTGTTATTAACCTCTGTCTCTCTTCCACAGCATGTCTTTTATCCTGTCTTCCTTCTCTCACCCCAACTGGTCGCAGCAGATGGCCCCGCCCCTCCCTGAGCCTGGTTCTGCCGGAGGTTTCTTCCTGTTAAAAGGGAGTTTTTCCTTCCCACTGTCGCCAAAGTGCTTGCTTATAGGGGTCATATGATTGTTGGGTTTTTCTCTGTATCTATGAAGCGCCTTGAGGCGACTTTTGTTGTGATTTGGCGCTATATAAATAAAATTGAATTGAATTGAATTGAATTGAATTGAATTGAATTGAATTGAATTGAATTGAATCCGAGAAGCTTCTTCAGTTCTAAGGTCAAATGGTGGGGAGTCCCAGATTTAAACCTAGTGGGAGTTTCCCCCCACGGAGGAACAAAAGGACCCCCTGATGATCCTCTAATCGCCTGAGCCAAGGTGTGAAACTGGGTGTGGGTCCCAATCAGCCAGGGTTTCGGGTGAGTTCATTGTGAAACCTGGCCCCACCTTATCATGCGAATTCCTGAGGTCAGATAGCCCAGGATGTGAGTGGGCATTAAGGCGTCTGGGAAGGGATCTCAAAACTGGATTAAAGATGGCAGAGAGTTGGTGTCGTAAACCACCGCCTCTGTTCAAAGATGGTCGCTCACAGTGGACATAGATGGCTTCTTTCACTGCTCTTTCAAACCATCTGTCCTCTCTGTCCAAAATGAAAACATTGGCATTCTCGAAAGATGTTCACAGATGTTCACGTTATTCCTTTAGCTTTAAGGTCTTTGGAATAAATTATCGTTTTTGTTTGTTTCAATGTACATTTGTGACTGTGGGGGAAAATAGTTTTGGCTTATTTTAAGTGCATATTTAAGTTTCAATCAAATCAGAATTGTTGTCTGAGTAAAACTAATTTAGCTGTAACAAATTAGAGTAATTTGTAAAACTTGTAAAACGTGTTACTCTGTCTGCCCTTGTGTTCCCTCGCTGACAAGTTGGTTCAAAGTTCAAAAAATGTAGTGTACAATAAAAACATTTGAAATATATTTTTTAAACTTTACTTCACATAACTTGTCACTCTTTGTCACACTTTTTTTCCACATGCAATTTTTAACCACATGGTGTCAGGATTGATCACTCAATGGTGGCTATATATTTTGCCTTTCAGGAGACCTTAAAATTCCATTTGAACAATAATCTCCACTCAGCCTCTGACTCCGCCTTCACCCACTTTATTTCAGGATTAGGTTTGGTCCAGGTGCCAGCACTCCTAACTGAGGCAGAGCTGGAGCAGTAGGATCGTAGGATGGCACTATTAAGTCAGGGTTTTAAATAACAAAAGAAAAGAGAGACAGGGGTGGAAATTAAACTCATAGCGAATTTCATATGAAATAAACTGACAGACTTTCCTCTTATTCCTTTATTTTTAGCAAAGAATAATGTGTTTGTGTTATTTTAGTCAACATGTAAATGGTACTGGCAGATCCAATGTACACATCTATACTAAATCACTTATTTAGTATAGATAAAATAACTGTATTATTTTGGATATATTTTACATACTATATGACTGTGCAGGTGGTGAAAGCTTTCAGTAAGCTAAATGAGATTAAAACCTATTTGAGTTCCACTAGGTCTCAGGACAGAGTTGTCTATACTTTGAAAAGTGCTATCCTGAGGAATGGTAAATGGACTGCTTCTTATATAGCACTTTTCTACTCTGAGCACTCAAAGCGCTTTACATAACTTGCCTCATTCACCCCAGCACTTTTTCCATGCTCTTTCTACCTAGTAGTTTCTATCAAACATTCACACACATTCATACTCTGATGGATGCATCAGATAGCATCTCATAGTATCTTGCCTAAGGATATTTGGCATGCAAACTGGAGTAGACAGGGATCAAACCACCAGCTTTCCAATTAGTAGGTGACCTGCTCTACTACCTGAGCTACAGCTATCATTTAAGTCATATTTGCCAATAAAAAAAAAAAACCTGTTTAAGCAGTAAAAATACATATCTACTTATCTTAACTTTTCTTGAAACCATCTTCAGCTTCATCCCACAGTCCAAAAACATGAAATTAATGGGGTTAGATTATTTGGTTGTTCTAAATTGTCCATAGCCGTCTCTGTGTGATAGTCCTGCATCAGACTGGTGACCTGTGTACCCCGCCTCTCGCCCTTTGGTAGCCAGGATAAGCTCCAGTGAGCCTGTGGATGAGGAAAAAATAAAATAAAATAAAAAATAAATAAATAAATATATATATATATATATATATATATATATATATATATATATATATATATATAATGTAAGAAATTATAATTATAATGTAATTATAATGTAAGAAATTAGTTGCACATATCTCATGAATCTTGCATGAATGAAAAAAAATCGATTTATCTGTACAGAATGTTGATCCATGTCTGCACAGCTGAACAACATTTTTAAGATGGCATGATTTACAATATTAAGTGGTGGAGCCCAATGTTGTATTTTTTTTTCACGGGGTCCCGAATGCCTGCCGGCACCTCTGCCTCGGAAAGTTTTATTTGGTCGGTGCTTGTTTATTTCAGTAATATTTTACTAAAATTGTCTATTCTAATTAATCCTCCGCCGTGCTGAGGCTCAGTATCAAGCCTGACCTGCTCACATCCTTCATTTGTTTCATTTGTTTTTCCCCGATAGTGAAAGCTTCCTCCTGCTCTTCAAATATCCTGACGCTTTCCACATGTGACAGTGAGGGCTGTGCGAACAAAATCGCACACGGTTGACACAAATCGTTCTTTACTGCGGCTCACATTGTTTGTATGTATGACAATATGCGACGTTATATGACGATTGGTGAGATGTATTTCATATGCCAAACTAAAGTGAATGTGAGCGTGGGTGTGGGTTTATGGGGCATCAGGCTACACAGATTTAATGAGAATTCATCATGACAATCTGCTCCAAAACGGTCTTTCACGTGAATAGATTACCATTAGGCATGGAGACGTTTAGAGCTGTCACGTGACAGGGCACCAAACGCCAGTTTTGCATATTTAATAATATGGATAAGAAATAATTTCAGATAAAAATTGTAGTCGTTATGTTACCCGGGTTGTAGACTCAATTTAGTCAAGTTAGTATTTTCATTTAATTTTAGTATTGCAAAATATTTTTGATATTGTTTCTGTTTTTATTTTGCAAGTTGATAACACCAGCTAGGAGTATTTTTATTTATATTATTTTTATATTATATTTATAATATAAACATATTATTATATTTATTGTTACATGTATGTAGTTACTCGTATTTACTTTGGCTGCTTGATTGTAAGCAAGAGCGAGAGAAAGAGAGCTATATGGTTGTGTCAAACTGCACATATTGTAAATGAGTGTCACGATGCCCCGTCTATTATTTGTATTTTGAGTTTAATTCGTTTGTATACGATTAACACAAACTAATTCATTTTTTGTGGTCACCACCATATGTGGGGTGTCTGCCGACTGATACAGTTGTCGCATATAAACAACACAGTTTGGAAAGGATTGTTCTTTCCTTCCATTGTGTGCAGGGGGATCTATCCACAGCAGTGCCAAGAAAATGCTGTGCCGGAGAGCATGGGTAGGCTTCATATCTCTGCTGTTGCCCTGTATAGAGAGATCACGGCTGAGATATCAAGTTCAGGGGTGCTTGAGAGTTTCAGTGCAGACCTCTTGACTTACAAGAGGTGCAAACTTGTTGAAGGTTTCATCTTTGCGACCATTTATGTGCTCTTGATTTTGCCCATATTTTACTCTCAGGCAGCAGAGACTGTAGATGTGAAAAACGAGCCACAGGCCTGGATCTCACGGCTTATGGAAATTGCAACAAGTGTAGCTATTATATGGAGACGTGCGACTCGAACAGCAAGGCTAACTCCACTACCTTTTTAAAGATGTTGAATGACTTTGAAATGAAGGATCAACTGCGGAGCGATACCAGTTCTTTGGATGGTAAGATCGGTGAGTTTGTTTTTTGTCTGCACAACGGGATGGTCGGCTTTCCCATCTCCTGACAGGTTTGGAAGAGTGTAAGCTAATTTTGCAACGCCTTTGTTTCTGGGTCTGTCCAGGTTCGAGACTGTGTTTTCAGTTTTATATTTTCATGATATTATTATGGCTACATGTTCCCCACTTGATTTTATGAAACATGTTTTATATGTGTGCTGCTACGACGCATAATTTCTAACATAAAAACTCTTTCAAATTACGTTGTTATATTTCCTGCTTCTGGGGCAGTCTTGTTGTTTATTTTATTTAGTTATGTTTTATGTTGTTGTTTTTAAAATTATGTTTCGGTTTAAAGAGATATGAATAATCCCTGTGTTAATTTATGGCGTACAACACTGAAACTCTCCCACTAGTTTTCTCAATAAACCTCTAAGAGAATTCTTTAGTCGTTATAAAAATATAAGTAGCGTTTAATACGAATATACAACCCCAGCAGGTTCTGTCCTCTTTATTCACTCAGGCGATTCTCTTGATTTACTGAAATGAACCATTCTAGGGAAAACGTATAAATAAACAAGAGAAGAAATTAATTTTTTATGTATTCGCAAAAAAAAGTGAATTTATTTTTTGTTACCAGGTTTGCAGATTTTTTCCAGTAGAATGGACATATTTTTTTTATGTGCTTACATGATGACCTCTATATTCCAGCAAGAGCTTTGTGACTTGCAGGTTCGTCTGGGTAGCGCTTTATTTGGATGATTCGGACATTTAACAAATAATTCATATTCCCGAGTTACAGGGCTATGTGCAAATCACAGTCGCAGTTTTGGGAGCATTCTCCCCTTTTACATCAGCTGTAGCCTTCTAGTTCATGCGGCTCATGTCTGTTCTGTTGTCAATCAGGCGCTGACTTTCGACAGCGGGCCGTGTGTGAGGGCTGCGCGCAGATCATTTCAGACCGTTTCCTGATGAGGGTCAATGGCGCGTCCTGGCACCAGAAGTGCCTTCAGTGCGCTGCGTGCCAGCAACCGCTCACCGACACCTGCTACTTCAGAGACACAAAGCCGTACTGCAAGAGCGACTACCAACAGTAAGAACGCTTCTCTGTATCCATGGACTTGGCCTCTGTGGGCCCAGTCAGCCAGTGGCTCAAAGTAAGAGAAAAGAGTATAAACTGGGTTGTTTTTGTTTATTTGAAGGCGCTTTTTATGCAAATTTAACCTTGAGCACGTTTTATAATCTGGCTTTTTTGTTGTTGTTTAGTCCTAGCACATTGATTGCCTTTCTGTTTATTTTTTACGGGTTACATTTTTACATATGCACCTTGACTCCTAAAAGATGTCTTATTTATTTGTTTTTGAAAGGCGTTTATTCTTGATTCATAAAATAATAAATATTAAAATTTAACAATTCCATAATTAATTGTAATGCTTCCAGTAATTTTATTTTAAATGGAGCTACTGGCATCCCAAAAATCTCTTTAATACAGTTCTAAGTATCCACTGTGGTGCATTGATGTAAACGTTCTTTTAAGGAGTTAGAAATTAAAGTTTAGTTATTACGTTATTTGGAAGATAGAAAATAGAAGAAGAAACTGATGCGTGTTATCATAGGGGTCTGTAATCTTTATTATCAAAAGATTCATTATTTAGAAATTTTCATCTTAAAACATCTGTATGGAGCTGCTTTAAAGGAAGATAACACAGTTTAATCAGGTGCCTCTACTCTTAATTGTCTGGAAATGCCACTTACCCTGCCCACAAAGGGATTTGTGTCTCTTACAGGGATCAAACTGGGGATCTTCTGATTGTGAGGTAAATTTGTAAACCTGAGGTATTAGTAAACCTATGGAGCCACTACTCTGTCGTCTGTGTAAATTAATCATATTGAAAGTAGCTTATTGGGACAATTTGCTGCAGATGTCATAGCCCATCTTTGATGGTATAGTAAAGGAGACTAATTTCTTAGCATTGATACTTGACAATAAAATCAGTTGGAAACCTCATATCAGACATGCTCGAAATAAATGATCAATCAATCAATCAATCAATCAATCAATCAGTATTTTATACTTGAACACCTTACTGTGAATGTCTTTGTGCACCACCTGTCTAAAGCAAATGGCAGCCTAAGTGTCTCCTCTAAGATGACATAAAGATCGAACTGCTCTCCAGTTGTGAATTTACTCTGTTTCTTTTATCTGCACATGGACGGTTCTCACCAAATGAAGTGTGGTTTCTCTGAAATGTCTTTCCACAATTTTCTTTTTTCAATTAATGAATTAATGTATTTGTTGTTGTTTGCAACTTCTCACTACAGGTTAAGCATACCAAACAAAGAAAATTGTAAATAAACTGTATTATTTTCCTCTGTTACTTTTTCTTTTGGAATCCAGACCTGGGGCCACTCAAAACTAGCCTTTGATGCATTTCTACTAACATTGCTACTAAGGTTCAACAAAATTAAAAGGATAAGGCATCAGGTGACAGATGTAGGCTATGAAACACATTTTAATTGATACCATTTTTTCCTTTGTTTTATTTTTAAATACTTTAAAGTAGAGATGGACCGATCTGATATTACGTATAGGTATAGGTCCGATACTGACCCAAATTACTGGATCGGATATTGGCGAGAAATAAAAAATGTAATGATCCATTAAATATAAAAAAAAAGCACTTCACAAAACTTGCAACATGGCGTAACTCGGCTCATAACCGTAGCACGTCACAGCAGTATACCTCATGTGATAGAGCGGCTGTGTGTATTTGTAGCCTGGCTACCAAACCAGCATTTCATCTCCGAGGAAGTTTTCCCAGAGAGAAGTAAAGCAAGTGTGTAAGTTCATCTCTGAATGTTTGTAAAGCATTCCCACGTTAAGCTTAACAACAGATATATGGAGCGACTGCCTCCCTCTCTCTCTCTCCTGCTGCTACTTCAATCATGAAACTGCTTAATGATCAGCTGATCGGCTTTTCTGTGGCAAGTCCGTCTCTCTTCTTAGTTTTTGGCCCACTTCTCACCAGAAAGAGGAAACCAGCGGCTGAACAACAGCAGCACTATTAAGCTTGATAAGCTGTTGTTAGAATTTATTTAATATTACTTTCTACACCAGGATCTTTTTCTACAGCTGACGGCTGGTAACTGTGCAGGGGCGGATCTAGCAAAGTTTAGCCAGGGGGGCCGATAGGGCATGAACAGGGAAAAGGGGGCACAAAGACATACTTTTCTTTCTTATTCTCATTTAAAATGTCTAGCTTTTAATAAATAATTATCTGACTCTTACACCCAAAGTTTTAATCTGATGTAAAATATATAGCAGTCCATTACTGTATATAGTAACTGTTAAGTCTAATATACCCTAGTAAGCTATAGTACTTTTTCCTTTGGGAAGATACCATCTGTGCAGTCTGCAATTCTGTTGAAGAAAGATGTTGAATCTATTTAATTATTCTTGAAAAATAATTTATTTCTGTGCATTTTCCCACACTGCATCAAATTAAATTTGATTACATCGATTAAGCATCATGTGGTGGGGGGTGGTTCCCTATTTTTTTTTTGCTGGGAGTTTGCAACCCTATTAGTTAGGTTGCTTAATATTTCTGCTATGTACTCTTTAAAATACCAGAATAGGGAGGATGGGGGAGGTTTAAGTTTATTAGATTGATCAGTGTTGCTGAACTATGAAATATTTTGGGCGAGGTATATTTTTTACATACAGGTATAACAGAATAGCTTTATTGTTGTTATTTATTTAAACTTGAGTATAAACTTATACAAAATGCAGCAAGATATTAAAAAAAACGTTTTATTGATTCAAAAACACACTATATCGGGTTCATATCGGTATCGGCAGATATCCAAATTTATGATATCGGTATCGGTATCGGACATAAAAAAGTGGTATCGTGCCATCTCTACTTTAAAGACAGCATGTAGGCTACACATTTGATAAATAATTAATAATTAGTTGCACAACCATTGTTCATTTTCATAGTGAAAATAATGTATTTTTGTTAAAGCCACTCAAAATGGGTAAAAGAGCTGAATGTTGTTGGAAACCTGTTGGTGACATGTATCACAAAACTATTTTCTGGATTTTTTACTGAACATACAAGAGCCAGTAATCGCACTGACTGTAAGAGTTTCAATAGAGCATTATAATAAACCCAAGTGGGGACTGTCCCTTGAGAGGATCGTTGACCCACTATTGATCATGTGCCTCATCACATGAGGATAGGTGTGAAAAGGGGTGTGGGTCATTATCAGCAGAGGTTTCAGGTGAAACCACTGCCTTGCCTCACCCTATCATATGCCCTTGAGATCACCTAATGCAAGATGTGAGTGGACATTAGGGTGGCTGGGAAAAGATCTCAAAATTGCATTGTAGTGTCAGACAGTTGTTGTCTGTTCAAAAATGGGAATTCACACTGGACATAAATGGCTTACTTTACTCCTCTTTCAAACCATTTGTCTTTTCTGCCCAAAATCTGAACATTGGCATCCTTGAAAAATTGAGTTTTATTGTTTAAATGCAGATGGACAGTTGAGTCATGTCCTGTCAAGGTGGCTCTTTTATGCTGTGCCATGTATTTACAGTGTGGCTCATTGGTTTTTGCAATATAGAGGTCTGAGCTCTACTTGCTGCACTTCAACGCAGACACTGTGTTGTTTAGCTTGTGTTTGGGAGTTTTGTCCTTGGGATGAACCAATTTTTGTCTGAGGCTGTCACTGGGTGGGAAGTGCACAGGGATGTCATGCTTTAAGAAAATTCTCCTGAGTTTATCTGCTAAGCAAGACATGGCAATGTTGTTCTGTTTGGCTTTCTGTTTCTCGCTAGTTGGTGTCTGACCTTCTTTTCTATTCATCTTTGTTGATTTGATGAAAGCCCAATTGGGATAACCACATGTTTTAAGAGCTTTCATTAAATGTGTGTGTTACTCCCACTATTTGTTGTGTTGCTGGAGGGGGAATCCTGCAGCTTGGTGGTCTTGCCTGTTGTATTGAGGCGTCTTCCAGACAGGAGCAGCACACTGATAGCGGGCTGACTTACTGTCACATTATCTCTATATGGGATTTTCTTTGGGCCTGTCTGCTCCTCTTAAAGCACCATTGTCCACTCTGAAGGTCACCATATCATCTGAAGGTCTTCTACAAGATGTGACTACAGCACTATAAACAATCTCTACTGCGATCATCACCGAAACCAAGCAGGTGATCTACAACTCGGCATCAGTGATGACTGAGATGCTTGACTATAAGACAAACGAACACAAGGTAAATGGACTGATAGCGCCTTTCTTCTCTCCTGGAGTACTCCAAGCACTGTATACAACATGCCTCATTCACCCAAGCACTTTCTTCTATACACAAGTGCAATCTAAGCAACATTCACACACATTCATTCATGCTCCGATGGAGCTAACTTGGGGTTAGTATCTTTCCCAAGGACATTTGGCATACAGACTGGGGGAAGCCAAGGATCAAACCACCAACCTTCCAGTCAGTAGCTGATCTGCTCTACCACCTGAGCCACAGCCACAATGTCATGTAAGGAATTGTGTGATGTAATACAAGTAGGCAAAAACAAGGTGATTGATGATATCCCGAAGGGCGTCATTGACAAGTGCCTGGAAGGCAGAAAGAATGTTAGTCAGTGAGTCTGTTATGTATTTCTCCATGTCTTCTTTTTCCAGTTTGGATAAACTATATAAACTGCTAGTGGGCAAAGGTCCACTAGGATAAAGGTTGATAGCGAATTGATAGTTGATAGTAAATTATGTGAGGAGGAAGAGAAAGAGAGACAGGGCTTTTTAAAGTACTTAATCTAAACAAGATACACGGGGTACTGAAGCTAGATCAGGCAAGACACTTCACCCGTTGCCCACGTTCTGTGTTAATGACTGTTTCCACTCTGTTGTTTCCAAGCCTGGTATTTTGAAGTTAGAAAATGGAAATGTTTGGGACTCTTTTTCACCTGCACTAATTCATTCAGGGGAAGCTGTAAACCTCACCGAAACAGTTTTTCCTGATCATGTTCTCCCATCCACACGTTCACCACAGTCTAACGTTGGGTCTGCAATACAGTTAGCAGTTCAGTCAGCAGCCCAGCTGCCCGCAGTTCAGTCAGCCACTCCACCACCACCGTCATCTTTGCTACCTGTAGCTCAGTTGCCACTAGTTCAGCAGCCTGACCACTCTTTCATTCAGTCACCACCCTCACCGTCTCATTACAAGCAGGGAACATACTACATAAAAACTTTAGCTGGTTCTCAGAAGATGGTCATCTCTGAGAAAGTAACTCCCTCCAGGGCCTCCCCAGAGGTTTGGTGCCAGTCGCCAGCCAACTCTGGACCCCTGGAGGTTAAGCCACCAGCTCCAGCAACTTCACCCGAGAACTTTTCTGAGCAGTCTCAGCCGTCATCCCCTGCTGAGAGCTTCAGTGAGTTCGCCCTTCTGCCTCCGTCCTCTGCTGGAGGATCAGAAGGACCTATTCAGCCGTCTATCTCAGCTGGAGGGCCAGAGGAGCCCGTCCAGCCTCAAGCCACGTCAGCTGGGGGTTCGGGAGAACCCAGCCAGCCTCAAGTTTTGTCAGCTGGAGGGCCCAAGCCGCCCGTCCAGCCTCAAGCCAAGTTAGCTGGAGGTTCCGAGGAGCCCGTCCAGCCTCATGTCACGTCTGCTGGAAGGCCCGAGGAGCCCGTCCAGCCTCATGCCACGTCTGCTGGAGGTTCCGAGGAGCCCGTCCAGCCTCATGTCACATCTGCTGGAGGGCCGGAGAAGCCCGTCCAGCCTCATGTCACGTCTGCTGGAGGGCCCAAGAAGCCCATCCAGCCTCAAGCCAAGTCCGCTGGAGGGCCCAAGTTGCCCCTCCAGCCTCAAGCCCAGTCCGCTGGTGGGCCCGAGGAGCCCGTCCAGCCTCAAGTCACGTCTGCTGGAGGGCCCGAGTCACCCGTCCAGCTTCAAGCCAAGTTAGCTGGTGGGTCCGAGGAGCCCACCCAGCACCACGCCTCGTCTGCTGGGGGTCCTGGAGGACCCAGCCAGCACATCCTCATGTCAGCTGACGGTCCGGGGACGTCTGTTCAGCCGTCACCTGCTGAATCATCCCCTGCGACTTCTATGCCGTCACCTGCAGCATCCACATCACCGCCTGCTGCATCCGCAGCATCACCGCCTCCTGCATCCACATTGTCGCCTGCAGCATCATCTCCTGCAGCATCGCCACTGCCAGGTTCTGCAGCCACCACGCTGCCGTCAGGTTCCGCAGCAGTGTCTTCATCTACACCTGCAGCATCAGCCTCATCCACGCCTGCAGCGTCAGCCTCATCTACGCTTGGCCCAGCCTCTGTGTCTTCATCCACGCCTGGCCCAGCCTCCGTGACTTTGTCTTCGCCTGGTCCAGCTTCAGCGTCTGCTTCAGCCTCGTCTGGCCCTGCCTCGTCTGGCCCTGCGGTTGCCACACCGTCATTGGACCCAGCTCATCCTGTCCCGCCTCGCCTCTGCCGGCCGCTTTTCAAGGCCGGCCTCCGGAGAGAGTTCGTCGACACCACTGGTTTCGCGGCCGGCCTCCGGACCTGCTCAGTGGCCGCCACTGCCTTCCAAGTGGCCGGCCTCCTGATTGGTTTTGTCTGCACTGCCGCTGTTGCCGTGTGCACGGTCGGCCCCCAGAACTGTTTTTGCCCTGTGCTGTCGACCTCCGGGTCGACCCCCTGAACTTTTCATGGACTCTTGTTGAGCTCTGGTTTGGTTTTTGGTTTTGATTCTGTTTTCCTGTGTTCTTGGACTCATGAATGGTCTTGTTTTGTGTTGGACTGTTTTCTTACGTCTTTGGACTGATTTGGACTCTTGTGCTCCTTGTTTTTTGTTTCGGACCCTCCTTCCTTGACCCCCTCCGTCCGCCCTGGTCTGGTGCTCTGTTTTCTTTTGTTTAGGGCTGTCGGGAGCCAGTCCTTGGGGGGGGGGGGGGGGGGGGGGGGGGTTACTGTCACGGTTCTGGGTCAGTTTCAGCCCAGTATTTTGAGTTTATTATGTTTTGGTTTAATTTTGCATCAGGGACTGTTTTCTTGTTCTCTTGTTGTGTTGATGATGTTTATTATTAGAGTTTCATGTTTCTGTTTATCCATGTTTCAGGAATTGTGGTCTCATGTATTGTTTGACTTTCATGTATTATTTTCTGTCCACCCCTCAGTGTCGAGTCTGCGTCTTTGTGTAGTGTTCTTGTTTCCTGTTTTATTGTGAAGGTCTGCGTCTCATGTGAGTGTGTTCAGTTTTCCCTCTGTCTCGTCTTGTTGATTACTCCCAGCTGTGTTCCCCACCTGTGTGTAATCTCCCTGTGTTTCTCTGTGTGCATTTAAGTCGCGTCTTTTGTCATTGTAGTTGCTGGTCCGTCTGTGTATCCACCATGTTTTATTCGTGTGTTCCCTGCCGTCATCGTCATGTACCATCGTCTTCCTTCCTTTATGTCCAGGTTCGTGTTCTTGTTCATGCTCAGTAGTTTAGTTGTCCCAGTATAGTTTAGTTCTCCGTTTTGCCGTTTGCCTATCTATATTTCGTATTCAATAAATCACCTTCACACCTTCACAACTGCCTGCGTTTGGATCCTCCTTTACCTTTTCCACACGGCTCTTCTCACTCGCCGTGACACAGTGTGTGAATGTGTGTGTGAATGGGTGAATGACTGGATGTGTAAAGCGCTTTGGGGTCCTTAGGGACTAGTAAAGTGCTATATAAATACAGGCCATTTACCATTTAGATCAGGTGGAGATGGGGGAGGCTAAGAGGAGAATGATGGATAGTATTTTTCAAACAGAATTGATGACAGTGAGTGCTCCAACTAGAAATAAAAATTTTTTTTTCTCTATTTAGTGTTGGGATTATTCTCTCTTAGCCATAAATGACCGAGGACGAGAGGAGCGAGTGGTGCAACAAATAGATAGAGGCATATTTGTTCTGTGTGGTTGCCTGAGACAGTGGGAGTTGCCAGCTGGGTTTTGTGAGTTATGTTGAGTAGTCTTTTTCCATTGAGAGCAATGACTTGGAAACACTTATAGGGCGGGGATTCAAGCGAGGATAGCTCATCATTTAGTTCATCATTTAGAAAGCTCCTTGAGGGGCCTTTTACTGCAATCCCATGTCTTCTGCCAGAATCCAAAGATCAATAGACAAATGGCCTCAGGGAAAAAAGCAGAGGCACTGAGGTTTGAACCCTTGTCAAAAACACTGCAGAACTTAGCAAGAAACTCCTCACAGGAGAGATGAGTTAGTTTTTAATACAGCTTGTGCCCCTTTAACAGCCCAGTATGTCAGCGCTGTCACATTAGAAAGAGACAAAAGACACACATACAACACAAAAAGCAGTGTTTCAGGTAAAGTGTGTTTTAAATATGTACTGATTTGTGTCATGAAATTACCTCTTTGTCTTCTTACTGCTGCAGCTGTTTTATTAATAACAAGCCATGCTGTTAAAGCAGAAAAATCTTTGTGTGACAGTGTAACATCAAGATGACCGGACATTTAGATGGGGCTTGTTGGAACTTGTTGAGCCAGACTGGGGTTGGCGCTTGCTGCTGGTGTTGGTTCCGGATTTGCTTTTCCTTACCTTGCAGTGGGGTGTAAGAAATCTCTCTTTCCGCGTACAGTTGTCTACCCCCCGCATCCCTCTGACAACTGTTGCAGCAATGGTGCTATATGTGTGTGGTTTTCTCTCGCTCCCCTTTCTCTGTTGGATTTGTCCTCCCTCTGACAGCAGGTGTTTCTCCTCATAGTCGTGGGCACAGCGTATAAAGGGGAAAAGGAGGAGAGCAAACAAAGCTGTTGGGCCTTTCAAAGCAGTGTGTACACCATGTGTGGATGTGAGAGGACGATATCATGTTACTTCCGTTGGAGAGGGTGTCTAAATAGTGTGTTATATCAGGAGTTGGTTGTAGCCGTTACAGTTTCCTTTCAGATTTTACTTCCCTTTCTCCTCTTCCTTTAGTTTTCCCGGGAAGGGACGTGACTTCAGGTTGGAGATTGTTTTAAGTTCTAGTTACTTTTATATTAATGAAACAAATAATAAATAATAAAGTAATTACAGCACATGACACATGAGCTATAATGACTTTATTTTTTAAGGCTTGGGGGCAGTTGTGTTATCCAGAGGTTGGTGGGTGAGGTTGATGACGTAGTTCCAGTCGCCTCTTCGCTGCTATTTTACCTGCACCTTAGACATTGAGGGTTTTCAGGGAGAGGCCAGCAATCATATTCTCATGTTGCATCTGTCCCCTCAATTTTATTACCACTCTAGTTTTCACACAGTCATACTCATTTACACCTCATACACTCACATACAACACATGCACAAAACAGTTGACCTTGAACACTGTCAAGTACGGAAGGATAGATAGATAGATAGATAGATAGAGGGAATTATAAACATAGAAAACTACCATTAGATCTTTCAACAGTGCAATCACGCAAAGTCCTCTTCAGTTCTTTTTGGCCTTTCAGTGCTAGAGTCAACTCTTTGGTGGAGCTTTAACCCATTGGACCTGTGCCCTATGCTTCCAGCAGCTTAATAAGCATAAAGAGGTACAGGATTAAAGAGGATAAGAGGAGAGGAAAAGAATGAAGCAGTAAAAACAGACTGTGTGTGTTCCTTCACTATTGTCTTGTTTGTTCTCCCTCTTCATGGAGCTGGGTGACCTAAAAGAGGAGGTTGGGTGGATGAGTGGGTGGTGGCTTTGGGTGGCAGCTTGATGGACTTTTAATTAGCCAGAGTAATCAAAAGATGTCTATGAAGGAGGCAGGGGGGAAAAAATCAGTATTCAGAGAATGGATTTGCTGTTTGTTCAGTGAAAGCTCAAAAATTCATAGTAAAGCCTAGAGATTCTCTAGAAACTCACTTCAACATGTTTTTAGCATGGTAATGATCTCGGCTATCAGTAGAGCTATCGGTGAAAAAGGGGAGTAGGAGTAGTGGAAAAACCCTTTTGTCATTTCTGTATAATATTAAACAAAAGTAAATGTGTGATTCTCACAATATGGATCTTAAACATTAAAAATAATTTTTATATTCCATATATGACACAGACTCTAAGTGTTTTGAAATTAAAAAAAAAAATGAACCCTTTGCTTTTGCCTGCCTCTAAATATAACTAAAAGCTTGCAAATAGAAAGACGTTTTCACTCTGCCTTTCAAAGATGACACATTGCACTGTATAATACAGCATGGGACTTTTTTCGAGTGCCTAAACATACTTACTGATTCCTGATGATACTTGGCAAGGCGAAACAGTATATAATGTACTTTTTTTTTTTTTAATGTAATGAGTATCTTTGGGGTATTTCAGAGGAAAGAATAAATAATATTTCCCCTTCATTCACAATTATTAGGGGTGTAGACTAGTCTAACCAACTCTTCTTACACTGTATTTTCCACACATTTCTTTCCAGGCTTTTATTTTACTTTAGTACACTTTGTTTATAGCATATATGAAAGCCCACAACAACTGAAAAACAAAAGGTTGTAAAAATTATACGTTTACGTATAAAAGAGGATTTAAACTGTTGCAGTCTATGCAAGCTTGAAAAGTTGTTGTTGTGTTTTTTAAGTTGCAGAGAAGCTGTGGTCTCTCGCCCCAACCAGTTGCAGCAGATGGTCGCCCCTAACTGAGCCTGGTTCTGCCAGAAGTTTCTTCCTGCTAAAGGGGATTTTTTATTTCCCCACTGTCACAAAGTGCTTGCTCATAGGGGGTCATATGATTGTTGGGTTTTTCTCTGTATGTATTATTGTAGGCTCTACCTTATAATATAAAGCACCTTGAGGCGACTGTTGTTGTGATTTGGCGCTATATAAATAAAATAGAATTTTAATTTCCTTTACTTATGCAAATTTATTTATTAACAGCATTGCAAACATTCTTGGTGAGTTGTGTAACTGCTCACACTATTGATAACTGAGTGAATCAAGGTGTGGTGTTTGTTTTTTGTTTTTTTGCTGAGAGAAGTTCAGGAGACAATCTAGCAGTTATCAGGCAGTTAAAGATTTGGCTTGCACAGCTGTGGACTTCTCAATGTCAGGCAGTCTGCACGTGGAGAAGTGAAGCACAGTTCATAATTCAAAGCATATATTAGACACATGACAACCGGAAATAATTTTCATTGGCTATTGATGGAGAGGTGCCATGGTTTAGACTTGATTTGTTCTCCTCGGGGTCCTTCCACATGACAGCAGTCATTAACCTCCAGTCAGGGATCTTGTCCTGTATGAAAAAAACCCTCCCTACCTTACAGTTGTTACCAGGGATGTTTTATTTTTATGCATGAAAATGAGCACCCTGTTATCATACACCCAAGGACAAGCAGCCCTTCCTGTCTGATAGTGTGTTCTGTAAGCGTGTAGCAATTCACCTTCACTCAACTCTTTCTATCCCTCTTAGTTATCCCTTCACACCATGTGGTTAATGCTTATATCCATTTAATGAGGAGTGTATCAACGTCGGCAGTGCGTGGTCTGAGGTGTTGTTGCAGGGGAGATGGATGCAATCACGCCTCTGCCGGCATAAAAAGCTGTGCTGTCTGTCATTATGTTGTTGTTGTTGATATGTGTCGGGCTGTGAGCGGCGGAGCTGCAGCTGACTGTTGTTGTACAGCGACCAGGAGAATAAAAGTGTTAAATAAAGAAATGCTGAAAACCATGAACTCATCATCGGGTCTGTCGTGGTTCTGTTACACAACTCTATTATCAGCATACATTGCAATTAATGTAAAAAGTAACTATCAAATAAGGTATTTCTAACAAAGGGCAGTTGAGGCAATCGTCATATTTGACAGAATCTCAAGTTAATTAGTAGCAGCATAGTCTATCACTAAAAATCTAAAATGCAACTTAACATTCATCTGCCACCAGTTCACAACAGCCATCTCAAGCTGTTTTATTTTGTAAGGTAAACAGTGATTTAAACCAGATTGTGGTGTGTTTTTATTTGTTAATTTTACTTGGCAATGTCTTATACTTTATATACTCTGTCCATCTTTTTTTAAAGGGCCTTTATGGCAAATGTTCTTCTCACTTTCTGAATTGACAAATGGTAAGACAAAGGTTGAAAGAGAAGATCAATGAGATATGGGGAATGGGAGAAAAAATATTGAACAGAGAAGGATAGTGTCATTAGAAAGGAACAGTGCAGCTGTCCAAAGACTCTTGTGTACCCGCCTAATGCTACCTCTTTCCTCCTCTCCCACTCTTTAACTAATAAATTACAAAAACGTATCTACACAGAAGCTCATGTGCTGTGACCACAAAGATACCAATGGTAACTAGAATAGACTAGCCTTTTATTGTCATTGTACAAAAACGGTCTCTCAGAGCAGTGATACCAGATCCAGCAGCAACTTGTAAAGCACACTAGTCTCCTCTGGTCTAATCAGTTTTCCATTAGACCAGAGGCTCATAGAGAAACAACCAAAAGAAAAAAAAAAAACTACTGGCCTCTAAGATTGGCAAGCTCCAGTTATTGTTAGCAGGACATGAACACACACATGAAATTTAGACATGGTTGTGATTCAGTGGAATCAAAGGTAAGCGACGCTTCCTGTGACAAACGTTAGCTGTGGCTAAAAGTAACAGAAAAGTAACACCAAAACTAGATTCAGTTTTTTTTAACCTAGGTGTTACTTTGGTACCTTAATTAAAGTAACAATTTATGGAAAATTATCCATCAAACTTAGTGTTTTGTGGTTTAAAAGCCACAGAGATCCTGTAAATTGCGCACTTACAAAGGTTCCTCTGTAAGTGCGCATGCGCCATTAGCGTGCTGCCTGCTGTAACTCTAATTTCCTTCGGGATTAATAAAGTATTCTGATTCTGATAACTTTACACTTCAGCGGTAATGGGATGGTGAGAAAACTGTAGAAAGAAGACATTTTAAAGAGAAGCCTCTTGTGTTTAAATACTGTTGAAAACTGTTGTTTGAGTACGCCAGTTTGTAAACCCATTCAAATGAAAATAATCAGTGAAATTAGTAGGTTTTTCAGCGTGACAAATAATTTTTCACCCGAATTTCAATTTGAGCAGCAAAATGTGTTGAATTATGGTCAGAAGGAAAAACAACTTTTATTAGATTTAGCTTGGTAGCTTTTGTGTTATGTGACTGATAGGTGGATTAACAGCAGCAATCTCATTGCTCCTCCTCCGCACTCTGTTGGAGGAGAAACATAACTGCTAGAATGATTCAATTGCAAGGAAAAATATGTCAAACACAATTTTCCCTATAAATGCTGCATCAATAACACTGTTCTTCCTTCCCCTTGTGCTCAGGTTGTTTGCTGTGGAGTGTAGCAACTGTCTTGGAAAGATAGCGCCCACAGAGTTTGTTATGCGAGCTCTGGACAGTGTTTACCATCTCAGCTGCTTCTGCTGCTGTGTCTGCCAGCGCCAGCTGAGTAAAGGAGATGAGTTTGTACTGAAAGAAGGTCAGCTGCTGTGCAAGACTGACTATGAGAGAGAGAGGGCCCTGCTCAGTACACTCAGTCCAGACATCACAGACTCAGGTAATATTTTATAGCAGATTATTAAAGAAAAGAACTGAATCAAAAGGAACGCACCTAATTGATGACTTTATCTAGAAATGGAAAATTCCCATGCAATGCAAAAAACTGAACTCAAGTCAAATCTGCAGCAACAATTAAACAAAGGGATTAATGGAATTATTTGTGTCTGGTGACAGATAAGAGTGAGGATGAGGATGAGGATGTGAAATCAGAAAAAACCCTATCAATCAGGAAATGCAGCAGTGACAGCAAAGAACCCCTAAGGCCCAAACGCCCACGCACCATCCTGACCACCCCGCAGCAGAGAGCCTTTAAGGCCTCTTTTGAGGTTTCTTCCAAACCCTGCAGAAAGGTGAGTAGAGGTATAGAGTATATTATAATTGTATACTGGTATATTTGAGTGAAAAAGCACGCATCAAGTACTACAATTACATTGCATTTCATTTCTTACATTACATTTGAATTCAGTATCATTTCGTTTATATAGCATCAATGCTTAACAGCAGTCACCTCAAGTCTATTTCTTAGTCATAGTAGAAAAACTGTATTATGTTCTTAATAAAAGTAGCAGTTTAAATATGAAGGAAAAGGCCCCAAGACAACCAGCCAAGCAAATATTTAAAATTATTTTAACATCGAAACTTAAAAATTAGTTCCTCTAGTTTTAACAACCCAAATTTAAAATGAGGAGTTGAATGAATTAACAGTTGAGAATTCATTAAACTTATTAACACATATATGCAAAAAAAATTAATATGTTTAAGCACAAAACCTTATTTATGTTGTCATGAAAATTATCTTATTTCCAAGCAACATTTTGTCTAGATGTAAGTCATTTTCTTTTCTTTTTTTTAAAAAAAATAGGGTTTTGTCAATCCTGCATCAACGAGCCTACATTGTAATAGATTATGTTGTTGTATACATGTGTGTGTTGTATTTATACTTCTGAGCTGGTGTGTCTACAGTTGTCCTCTATCAAGGGTGACACTGAGGGTAGTAGAATTTAAAGCTAATAAAGCAAATGCCTGCACTGCCGGAAAACTGGTTAATGCATTACACAGTTACAGCCCAGAAGAGTTTGTTTAATGGAAGCATGTTGGGTTTTTTTTTTTATGTATTTGTTATAATAAAAAAGTAAGAATACTAATAGTATTAATTATTTTATTAATATAATTGTTTTTATTATTAATAATAATAAAATAATAATAATGACGACAACAACAACAATAATAATAAAATTTAATTGTGCTGGGATTTACAGGTAAGAGAGACCCTGGCTGCAGAGACTGGACTTAGTGTTCGTGTGGTCCAAGTCTGGTTCCAGAACCAGAGAGCAAAGGTAAGGAGCACATCCCCAAAGCTATAAGCATTTATACATGCATAACGTAGCTGTCATAATTATATGGTTGTAACTTCTAAGCATTCACATTGTTGGACTACAGTTACAATTTTTAAATTGCTTCTTCTAAGCAAAATGAGCCTTTAGGTGTTTCACAGAAGTCTTAGTCGCTGATGGCCCCCCACATTGCATCCTCTGAAAATGGGCACTGTTTATTCCCAAAAGTCCTTAGTTATGTAATCAGTTTTTCATCAGTCAAGCTTCAGTGTACTGAGAGTTTCTAATCTAATTTGTCTGGCTTGGTGGCATTTGAGAGAATAAACTCATCATAGTCTCACTAGCTACAGGGGTTTTACTATTGTCCATCATCGGTCTGATGCAATACTTGCTCAAGTCTAAAATATATCATAATCATGCCGTTTAATTTAACAGCCATTCATTGCTCTTGCATGTCTACTAATTTCTTCTTTGTAAATTAAAAAAACAACATAGTTTTTTAAAAAATCTCTCGAGGTACTCTGGCTTTCCACAGACATGCATGTTAGGTTCCCTCCTTCCACAAGACATCGACGCACACATAGACACAGTGGCTTACTGCTCTCCACATTCGGTGCTTGCTTTTCTAGATTTTCTACATGTATATGTGTGGATGTATGTGTTTTTTACTACTGTATGGCGAGTAGTATCTACTCAGGACCTTCTGAGTTTGGGATTACACTGTGCAAGGAACATTATGTTGGACTATCACCACTTCCACAGCATTACGGAGGACATAATAAGAACTCCAGGCGTGCTGCAAGCCCAAAAGGAAGTGTAAACAAAGGAGGCGAAAGCGAGGCTGCAGGGTGGGCCCGGTAGCACGGTTAAAGAAAAAAAACATTTAAGCCACCGCTCCCGAGTATTTGCCTCACCAACATTGGGGGTTTATGCATCTAGATCAATGACAGCTGGTCTAAAGAGACAAAAGACTGTAGACAGCCACTGTTCTGATTTGGAATATTTGACTGTTAAATGCAGACCTATCTACTAGGGGTGCAACAATACACAAAATTCACGGTTCGGTTCGGTTCGATACTTTGGTGTCACGGTTCGATATTTTTTCGATACAAAAAAATGTTCATGCCTTTTTAATTTGTCATTTATTAAAATTATAAATATATATTTTCACTCAAAAGTACAGTTTTTAAATTTAATGTTGCTGAAACAACAAAGTAATAAAAAAAATAAATCTATCTGATTGAGAAATCCCTCATCTTTGGAAAACAGAGTTTATTACAGAGAACTGGCTCTTTCCAAAATAAAAGCTATACTATACGCTTCTTCTGGGCTATATTCTCAGCAGCATATTAAACATATCAGGTCCCCATAAGGAGAATCATGTGCTAACGGCTGTCTAAATGACTCGGGTAAAGTTTGTAGCATGCGTGCTTGTTGTTTTTGTCTGTTTCCACTTGTCTTTTCACTAGGATGATGTCGGGGTAAATGTGCAGTCATATTCGTTGTGTTCCCACTAGTGCTGTCAGCATTAATCTGAAATGACGTTAACGCCACAACACGGCAAATCTCTGTTAACGAGCTACCGCGGATCGCCCCGTGCATGGGGCTGGACGGCAACACGTTAACGAGCAAACTGCGCTAACGCGCTAGTTCCCACCAATGTAATTGAGCATTGCGTGGCACATCCGACATACTGTTTTACTTTTGTCCATGACACGCTTACCTTCAGGGGCATACGTCACATGAAGACCAAAATAGTTCCAAAGGCCAGATCTAAATGAGGGTGGGGGAGGTTCAATTTGCCATGTTGCAACGAGCTTCGCTTCTGTCTTGCTAGCTTGCGCTGCGTTCAGTGGATCTGTGCTCGACAGTGCAGCCTAGGCGAACTAGTCGAACGCAGATCCACTGAGCTCTCAACACAGACAGTATCGTCAGAAGAAAAGTTGATAAAATAAATTTAAAAATTTGTATTGTTCGATACATATGCGTACCGAACCGAATGCACTGTATCGAATGGTTCAATATCGATACGAGTTTCGTTGCACCCCTACTATCTACATACCTTATGAGTTTACTGTCATCATGGTAATGGCTGTGTATGTACCACCCGATGCTAATGCTAACTCAACCATGGATGAGCTGCACAAGGCAATAAGCAGTCAACAGAAATCCTGGACAGAATTCCCCAGGTTTGAACAGCATTTAATTGTGCAACAAGGTGGAAAAATACACTGGATAAAGCCTACAGCAACAAAGGCTCATACATCACGGTACTTTTTGTTGATTACAGCTCCGCCTTCAATACTGACATCCCACTCAAAGTCACTCACTTTGTGTGTGGAAGTGGAGAGGGTGAGCAGCTTTAGATACCTGGGCGTCTACATCACTGAGGACCTCACCTGGACACTGAACACCACACAGCTGGTGTGGCTCAGCAGTGGCTGTATTTCCTGAGGAGGCTGAGGAAATTTGGTATGTTGACCAAGATCCTTGGCAGGTTCTACAGCTGCATTGTGGAGAGCACCCTGACCAGCTGCATCACTGCATGGTACGGCAGCACTACTGCTATGGACCGCAAACGCCTGCAGAGAGTGATAGCAGCTGCAGAGAAGATCACCAGGACTCCGCTGCCCTCTCTGCAGAGCATCTACCATCGCAGAGTCCAGAAGAGAACTGCTTCCATCCTCAAAGACCCCACACACCCCCAACACGGACTGTTCACACTTCTGCCCTCGGGACAAAGGTTTAGAAGTGTGAAATATAGAAGATCCCGACTCAACAACTCCTTCTTCCCCACTGCTATCAGACTCTTGAACAGCTGACCTATTTTAACTAGTAATAATAATTTTTGCACATCAGGTCATCTCATGAGCTCATAGCTCTTTTGCACATAAATCTATTTAACACTTCAATTTTTTGCTGTCTCCACTTATTTATTCCTATTTGTATTTAATCTATTTGTACATATTAACCAATAAGAATTTCATTGTACAGAGAAATGCTTTTTCTTTGCACACATGACAATAGGCGCTTTGAATCTTGAACATCCAAAAAGGCTACAGAACAACCGTTACCACATCTGGGTTCTTCAGACCAGTTGTCCATTCTTTCTTTTGAAAACACAGACTGGAGTGTGTTTGAACACCAACAGAGCACACAACATCGGTGCTCTCATAGATCAACTTCTGTGTCGACAGCGTCACTGTAGACAACCTTCTGCAGGTGTATTCCAACCAGAAACCTTGGATGGATAAAGAGGTCCAAGTCACACTGAAAGAACGTGATGCTGCTTTCAGATTGGTGACTGAATGCAGTACAGTGCAGTCAGATCTGATCTAAAAAGAGGTATCAGAGAGGCCAAGCCAGCGTACAAGAGACCTGTTCTGGGTGTACTTTGCCTCTCGCATTATGTCTGTTACTGAAGAACAGATTCCATTTTTAGAAACTAGAATGATGCATTGGTACAATATTGAGTAAAAGTCTTAAACTACCTCTGATTTCTTTACATTTTGCTAGAAAATGATAAATAGGAGCATTGATTTACTGAAACATGTGCATACATGAAAATAAAGCTTCAAAACAGAAATTAGCTCACATGAGGACCGCCCCAAGAAAGGAAGTCCAAGAGTCACCTCCGTGTTTTGTCTTTATGGCTGTCTGCTTTACTGGTCTTATCAAGTTCCTATGTGGCTCCGCTTCACATGACACAGTCCTCTTTACTGTATGCTGTAATGCTGCCCCACACTCATACCCGGGCAACTGCTCAATCCATTTGGCATGCACAATACAAACCTTTTCCTGAAAACACTGTGGGAACTAATTATTTGTTGCAGTTATGAGCTGCAAGTAACAAAGTACCTAAAGTGCTATGTCCAAAAAATATCTTTGAAAGACCTTAAGAACATTGCTTAGAAAAATTGCTGGTCCTTAGAACCACAATATAAAGAAACAGCACAAGACTTTGCACAGTATTGCATGTGTGTTTTTGGTTGTGTGTGTGTGTCTGCTTGTTTGCCTGTCAGTCATGTATCAAACTGTTTACTATTTATTTATTTGCAGATGAAGAAGTTAGCCCGCAGACAACAGCAACAGCAGGAGCAACACACCAGCCAAAGGCTAGGCCAAGGTAAGGATTTATCTTTGTTTGCATTTCCAGTTCCTTTTTTTTGCTACTTTTCTCTAATGTAGCAAAATGAAACGCACCACCACTGATGTCCTTCTGCGTCAATGGGGCAGAAGGACATTAGAAATGTAACTGTCATTACAATCTGTCCTTTAGAATTCTAATAACAGCGATTCCAGAAAGCTAAGTGATTTATCAATAATTTGAGGAGAGACAGCTTGAAATATTAAATTTTTTATTGGAACAATAAAAAGAGTAAAGTCACTCAGCAAACACTCCGAGTTTTGTAGTTTTTAGCACGCCCCATATTGTTAAACCAGAATTTCATCTCTGCTGGTAAATATGGATTTTTCAACAGCAGAGCTATAAAGCGGGAGCTGAGATTCTCTCTGCAATATAGTTCCACATGGCTAGTGGGCTTATTGCCACTGTGGTCTCACAGTGGATATGAACAGACAGTTTAGATAAGTGTCTCACTGGTTTGGCAAGCACTGCTTCTGTCTGTTCAGGGACTTCCAGCATGTCAATATTGGCATGGCAACAGGGTTTATTAGAGTCGAAGCCGCTGCTGTTAACCAAACGAACTAAGCAACCCAGCAGCAAGCAGCCGGTTGTTTGAAGGTGAGATTAGCAAATGAAATGTTAGGTGAGACATCTTTAAGATCAAACAGCCAATGATAATGATGATTTATTTGTTTCTATGTAAGACACGTTGTTGTACAAGAACATTTTAACATTGGTGTGCTGCTTAAGTCCTGCAGGAGAATAGGTCAATAAAATAGAAAAGGAAAATGAATGAAACAGCTGCTTCGAACAAACAGACAATACTGTCATTGTGTTGTATAATATCAGGATAAAATGTCAGATCTAAACTGGCAATTTTATTTGTGTATTTACCTCTATACGATATACAATATTTACATGTCTTTTCAATATGTCTGGCACTTCTATATTCAGCATCCTTTGAGCAATATATCCACAATCCTATTCACAAACCATCTCAGCTGTGCCTCTCTTTCTCTCCAGACTGCTCAACCTGAGCTGACACAGTGATTTACTAATTTCTGAAGATAAATACAAGTCTAAATAAGTAGTGAAAGAACAGCACAAATTTTTGGTGTTAACTGAGGTAGTAGTAGTAACTAAGGAGGTAGGAGGTGAATATAACCGATTGGTAACTTAGAGAAATAAAATGGACATGTACAAGATAAAGGTTTGATAAGATGTTCAGTTAATCTCTTCTGGTTTCTTTTGTCTGTCTTTCTAAATAAGTTAAACAATTCCCTGCACTTTTTCCAACCTATATTTTAAATAGAACATTGATAATAACAGAACTTTGTTAGCAGCGGCTCAGGTTATGTATAATTTGTAATAAAATATTATTAAACTCTCTCTACATGGTTCTTGTTTTTACTTGTTTATATCTTCTTCTTCTCTAATTTTGACAGGTATTGACTTCATCCATGACATTGACAGTGAGACCTCTCTGACAAGTCTAAATGATTGCTTCATGGCCACTCCAGATGAAGCCTCTTTACATGAAAGGGTGGGGAACACCATTGACTGTCTTTACTCCATGCAAAGCTCATACTTCTTAAGACACATCATCAGTTTCAGTCCTTCTCAGCCCACCATACCTCCTACCAGGCTGTGGACGGTGAGCCCACAATAATGCAGACAAAAGGCACAGAGTCTACTTGGCCATAAGACACAAAACAGCAAGCAACTAAATATGACCGAGGCCAACCAAATACACCAGACTAACCTCTATCCAAGGAAAGGCGCACCTAAAGCAGATACTGGATTCCTTTGTTTCACAAAACCTGTTTTGTTGCAGTGGGATTGCCTTTTAAGCTATTTTCTTTTTGGTGGACAGGCGGTTAATTAGGATCAGAACTAGTTGAGTCCTGTTTCACAGCAAAATGCAATAGTATTGAAAGTGTTAGTTCATAGCTGTGTATGTGTAATTTTACTAGCTGGCTGAAATGAGATGACTGGCTGAGAATGACTGGTTTACTGGTGGGTCAGTGATGGTACAGGAAGGAATATTCATGTTATCACACCTCTATTGGCTAAGCAATGCCACTATTAGGTATCAGGATGAAATCCTTAGACCCACTGTCAGCCCCTACGTTAGTACAATGGGTCCTGGGTTCCTCCTGGTGTGTGACAATGCTCGGCCTCATGTGGCAAGAGTATGTAGGCAGTTCCTGGAGGATGAAGGAATTGATATCATTGACTGGTCCCAACACTCACCTTTTTAAATCCATCCTCTTGGACATTATGTTTCTATCCATCTAACACTGACAGGTTGCACCTCAGACTGTCCATGAACTCAGTGATGTGCTGTTTCAGAGCTGGGAGGAGATCCCACTGGACATGATTTATCATCTCATTACTTACTGTAAAAGCATGCCCTGATTTTGTCATGGCATACAAACTAATGAGTATCATTCTCAGTTATCGCAATGGAATTTCAACAAAATGGACTAGCCTGCCATCATTTGTTAACTTCAATTTTCACAGTGATTTTGACTTCAGCCCCCTGTAGCTTGATAGTCCATATTACTATGGATACCCAACGTGATTTTTTCCCCATTGAGATAAAATATATTTTCAACACGTTCCTTTATTATTTTTTTAAGCAGTGTATATTTATTGGACAAGAATAATAATGCTCTGTACTAATATTGTAAACATTTTGCAGTTTGTCTGTTCTGAACTAGTTCAACTTAAAGATTTATTGAAGTACTTCAAACAGTGTCTCAGAAGCACAGAGCTTTGTGTTTCTCTATGTGCCACTCAGTAAACATACCCGAATAATACTGTAAGTTGTTCTAAAGGAGAAGTTAAGCAAATATTATATTTTTGTTATGTGAAGTATTATGTGAGCCAGCTGATTGATACCCATTGTTGAAGGTATATAGTATTCCATCTACATATACTATTCTTGAAGAACGTGCATTTTTGCATGTTAGAATGGACTAAGTTATTTATTTCTCACCAGCATGCACATACAATAAATAAAGGAGGTTCTATTTAAAAAAAAAATACAATATCATGTTTTAATCTATTTATCATACTATATACATTGTTTATATTCTGTGTTTAGTGTGACTTTGCTATTTATTTTTTTCCAATGGGGTCAGCTAGAAATGATCAGGGATGCATTTTAAATTTGCTGCTTTACTAAGTGTTGGTACTTAAAATAAACAATTAATTGCCTTGAATTCTTATCTACTTATTTTTTTATTCTTTGAGAAACAACTAATGCTCTTTTTATTTAAACACCATTTAAGCTATATTGTCAAAGTCATAAAAGTAGTGTAAAAGCACTCTGAGTGCTCAGCAAGGCTAGAGGTGCAGAAAAATAGTCAAATATGCTTAGGAAGGTTGCTAACTGAGATAAGTGACTTGGAATTATCTGCATGGTAGCCATAATGATAAGCTGGTTAAGTTCTTTTAATAATATGTATAAAAAATACTTAAGTACTTTGTTTGTAACCTCCTTTAGTATAGGATACACAGATCCATTCAGCCATTCGCTTCCGCTTATCCTTTTCAGGGTCGCAGGGGGCGCTGGAGCCTATCCCAGCTGTCATAGGGCGAGAGGCGGGGTATACCCTGGACAGGTCGCCAGTCTGTCGCAGGGCTAACACACAGAGATGGACCAGCATTCACACTCACTCCTGCATTCACACCTATGGGCAATTTAGATTGATCAATTAACCTATCCCCACCAACTGCATGTCTTTGGACTGTGGGAGGAAGCCGGAGTACCCAGGGAGAACCGATGCAAACACAGGGAGAACATGCAAACTCCACACAGAGGGACCCTGGTCTGATGGTCAAATTAAACTCAGGACCTCCTTGCTGTGAGGCAACAGTGCTAACCACCGTGCTGCCCTCCAGAGGTTCAGACAATTAGGGAGGTGATGCTAAATGGATAGAACATTGAGTTCAGCCTCTGACATGGAAAGGTCGAAGGCAGGAGAATAAACCAGCTGTTCTCCACAGAACCAGCCAAGGTGTACTCTCAGTAGCAGGGGAACAATATGAGAACAGCACCACCAAAGCTGGAGACGGAGCAATACTGGAAGAGCATATGGGAGAAGGATGCAACTCATAACGGCAATGCTCAGCGGCTAATGGATCTGAGGGCAGACCACAGCAACCTCCTCGAACAGGGTCCAGTAACCATCACAGTGGCAGACATCCAAGAAAGGGTCTTCAGTATGAAGAGTTGGACAGCACCAAGCCCCGACATGGTTCACGCCTACTGGCTGAAGAAGCTGACTGCACTCCACGAGCACCTGGCAGTACAAATGAACCAGCTGCTAGTTGACGAGAGACACCCAGAATGGCTAACCGAACGCTGCACAGTCCTGATCCTCAAGGACCCCCAGAAGGGAAGGGAAATGTAGTCAGACGATAACAAAGAGAAGGAAGGTAGACAGAACTGAAGGGATCGAACTACCAGAAGGCAACATTGTAGACATAGAAGACAGCTACAAGTACCTGGGGATCCCACAGGTAAATTTTTGTTTCACACATGGTACAGCAGTAATGCATTCCCATACACAACCTTCCTTTCAATTAAAGTAACACTGTTTCCATGCATGAAAAGGAGCAGGAAGAAGAATAAATTCTTATTGACACCTGCCCCCTATCTGTGATAATACAAGTAGGCAACCAAAATTACACTATGACAATTTTCTGCACATAACAAAACAAAACAAAGCAAACAGAACAATATACTCAACAATGAGAACCATGGGAACCATGAAGAGGCTGCTAGAAAAGCTGCAACCACCAAGTACCTGCAGAGGGTCAGGAAAGTACTGAGAAGTCAGCTGAACGGTAAGAACAAGATCCGGGCTATCAACACCTACGACCTGCCCGTGATCAGGTACCCTGCTGGGATAATAAGTTGGCCAAAGGAGTAGATAGAAGCCACTGACATCAAGACAAGGAAGCTCCTGACCATGCATGGAGGGTTTGCTCCAAATCCAGCACCCTGAGGCTGTACGCTAAGTGGAAGGAAGGAGGCCGGGGACTGGTGAGTGTCAGCACCACAGTCCAGGATGAGGCAGCGAACATCCACGAATACATCAGTAAGACTGCCCCAACCGACCGTGTGCTCAGTGAATACCTCAGGCAGCAGAAACCCAAGAATGAGGAGGCACCATCATGGAAGGACAGGCCCCTGCACAGTATGTACCACCGGCAGATAGCAGAGGTGGCTGATATCCAGAAATCCTACCAGTGGCTGGACAAAGCCGGACTGAAAGACAGCACAGAGGCACTAATCATGGCAGCACAGGAACAAGCTCTGAGCACAAGATCCATAGAGGCTGGGGTTTATCACACCAGACAAGACCCCAGGTGCAGGCTGTGTAAAGATGCCCCTGAGACAATCCAGCACATAACAGCAGGGTGTAATATGCTAGCAGGCAGGGCATATATGGAACGCCATAACCAAGTGGCCAGTAGTATACAGGAACATCTGTGCCAAATACAGCCTGGAAGTCCCAGGGTCAAAATGGGAGACGCTCCCTAGGGTGGTGGAGAATGACCGAGCTAAGATCCTGTGGGACTTACAGATACAGACGGACAAAATGGTGGTGGCTAACCAACTGGACATAGTGGTGGTAAATGGTAAATGGCCTGCATTTGTATAGCGCTTTTCTAGTCCTTAAGGACCCCAAAGCGCTTTACACTACATTCAGTCTGTGAAGGTTCTCAGTCATCCAGGTCATCGTAGTCAAAGGAGCTTGCAAAGAAAAGCGTCTGGACTTCTTTAAGTTACTTGAAGACGTTTCACCTCTCATCCGAGAAGCTTCTTCAGTTCTAAGGTCAAATGGTGGAGAGTCCCAGATATAAACCTAGTGGGAGTGTCCCCCCACAGAGGGACAAAAGGACCCCCTGATGATCCTCTAATCGCCTGAGCCAAGGTGTGAAACTGGGTGTGGGTCCCAATCAGCCAGAGTTTCGGGTGAGTTCATTGTGAAACCTGGCCCCACCTTATCATGCAAATTCCTGAGGTCAGATGGCCCAGGATGTGAGTGGGCGTTAAGGCGTCTCGGGAGGGAACTCAAAACTGGATTATAGTTGGTGTCGTAAACCACCGCCTCTGTTCAAAGATGGTCGCTCACAGTGGACATAGATGGCTTCTTTCACTCCTCTTTCAAACCATCTGTCCTCTCTGTCCAAAATGTGAACATTGGCATCCTCAAAAGAGTGTACTTGTGTACTACGCAGCCACTTCACAAGCGCATGGCACAACACAGAAGAGCCACCTCCATTGGCTCCCTGTTAAATCCAGATTTGCATTCAAAGTCCTGCTCCTCGCATACAAGGTCTTAAATAGTCAGGCCCCATCTTATCTTAATGACCTTGTAGTAAAATATCACCCCATTAGAGCACTTTACCCGGGTGGCTGTAGCTCAGGTGGTAGAGCAGGTCATCCACTGATCAGAAGGTTGGTGGTTCGATTCCTGGCTTCCTCTAGTCTACATGTCAAATATCCTTGGGCAAGATACTAACCCCAAATTGCTCATCCATCGGAGTGTGTGTGAATGTGTGTGAATGTGTGTGAATGTTAGCTATGAAGCACTTAGAAAGATGTGCTTGTGCAAATGGGTGTGAATGGGTGAATGCACAAGTTGTGCAAAGCGCTTTGAGTGCTCAGATGAGTAGAAAAGCGCTATATAAGAACCAGTCCATTTACCACTCTTGTATTACAGGCTTACTTGCTCTTCCTAGAGTATTTGAAAGTAGAATGGAAGGGAGAGCCTTCGGTTTTCAGGCCCCTCTTCTATGGAACCAGCTTCCAGTTTGGATGTGGGAGACAGGCACTCTCTCTACTTTTAAAATTAGGCTTAAAACTTTTTGCTAAAGCATATAGTCAGGGCTAGATTAGGTGACCCTGAATCCTCCTTTAGTTATGCTGCAATAGATGTAGGCTACTGGGGGATTCCCATGATGCACTGAGTATTTCTTTTTCAGTCACCTTTCTCACTCACTATGGGTTAATATACCTCTCTGAATTGTATCATACTTGTTATTAAGCAACTGGTTCTTTTGTGCTGACCTCACGCTAATGGAGTGCAGTGAGCTTCTTTAGCCAATAGGCATGAATCATGTCAGGGCCTGGTGCTGTCCAGCTCATCATGCTAAAGTCTCTTTCTTAGATGCCTGCCACTTTGACAATCACTGGGACCTGTTTGGGAAAGTTGCAGTTAGCTCTACTTGCCACTGCGCATTGTTGTTATGGGTTGTGTCCTTCTCCTATATGCTCTTTCAGTATTGCTCCAGCTCCAGTCTTAGTGAGGCTGTTCTCATATTGTTCCCGTGCCACTGAGTAGAGCTGATTTATTCCCCTGAATTCTATCTCTCTGGTATATCCCTTCAAGCAGCTGACCAATGCTGTGAGTCATTGCTTGGCAGTTTCCAAGGCTTCAGGTATAGACAGATTGCTGTACTTGTTAGGTATCCCTTTCTTCATCACACCTTTCTTCAGCTTTCATACAGTAGTTGGCTAACTTTTCTCTGCATTGCCTTGATCATGGCCTCTAGTCTCCATCCCTTCTCCATGAAGGGTACTGCTCTGTTCACCTTCTACCCATGCACCTCAAGTATCACTTGTGCCATGGTGTACATCAACTGGTTGGTTTCAGTGAACGTCGCAGTAGGGATTGTCGGTAATGCTGCATTCACATCTTCTAGTAGACCTGCAGAGGATACTTCACATAGACTTGGTAATCAGCCACAGAGGATCCAGGTTTCCAGCTTAGCCATGATCCTACCTCTCAGGTCAGCTGTTCTAAGACTCATCGCACCTTCAGTCATACTTGTGGCTTCCTACCCAATCATGGGTGAAGATGACGCCCCCCTTGCCATTTTTGTTTTGTACCTCATTGATCTTCAATTGTGGTAGCAGTTGCTTCTTCCGAATATTGGAACACTGAGTACTAGTTGTTTACTAGTTGTTTCGCCATTAGTCTGGATGTTGGCTATCAAAGATTCCATGTCAGGGTTCTGGGTCTGAGCAACCCAGGATCCCTGAGCAGTTATGGACTGGTTATATTATATGTATATTTGGTGTTGCTGTCCCTCTTCTCCCTGTTTGCGGATGTGTGTGTGTGTGTATGTGTATGTGTTTCTGCGAGCGCCGGTTTGCGGGCGCCTTCAGGCCTGGTGGGTGTGGCCCTGCTGGTGGACTGGCCACACCCGAAGCCACACACCTGCTCCTGATCAGGCCTCGTCGGGGGAGCTACTTAAGAGAGTCTTGGAGCTCCCACCAACGCGGGATCATTGCTTGAGACTCCACGTTAGTCACCCAGTTGTGCTTGGTTAGTGTGTGACGGCTGCTTCTATTATGTCCCCAGGAGAAGGGTGGAGTGCCAGACAGCAGCGAGCATGGGGAGTGCTGAGACACGGGAGCGGAAAGCACAAACACTGGGAGAAGACACGACACGGGAGTCTGGGGAAAGCACGGGAATTTATTGTTGTTTAGTTTCATACACTGTAAATAAACGCACTGTTTACACACAGGGCACCGCGCCTGGGTCCTCCTTCCCTACACCCCCACGGTCTGCCATGCCAAACCTTGACATTCCATAGGTCCCACATTCTCTTCATGTAATGCTTTCCGCTGGGGTTACTTGCATAGTAGAATTCTAACAGCGCCCTGTACTCATCCCTTCCCCATGTATGCCTTCTTGTTCCAGTAGTATCATCAGTGTATCCTGATTCCCAGACACCTGACACGGACCTTGTTAATCCAGAATTGAATGCCTGACTCCAAAGACGAGTAGTGTTACCACTACACTATCCAGTTGGTAAACATAAATATATATTGATTCTTTATATATGTTCTAATAGACACATATATGTTTTGGGGTTTGGTGGTGGTGGCGGGGGGGGGGGGGGGGGGGGGGGGGGGGTTGTATGATGATGATGGTGATGATATGGGCCTATGATGGCCTATGATGATAGGCCAGTGTGACAAAGATCGGACCCACACAGTGCACTTGATGTGTTTTTGTTTGCTTTTATTCTTTTTGCTTAGGAGTTCGCTCAGTGTATCGCAGCTCCTCCACTGCACACACTCCCTGTCAGTCTCCACCATCACTATATACAGGGAGAAAGTCATTAGTCACAGCACACACACCTGTTCCCTCTGCTGCGCCGACACCGCCCCGAGAGCTCACTGCACCACCCCTCCACTGCACTCCATGCACTGAAAGGTGGCAGGGGCTCCAAACAAGCCAAATTGAAGTGTGACAAATTGGTACAAACCGTACGGAGTGGAGAAAGCTGTTTGAGAAACCCTGTGTGAGATGGTTATCAATTGGAGGGAGACAGCAATGGTGGAAGTTGGCACCTTCGGCCCAAACTCATCTCTTTCCTTCACCAGGCTCACCAGAGAAGTGGTCTCAGTGAATATCACTACACACCCACTTCACCTCCACCCACCCTGTTTCCAGCACCGGGGGAGGGTGCTGGAGCACCGGCGACGCAGCATCGTCCCACTTCCATTAGTGGACAATCCCACTTCAGGTGGCCCAGCCGCCCACACCTCCAGCACTCCAGCCCCTGCAGCTGTGCCATTCTCCTATGCTCGGAAGCAGTGCTGGTCACTTGCGTGTGGTCAGAAACCATGGATAAAACATTTATAAAGCATTTTTAACCACAACACCACCAGCAGCTTGAGACAACTGTATATTCACTATTAAGTGAGAGAGTTCATTGCTGATAGAGAAAATGAGAGCAGGTGGTACAGTTTAGAAGCATTTGTTTGACTTCCTGTTTTTGTCTAAAATTGGTATCAATGTTAATGTATCCACATCTTAGTCTTTCTGTCACTTGAATGAGATCAAGAAAGCAGAACTGAATTAGATTTTTATCCAGAAAAGCTCCAGAAAAGTGTTCATTCTCTTTGAGGGCTTTGAATGTGTTCATCCAAAAACTGTTTTCCTGGTATTCCCCACCAGGATTTAATGCACTGCCCATACTGCATCCAGAAATAAAACTCCTATTTCTGGCAAAAGTGTCCTTGTGGTTTCTCCCAAGAAACATTCGCCTGCTGGAGACTTGTCTGTATTCTGTGCCCGGCACGAATCCTCTCTGGACAACCACCCAACCGCGTAACTCTTTGATTATAATAGTTAGCATGACCTCTGACTCGTTATTTCTCGTGGATGCCTCCATCCAAACAATAAAACAACTGAAACAATTAATGCATCCATTAATTCCTATACCAAAGGGCACTGATTTATCATAAGAGTTCATGTGCCAAATAGCATTTGGCCCTTTAGTGCAGTACTGCTGATGCCTAAGATGCTGTGCTCCAAACCATGAGGATCGATTACTTCAATAATCTGTGGGATTGTGTCCTGCTGTACCACAAATCCCATTTGAATAACTCAAATATGTAACCAGCGATATCCTTGCATCTCTCCATTGTGCTGTAGTTCTTGATACACAAAGGCTATCAACTCATCCAAATCAGTGTGTTCTTTTCTTCTGAATAAATCCAGTTCATGACAAAGTCCGGATGCTTATGATAACGTGGTGATTCTGAGCCAAAATCAAAAGTATTTCCTTGTTGCTAAATCCAATTTAAAAGTATGATTCAATTAGGTCCTCTATTGTTGGAATAGTGCATGGCAATCTCAATATGCACAGTAATGAGTTTTTTTGATTTGAGACTTTAATGCTGAAATCTTTCTTTTTTTTTTTGTCAATTGTTTTAAAGTAAGCTATTTCAAGCTTTTTGTTTGAAGTACAATAACATAAAGAAAACGGAGAAAACCCCAACAATCATATGACCCCCCTATGAGTAAGTGTTTTGGTGACAGTCGGAAGGAAAAACTCCCTTTTAGCAGGAAAAAACTTCCAGCCGAACCAGTCTAAGGTAGGGGCAACCATGTGCTACGACCAGTTGAGGGTGAATGGATGAAGACAGGACAAAGACATGCTGTGGATATCCCCCAGCAGCCTAGTGCTATTGCATGTAACTATGGGAGGATTGAGGGTCATCTGATCCAATCCCAACTATATGCTTTATGAAAAAGGAAAGTTTTGAGCCTAATTTTAAATATAGAGAGGGTGTCTGTCTCCAAACTGGAAGCTGGTTCCACAGAAGAGTACCTAAGATAAGCATGTATAATGTTTTTTTGTTTTGTTTTTGTTTTCTTAAATCCTTTCCTGTCTGGCAGCCTATGCAATCAGAATTGTGATCTAAATGCACTGTGATACGTAGAAATATATTGAAATTACAGAGTGCAAATAGAAATGCGCAATCCCAACTGCTGCTCCTGTAAGAAAAAACAAACATACAGCACAAATAAACTGGATTTTGTCCACTAGGGTGGACAAGGCTAAGCATCAGGTTTCAAAGGAACTGAAGCTCTGTCTAGGTGTTTGGTTAATGAAAAAGCTGGAATGGAAGAAACCCTAGCGGGTGTGTCGCTGAGTGGTGAAAAACAATTAGATTTTTCTGAAACATCATGATTAGTTAATGCATTGTCTCTACTGTTCCCCAACACTCTTTGAACTCACAATGGTACCTAAGAGCTGCCATCTGGTGGTGTGATTAAAAATGGCACGCACAAACACCTTTAGTGAACATTTAGCAACTCCAACAGTTAGTTTACACATGACCACACTAAGGTTTGTTACATGGAATATACATGAAGTTGGCTCCAGGGAAAAGAGGCTTAATATTACTAATTAGTTTAATGACTTACTTGGCAGACATTAAAGAAAGACATGTCTTTCTGCAGGAGACTCACATGTCCAAAACATCTGCACACACACTCACGTCTCCTCAGTTCCCTCACACATTCTCAGTCTGTTATAATCCAAAACAAAGAGGTGTAGCCATATTAATTAACATAAAAACAAAACTTCACTGTTAGCAGCTCTAGGTTGTTGAGTGACATGAGATCAAGAGAGACTGAAGTCCCCCCGGCCACCCCTGTCATCACAGTTTGGGCGGGGTGGGGGGGTGGGGGTAAAGGGTTTAACATCCAGGTTTATGTGTTAAAGATGACCAGAGGGCTACAACTGAGCCATTTTCATTTATTATTTTCCATATATGCTAATAATAGATTATCTTTATTCTTATTCCAAAACATAAATCAAATCCAAGCTGAATACCAGAATATTATCAGGTAAACATAATTATGTTTAAGTTTAGATATTGGTGGATCCTATTTAAACAGAGTGATAGGATGTCTAGGGAGGAGAGATGGAGTCAGCACTTGAAAGGGCATAAATTGGAGCACCCAGAAATGTTTTGGGTCTGTTTCCGGCAGTCCTGCGAGATGAGCAGTTCAGAAGATTGGATCCCAGAAGTTCGCCGTTGAAAATTCCCGCAGTGACACCAGAGGGATCAACCACCACTGTCCAGATGGTGGACTTACAAATTAAACTTGGATTTGGCTCTTTCTCTGCTCATCATCACCATCATTGCCATGTTGGATTGTTTCCATTAACACAGAACACTGAGAAACACATCTCCAGGCCTGTATGTGCCTGTCTCTCCTCGAAAGAAAAATAAGCATTAGCTCAGAGTAAGTTAATTAGTAAAGGATTCAGGTGAATTGTTTATCGTTTTGTGATTATTACTATTTAATTTTGCTTTTGCTTTGCTCCTGCTAAATTGATTTTTTAAAAATATCCTGCAATTAAAGTCTGAATTGTGGACATTCACTTTTTAACCTTTTGTGAAATAGTGAAGTTAGAAATCTGGATGCTAATCATTAATAGTGCAAATAGCTCTTACAGGTTACTACAGCCCTTAACATATAACAGTCCCTTGGGGGCCTACTGTTGCTCATTGGTCCAGTGTTCTCTTTTTGTATGACAGTACATTTTTCACTTTATTTACAAATAAACGTCCTCAGACTGGGAGAATATTGCCATGCCAATGCACAAAGTTATCACAGCTGTTCACTGGAAGATTTTAAAGTACTTCATCCTTTCCGACTGTGTGTGCTGACAAGATTTTTGGAGATGCAGATTTGCTTTTCCAGGAGGACTGCACACAGTGCCAAAACTATTGCCAAGTAGTTTGCTGATTATGTTCCTACTGTGATTGACTGGCCAGCAACCTTGTCTGACTGAACCCAATGGAGAATGTGTGGGGTATTGTCAAGACAAAATCATCAGTCTTGTTTTGTATATTCAACAATTCCAGACAGAAAAATAACTCTGCTGTTACCTTTTAACTGCACCTCTTTAAGAAGTGGTCTGTTATATTATAGAAACACATTCTATATTGTGTTTTCCCCAATAATGTCCCCAACCCGTCCTCTAAATGTTGCAGGGAAAATGTTCTACCACTATTACAATTTCACAATTAAAGAAACATTAAAAAAATCATCTCAGCCATAAAAAGCATCCTAAAACATTTTCAGAATATTGCAACAATTGTCATGGTTCTGGGTCTTGGACCTAGCGTTTCTGGACCCTGCCCTGTTGGTCTGTATTGGTTCCAGCTGTGTGATTTATTATTAAAACAGACATAACATAATTTTTTCACCCCCTCCCAAAAAACACATGTTCAAAGCAGCATGTCAGACCAATATCAGACAGAAATGTCACATGATATCAAACAGAAGTTGTTAATTCAGCTCTGCAAAGTGGGCAAGTGAAGCAGTTCATTATAAGCTGTAGTTTTAAGTTGCTCTTCATATTTCTGGCCACCAGATGTCATCAAAGATGACTGTGTTGAAAAGCTTCGAGTAATGAACAGTTTTTCAATGCAAGCTTCAGTGCTTCAGAAAGCTTCATTTAGCCATCACAACTGTCAGGTTTGAACTTGAGTTTTGTGAGCTGGCCCCCAAGAAAGCTGAACTGTGATCTCAGAAGCTGTGCATTCTGTTCCCCATCTAACTCATTCAGAGACTATTTCTAATGTTGCAATCTCTGTGTATCTCCTGCTCATTCTGAGACGGCTTGATATGCTGCCTTGTCAACTCTCCCTGAGACTGAGAAATGTGTCCCTGTGCTTTCAAAAACTGCTTGTTCCAAAGCTTTCTAAACCTGAAACTGTGTTTTTTGTACTGTTTGCTGTGCTGCTAACTAAATTCTCTCAGAGACTGAGACTCTGCCCGCGGCCTACCAAGAGATAAGTTTGTGACCTTCTGCTTCAGCCAGAGGTCCCTGCATCAACGCCCCGTCCTGATGGGCAAGGGGGCCTCCAGACCTGTCTCCCTAGGGCAGTGGTTCCCAAACTTTTTTTGCTTGGCCCTCCTTTGTTTTTAATTTCATCATAAGAAGCGTTTGTGAACTAAAAATCAATAATGTGGGATACTGTTTTTCCATAATTTGGACAGCCCAGCGCGTGCTGTCGGGGATACTGTCAAGAGATTTATTCAAAAGACACTTCTTCAGCTAAGAATCTAAAGGTAGAAACACACAGACGCTGCAGTTTTTACTTGCAAGGGCATGATCACAGAACGCTCACACCAGAGTGGGGGCCCTGTGAATGTGCGCTCTGTTCCTGCACTTGCCTTTATTTATATACAAAAGTAATACAACAGTGAATACGTCTTATTCATTAACAGAGGAATGTTAGTATGTAGGGAGTAGAGATGGCACGATACCACTTTTTTATGTCCGATACCGATACCGATATCATAAATTTGGATATCTGCTGATACCGATATGAATCCAATATAGTGTGTTTTTTAATCAATAAAACGTTTTTTTAATATCTTGGTGCATTTTGTATAAGTTTATACTCAAGTTTAAATAAATAACAACACTAAAGCTATTCTGTTATACCTGTATGTAAAAAATACACTGCACCCAAAATATTTCATAGTTCAGCAACACTGATCAATGTAATAAACGTAAACCTACTCCATCCTCCCTATTCTGGTATTTTAAAGAGTACTTAGAAGAAATATCAAGCAACCTAACTAATAGGGTTGCAAACTCCCAGCAAAAAAAAAATAGGGAACCACCCTCTTCCTCATGATGCTTAATCAATGTAATCAACTTTAATTTGATGCAGGGGGAAAAATGCACAGAAAGAAATTATTTTTCAAGAATAATTAAATAGATTCAACATCTTTCTTCAACAGAATTGCAGACTGCACAGATGGTATCTTCCCAAAGGAAAAAGTACTATAGCTTACTAGGGTATATTAGACTTAACAGTTACTATATACAGTAATGGACTTCTATGTATTTTACATCAGATCAAAACTTTGGGTGTAAGAGTCAGATAATTATTTATTAAAAGCTAGACATTTTAAATGAGAACAAGAAAGAAAAGTATGTCTTTGTGCCCCCTTTTCCCTGTTCATGCCCTATCGGCCCCCCTGGCTAAACTTTGCTAGATCCGCCCCTGCACAGTTACCAGCCGTCAGCTACTAGAAAACGATCCTGGTCTAGAAAGTAATATTAAATAAATTCTAACAACAGCTTATCAAGCTTAATAGTGCTGCTGTTGTTCAGCCGCTGGTTTCCTCTTTCTGGTGCAAAGTGGGCCAAAAACAAAGAAGAGAGACAGACTCGCGACAGAAAAGCCGATCAGCTGATCATTAAGCAGTTTCACGATTGAAGTAGCAGCAGGAGAGAGAGAGAGAGAGAGAGAGAGGCAGTCGCTCCATATATCTGTTGTTAAGCTTAACGCTGGAATGCTTTACAAACATTCAGAGATGAACTTACACACTTGCTTTACTTCTCTCTGGGAAAACTTCCTCGGAGATGAAATGCTGGTTTGCTAGCGAGGCTACAAATACACACAGCCGCTCTATCACGTGATGCATACTGCTGCTACGTGCTACAGTTACGCTGTGTAGCAAGTTTTGTGAGGTGCTTTTTTGATATTTAACGGATCGGATTACATTTTTTATTTCTCGCCGATATCCCATCCAGTAATTTGGGTCAGTATCGGACCGATACCGATACGTAATATCGGATCGGTCCATCTCTAGTAGGGAGTGAAGATAAAAGTGGTTCAGGTGTATGTGTGTGTGTGTGTGTTATTCTGAAGGACGTGGCCCCTCTTCTTGAAGATAAGAGCATCCAGCTCCCCTCTTCCTGGCAGGAGTGAAATGATAACAGCTTGCTCAGCTATTATCACTGTGAGAAAGAATTTATAAAGCAAGTCTTGATTCCAACAACAGTAATAAAAGGGTCATCATGCAGTATTCTATAATATGCAAACTTATATCACTAAAAGATTATACTGACTACTAAGTACAATTTTATATTGACAGATACCTACCTTCGCACAACCATTGTGCAGGTGAAGCCAGAGGCAAGATATGCGTCATCATATTTTCTAGTCTTTGGCTTGGAAGGAAGTTGGTTTGGAAGCATATTTGGTATATTTGGAGACAGAGATATACAGTTACAATTGTGTCATTAACTGCATTGCTAAGTTTCTTCAGTTATCTGCATGAACATAAGAAATAATCAAAAATGCTTTTTCCTTCATGTACACTTGCACGCTACAGTGTGTCATGAGCTGAAATCAGACACCACAGCACCCCTACCAAATGCAAGGAGAAAAAAGAAAAGAGTGTGTTTTTGTGCTGGGAGTCTGCAGCTCCCATGCAGCTCTGTTTTTTAGTTCTCTCTTTTTTCTTTTTTCTTTTCTTTCTTTCTTTTTTTTGCCGTTTTCCACAACATGAAGACTTTTGTTGAATAGTTTATTAAATCCTACAAAAATCCTTTAAATTTTGAGTGACGATAATCACTAACATGTGTAAAAGACATGTATTATCATATTATATATAATATAAAATAATAAATATTAATCTTATTTGGGGTTTTTTTTTTTACATGAAATCTGCATAAATGGATTCAAAGATTAAATCTATGGCTCTCTCTTTCGGTTCTTCCTTCCATGCGCTTACGTTTTCACTCAGAAGGCTATTCTCTAACTTTTTTTCCCTTGTTGACAGAAATTTATTACATATATGCAGAATTCCATTAAATTCCCTCTTCAGCCATTTCTTGCGCCTCCAAGTGAAGCCTGTCTGCGTGTCAGTAGTCACGCACGCAAAAACCCCAATCTTAGACCGGTTCGTGTTGTAATCTCGCGTTATGTAGCGAGACTTCGGGTGTACCGGGCTCAGCAGACAAATGTCTTGCTCTTTTTAATGGGCGGTAAGTTGCCGGGTGCCTAGATATTGAAATAAAAACTAAAAGGGGACTTCAGAATGGAACCGTATTGTTTGTAATAGGTGGAAGTCGAACATACGCTGCTGTGGAGATATTTTAATAGACGCTTAGAGAGCAGACAGCAGAATTCTCATCATATCGACGCGTCTCGTTTCGCCGGCATCTTTCACTCGCTAACGTTGAAAATAGCTAGCTGAGCTGATGGACTCAATTGGAATTTGTGCTTGTGTGTGAGCTTCACGGTTGTGTTAGTGTTAAGTGTGCGTTGTACGCCAAGTAAAAGCCGTCGACTTTAATAGAGGCACGTGGTGACGTAGTAGTCAGGACTCGCGATATAAAGGTGATTCAGCCTTTGGTTAGTACAGGGTCAAGCTGTTCGGGAGAGGCGGACACATGATGCACCAGCAGGGCTCGTTGATGCCCTCTTTGCTCAGTGGTGTATTCTGCCAGTGTCGGTCGACAGACACACATCCAGGGGCCGACCCTGGTGGTGGAGGCAGGGTTCCCCCCTCCGTCCCTTCCTCGGATGCATCACCATCTAAACCAGTAACCCAACAGTCAGCGTCCGGCGTGTGGCACATCGACGAAGGAGATCATCCATGTGACATATGTGGGGGTTCGGAGCAGGAGCACAGACTCAAAGTGCTCTTCCAGGTCCTGGATGTGAACGGGGATGGAGGCATCTGTGTGAACGACTTGACAATTGGGCTGAAGAAGTTAGGAGTACATCGCACTGAACATGAGCTCATGGTAAGTGGACACAGCTCGGATGCTCAGTTGCATGATATATAGTGTCTTCACTTCCCTGTTTGTGTGTACTAACAGAATTTCAAAGCATTTCCCACGGAAAGACACCACATTCATTGTAAAATTTTCATTTAAGAAGAGTGAACATGAATGCAGGGTGAGACAATGAAATGAAACTGGTGCTCAGAGTTATTTAAATAGGAGAGTAGGTAAGGGAGTAAGATGACACCAGGGCATGGCTTGAAACAACTGGAAAAAAGTACAAATGCACTGAACAAGCTTTGGGGTAAATACAAACTGACATGTCATTTAGTAACAAAGGATTTAATTACTTGTACACCAAAAAACATTAAGATATATCAACTGTGATAATAGTGATAGCACTGTCAATAAGCAATGCCATGCTTTAGGGTGTTAAATGGTACAATGCACATTTTATATTTAAAATATCTCTCATACATAAGAAGTGCCAAAATATTAGGGATCTGCACAACTAGTTGACCAACCAAGTAATCGTTGCTATTGTCACTAATTGCTACCAGATGTACTAGTCGTTTAGTCTTAATTGTTTTACATTTGAATTGATACCCATGGCAGGTGTTGTGACAAAAAGTGATTTCCAGTATTTGCCAAAAAATGACTGTTGGAACTTAAGCTATTATAAAATAGGTCAATCATAGTTTAACAAAGAATATCAAGTCGTTTAGAGCCAGAAAGCGCATTCCTATCACAAAGTAGCTGCTGCCATCAGTTTTTGGTAAAGTTACTTTTTTTTATCAAGTAAATAAAGGATATATAAGTGTCACTGACATTAGTGAACAGAGATTCTAACAGAGATTTATCAAAGTGGCCTCTTTGCTAAATTGTAACAAATATAACATCACAGTTCTATAAACTTACTTGAAGTGACCAAAAAAGACCAGATTAATGACAGTATGGGTTCAAATACACAGTCATAAAGATACTTCAAAAAGAGGTAATTTCTTTATTAAATATATATAACCCCTTCATAAATTTACTGTACAATATAAAGCGACTTGAGGCAACTGTTGTTGTGATTTGGCGCTATATAAATAAAATTGAATTGAATTGAATTGAATAAATCCTATTCACTACAGTCTATTTACTACTGTAAGTAAAGATATTAGATGTAAAAAACAAAAACAAAAACAAAAAACCCACCTAAAAACAATGGAAATCACTTGCGTCTTAATGTTATGCAGGCATCTGCCACCAGATGGAGCTACATTGGTGAGAAACACATTAAATCTATTAATCTGGGCTTGATCTTTTTGTTAACATTATTATTGTTGGGGGTTTTTTAAGGCAAAAAATGAGATCACAGATACACGTGGTGGAAATGAGCTTTCACTGAAAGGTGGATAGTGTTACCCTTAGCAATAGGATGGGGAATTTAGTCAGGGGATCATAGTAGAGCTGCTGATTTTCCACATCGAAAGGAGCCAGCTGAGGTGGGCACCGCCTGAGTAAGGTGTTCTAACCAGGCATGTTCTACCAGCAGAAAGTGCTGGAGCAGACCCGGGACCAGCTTTGAATAACTTTTCCCTGGAGGAGGTGGTACATATTTCAGTTGCAGTTTCTGAGTTTTTCGGATGTTAATTTGTCACATTTTAATAATATGGGAACATCTTACGTAGTAACATGTTTTCATATCATATTTAACATCGGTTTATTTTAAGTGTTTTTCTTCTTCGTTGTCTGAAGTATAACATGCAATGTTCATAATGCATAATGCCAGGTGCTACACAGTTAAGCGGGAGGATTTATTATTGAAGAATGTGATTAGTGGTTTAAAATGCCTTTGTTTAATGAGTTTTTGCATTAAACGGTTCTCAAATTTAACTTTATATTAAGTGTTTCTTAGTTTTAGACTAGTCTGTAGTTTTTGTGGGCTTGCGCTTGGAGGACTTAGAAATTTGTTGCCAGGAACATCCCAACTAAATACAATTAGAGTACATGCTTAACGGAGTGCAGCTTTGTTATTTAAAAAGAAAAGATTTCCAGACAAGGTAAAAATGCCCCCAAGACCAGTACCGCAGGAACTTTGACAACAGCTTGAGATGCAGAGGGAAATTGGGGATGAGACTGTGTGAGTCTAAAAGAGAGACACAACACTGAAAGAATCCCAAAGAGAAGTCTCTGGGAGATGAAGTTGGTACATCAATGCCCCGAAAGAACCAACTGACAGCTGAAACAGGAAACATGATTCAACTGTGTTCTTGTCTAGAAACGTGCACAGTTGAGGTTCACAACCGTTTCACTTGTGTGTTAGTTGGTGAATCCTTGCTGATTGTAATGGTAAAGATATAGCTATGTATTTGTTGTTGTTTTTCTTGGAATACAGATAGCTTGGCTGTGTGCTAATAGGATAAATTCATTTTGTTGGCCTGCTGGGTTGAATGAAGGGGTTATGCTGTGTATAACTTGCAGTGGGGGGGAAAAAAAACCATTTCAACCTTCGTGAGGTAAATTCCACAAAATTTATACATTTGTAAAAAATGAAAATGTACCTGGTAATTCTATACCTTGTGTTTTGGGTCCCGGTGACCAATGAAATTCCTTTTCTAGTTCAGTTTGATACACGTTTCTGTACCTGAGTGACAAGAGTTGATGTTATGGTTTTTGGAGTGAGAGGAGAGTTGCAAATGATGGCAAAGCTTTGTTGAACACAAGCATCTTGTTAAAAATTTTGTTTGGAAATCTGTCTTAATAATTGAGGCACCACTCTATGTTACCATATTTATGGGTTTTGTTTTTTTTTTTCAAATATTTGTGAATTAATTCTTCTCAGTGTGACACACAATTTTTTCTCACTGTTTGTTAATAACAGTCTCTTAATACCTGATAACAGTGTCCTCCTAATACCATGTAACATGCTGTTCACAATGGGATTCACCTTCAACAGCTAAATGAGAATGGAATTTCAATGTTTCTGAAGATAATAGTGAAATCCTATACCCCTTTGACAGCAGGAACCTTTCTTTAAGCAGATTAAAGTCGAGTGTTTTTACTGGAGTATTCTGTATAGTTTATTGCAATGAACATCTAGTTTGTAAATAGTGACCCTGTGCCTGGAAAGCCTACAGACAAAGACAGAACATTTTTGACTAACCATTAGAAGGTGTGACAGAAATTCTCTGTGACCAAACACTGTGTTGTGCCAGATGTCATGTCAGCATAAGTCACATATTTAACCAAGTCCTTTTGACTGAAAATAATTATAAACACTGCATGGATCAACAAATCCAACCTGATGTGTTTGACACAGAAAAATTCTGCACTATATATTTTGTACCCAAGTTGTTTGACATATTTAACAAAAAATACATTAACTCTGGTGCATTGAAAACATTCAAGTTTATTGATATAGTCCCAAATCACCACAACAGTTGCCTCAAGGTACTTTATAATCAAAGTATAGACCCTACAGTATTTGGGATAAAATCCTACAATAAGGCAATCCACTATTAAAACACTTGTGGGAAGAAAAAACTCGCTTCTAACAGGAAGAAACCTCCAGCAGAACCAGCCTCAGGGAGGGGGCAGCTGTCCGCTGCACCTGGTTGTGATTGAGAGAAAAGAAAAAGAGCATACGAGGATTGGACAGAACACACACTATGGGGGAGAGACTGCACAAATCAGGCCTTTATGGTCAAATAACTGCTAAGAAACCAATACTAAGGAAAATCAGCAAGCAGAAGAGATTTGTTTAGGCCAGGAAACACAAGGAATGGACATTAGACCAGTGGATATCTGTGCTTTGGTCTGAGGAGTCCAGATTTGAGATCTTTGGTTCCACCCTCCGTGTCTTTGTGTGATGCAGAAGAGGTGAATGGACGGTCTTTACATGCATGGTTCCAACTGTGAAGCATGGAGAAGGAGGTGTGATGGTGTGGGGGTGCTTTAGTGGTGACACTGTTGGGGATTTATTCAAAATTGAAGGCACACTGAACCAGCATGGCTACCACAGCATCCTGCATGCGACATGCCATCCCATCCAGTTTGTGTTTAGTTGGACCATCATTTGTTCTTCAACAGGACAATGACCCCAAACACACCTCTGGGCTGTGTAAGGGCTATTTGACCAAGAAGGAGAGTAATGCTGTGCCAGGTGGCCTGGCCTCCACAGTCCCATGACCTAAACACAATCAAGATGGTCTAGGACAGTGGTTCACAAACTGTGGTACACGTACCACTGGTGGTACTTGGGATCCGTCTAGTGGTACACAGGAAGTCTCCAGATTAAATAATATACCATGTTCTGGTTGAGAGATTTCTAAAAAATTAAACAGCTCTGCTATCACTTCCGACATAAATTAAGGCTACGTCCACACGTACACGGGTATTTTTGAAAACGGAGATTTTCCGTTTTCGTTTTAAAAAATAATCCCATCCACACGTAAAGGCAGAAATGAAGGAAAACGCTGCTAGGAACATGCCAAAGCAACAGGTGGCGATATATTCCTAACCGTGCAGAGATGTTGGCCAATCAGAAGTCTAGAAGCCTCGGTGGGAAAAAGTAAACAAAGCTAGGGCATAGAAGCAGAACCAAGTCGTATGTGTGGAGGGACAGTAACTGTGTGTATATGTAAGCATTTAAACACTGCAGATAGTACAATTAACAGTATTGTAGAAATTCATTTCACCGAAACAATAACGTGGCGCACAGTGTGACGTCAAAAAATACGCACACTTTTGACGCTGCGTTTTCTCAGTTTTTCTCGTCCACACGTAAATGCAAAAACAGAGTTTTCAAAAATATCCACCCTGGCCGGAGTTTTTAAAAATCTGCGTTTTCAGTGACCAAAAACGCCGTTTTACGTGTGGACGAAAGGTGCAAACACATAGAAAAATCTGCGTTTTCAAAAATACCCGGACATAGCCTAAGACTAAACCGCAGTGGCGTTTGTAAGGTTACTGAAGTTGGGCTAGCTAGTATATAATTATGTGCTACAGCTATGTTAGCATAATATAGACACAGTGAAGCTGGAGGATGAACTTTTTTCCACTCGATAAAAGTTAACGTGAGCGTTCACGATGGTTAAGGACAAATGCAATCACATGGCAGGATGCTGTAAACGTACCAAACTTCAGTCAGAAGAACAACTGAGATAATCCATCCACAATACGAGGTTAGTCATTAGGGGTGGGGGAAAAAATCGATACTGTGTAGTATCGTGATATTTTGTTTGCTAATAATGTATCGATACAGGGACAGCAGAAATCGATATTTTGTTACAAAAAAAGTTTTTGTGGAATGGAATGTTGATCCTTTTTCTGAGCAAGAATCCTGACATTCCTTCACTGTCCAAATGTGTTTAACTTTTTTTTGGCAGCAATAAACATGACAGTTTACTTATTTTAATTTAAGACATGTTTTATTTTAATTAAGTGTAAAACTTTTTTATTTAATGCAAAATTATATTTTGTTTTAATTTACTTTCAAATTCTTCAGTTGCTGAAGGGGCTGCATAGTTTTCATAAATTGCATAGTTCAGAATAGCTATAATTGTACCAGATGGTTGCATTCAGTTAAGTTGGACTAGACTGTAATACAAACCATTCAAGTTTGTCAACAATAAAACTGAAATGAGAGAAAGACTGAGTGTGAGACTTTGATATTAGATAAAATGAATATTGATAAAGTTTACCTTTATGTACAGAATCTGAATATCGCAAAATATTAAAAAAAAAAATTGCAATAATATCGTATCATGCGTTAAGTATTGTGATTATATCGTATCGTGGGATGTATGGTGATTCCCACCTCTATTAGTCATTAATATACTGCTGGGCTGGGCTGTAGTTACATTGTAAGGTTTGAAAAACTGAGCTTTAAAATGAACAGTGGTAATAGCAACCGAGAGAGGCTGACAGTGATCACTGCCTTGTTTTAGGGGCTTGTTTGGATTAAATAGAACAAGATACAAAGCATTAAAATATGTTAAAAACACAATAGCCCTGATAAACTCAGAGTAGTTTGTTCATATGTCAACACTTAAAGACCATATTTCCCACTCGCTGGAATGTTTTAATGCAGTACAGTTGTTATTATTTCCACTTATCACGTCCTGTTTATGACAGTTAAAATAAATAACATTTATATAAGAAATAAAATTGTCTCATGTAAGCTGTATATGGTGTTAAATAGACCTATACTACTGTACTTTAATGTCGGTCATGAGCGTAGTATTTTAAGAGCCATATATTTTATGAGGTGGTACTCGTGAAAAGTTTGAGAACCACTGGTTTAGGATGAGATGAACTGGAGAGTGAAGGCAAAGGGCCAACAAGTGCTCAGCATCTCTGGGAACTCCTTCAAGACCATTTCAGGTGACAACCTCATTAAGCTCGTTGAGAAAATGCCAAGAGTGTGTAAAGCGGTAATCAAAACAAAGGGTGACTATTTTGAAGAATCTAAAATATAATACATGTTTTGAGTTATTTCACACTTTTTGTTTACTACATTATTTCATATGTGTTCATTCATAGTTCTCATGCCTTCAGCGAGAATCTACAATGTCATAAAGAAAACCCATTAAATGAGAAGGTGTGTCCAAACTTTTGACTGGTCACTCGCAGGGCGTAGGTGTTGTTTGGCTGGATTTTGTTCTTTTCATTCAGCAGGATTTCCTTACCCTCTGCAGGTACTTGGTGGTTGCAGCTTTCCTAGCGGCCTCTTCGTGGATCCCATTTGCCGTGGGATTCCCAGGTACTTGTAGCCGTCCTGGATGACTGCAATGTTGCCTTCTGGTAGTGTAAGCCCCTCAGTTCTGACTAACTTCCCTCTCTTTGTTACCATGCGACTACAATTCTCTAGTCTGAATGACATTCCAATGTCGTTGCTGTATATCCTCGTGGATCAGTGAATCGATGTTTCGTTCACACCTGGCGTACATATGTATGTATGTATACATATGTCACTTGGTCACCCGTCACTTGGTGTTCGCTCTCTCTGCAGTAGAATATCACTTCCTGTTCCTGTCACAATACACAATGGTGTCTTTGTGTAGCTTACCTGCATATTTAATAAAGAACTTTTAGAAAACTTTTTATTTTATAGTGTAATCTTCATGTGCTTCATCTGAAGCACACTCTCCGTGTATTCACTTGCTAATTTATGGTCACGGTATTCACTCACTGTGTCTTTCACTAGCTTAGCTGGTAGCTGACTCGCTAGCAGCATGGCCTTTCCACCTGTCCCTCCTGCACTTTCCTGCTCATTGTGTCAGATGTTTAGTTACTCCTCGGCCTCCCTTAGCAGTATTGACACTTGTAATAAATGTAGCCTATTTGCAGCTCTGGAGGCCAGGATCACTGAATCTGAGACTCGGCTTTGCACCCTTGAAAAACCTGTAGCTATCCCAGCTAGCTGTCCACCGGTAGACTGTCACGAGCAGCCAGGGAAACAGGATGCCTGGGTGACGGTGAGGAGGAAGCGTAGTCCTAAACAGAAGCCCCAGGTACACCACCAACCTGTTCGTGTGTCTAACCGCTTTTCCCCACTTTGACAGCAGTAATGACACCCAGTTACATCTATCAGAGTTGAGTAAAATCAAAGCTGAATCGGTGTGCAACTTGGCCAAAACAATGTTGGACTCTGTTTTCTCTGGTCCACTCCCCAATCGGACCAGTAGTGACATGTTTACCCGCATGTTCTTCTTAAATTGCTGGCTGTCTTAGTGGTGTCCAAAAAACGATGTGGGCTTTATAGATAATTGAGAAACTTTCTGGAGGAAACCTGGTCTTGTTGGGAGAGACGGCATCCATCCCATTTTGGATTTCTAGAAATTTATTTAACCCCCTAAAACGTGAATTTCCAGAGTTGGGACCAGGCAGCAGAGTTGCAGTTTTACACATCTCTCTGCAGCTTCTCCCCTCCTGTTATTCTCCCAAAACCTCACTTTCTTAGAACATCTAACTATTCATCATTGATTGAAGAAAATAAGAACAACCCTAGGTTTCGCTTCAGCACTGTAACCAGGCTGACAGAAAGTCAGAGCGCTCTCAAGGGATTATAAATGGGAAACATCCCTCTTATGGGACACTCCCAATAGGGCTTAAAATCTGGAACTATGCACCATTTGCTCTTAGAACTGAAGCTTTTCAGATAGAGGTGAAACATCTTCAAGAAACTTAAAGAAGTCCAGTCGCTTTTCCAAGATCCTTAGATCAGTGGAGGAAATGTTTCGTTACTCATCCAAGTGACTTATTCAGTCTCAGCTGAATGGAGATTTCCCCAACCTTATAAACAGTACATTTTCATCATTTATGAATAGCAGATGTGTTGATGCATGCTCAAAGTTGAGGCTTCAAAATGCAGAGTTCTCAAGCAGTGGGTGAAATCAAGCTAGTTACGTCCACCTTTCAAAAACAAAAGCTTTTTTCCAAACAAAATGGGAAGATGTAGGATTAATGACAACTGGCTCATGAACATTAATTAGTTACAAACAATAGACACAGCTCCTTTTTTGGTCAGGAGATATCTTGGAGCATTTCTGCTCTTTCCTTTTCATTTAATCTGCTTTTGCTGTTCCTGAATGTAGTGATGGAACTCCTCTCTGCAGTTAATAGACTGTTGTGCTACCTAGCTACGTACCATTACTCAGCATATTAAATAACAGGTTAAAATATTTCAAATGAATACCTTTTCGTTTCTGTCTATATACAGGTATTTGAACTGTTGTCATAGATTTCTACAGTACTAACCGGTGACTGGGACGATGCACGTTTCTGTGATTTTGTTTGATTGGTTGATGTTAAGATACTTGTAAATTAATGCCAGTTTTATCCTTCTATAAGCATAGAGATATTTTTTCTTTTCTGGTCTAGAGAGGCATGTTGACAGTGTGGTCAGTAAGGTAGTAAGCCAGGAAACGGTGGCAAGAAAGTGGCGTTTAATGCAGAAATAGAACTACTCTGCTATGCCACACTGTAACTCTCCAAGCAGGAGGAACTATATACGTGCTGAGAATGACAATCTGTCTGCCTTGGATGGTTCAGAATGCTTGCTTGATGCTGACAATGCTCTTAGAATGACTCAGAGCAAGTGCAGGAGGGTAGTGTGGGAGGGAGGAAAAGGAACCGTCACTCAGCAGATTTTCTTTACAGGGAGGGAGGTGCAGCTGAAGGGAATCCTGCTGTTTAGCCAACCCTATCCCTCTAAGTTCATTGACAGTCAGTGACATCACTTCATTTCCATGCTGCTACTCTGTCCTCTATTGGCGGAGACCCACATTCTGTGGTGAAGCAGTCAGACCTGCTTGTATGGTCTGCAGTGATTGGCCAGGCTGGGCTGCAGTGAGGATGCAGGTTTTGGAGGCTCTCACTGCTGCATTTCCCTGGCTGATGATACTGAAGCTAGCACAGTGGGAAATCCTGACTGTGTGTTGCTGATTCTATTGCATTATCAGCATCAAGAGAAAAGATTTTTTGTCTGCATCTAACAATTTGATGATCCGTGAAGTAACCGTGCCTCAGAAGCAGTGTGGTAAGAGTTAGATGGGAGAACTTGGTTTTGTACTGCTGCAGCTGATGCTGTGATCCTGAGCCTGGACATTTTAATAAGGAAAAAGATGCACTTAGAATATGAGGCACTGAGTCTGAGAAGTGAGTGAAATCCTTTCTGCAGCCCCATGCTGTTATTAGCTTGCCTTTCCACACTTGTAATACTAGTTCACCTCTCTGCATTTTGCAAGACCTATACTGTTGCCGTTGCTTTTGGTCTGAGTGCAGTCACCCAAATAGTGTGGGAGAGCCAGTTTGAGGATGCTGCTGGACATACTGAGCTTTCTATACCAGAGACTTTTTGGCAGGACACAATGTAAGCCTGGTGAAACCCCGCTGCCAGGAGAGAAACAGTCTGAGACTACAAAAAACTGCAGAGAGCTACAGGCAAGTCTTCAGGAAAGCACTAAAGAGTCCTCTAATGGTAAAGAAATCAGCAGGAATAATGTTACTCCAAAGAAGAACATGGTATTAATCATGATGGCACCACCTACAGATCTTCAACAGGTAGGATAAAGCTGGTAGTATACGGTCTGTTTTCTAGACCTGTATAGCCCTTAGTGAGAGTTACTTCACTGTTCAACTTTCTAATTATATTAAATAGAGACCTTCAAGACTGAAAAATAAACCCACTGTAGTCCCCCAAAATGCAGTTTCTCTTAAGAACACTTGGGCTGACTACCAACCATGATTTTGGTGTGCGTGTGTGTGGGCGTGTGTTAGTTAGTTTTCCTTTCTAAACAACTATAATGAGGGTGGATTGTTTAAATCACAAATTTATACTTATATCACTTATATCACTATGACAAATATTATGCTTCTTTGTGGTAAAAACCAACCATGAGGTTTGTGCTTCAGTTTTGATGATTGAAATTCTTGCATTGTAATAGTCTGTTACTTGATACACTAGTAGGTATCAGAGTCTGCAATAGCAGAAAAGTACAGTTAGATGGATGCAGTTTAGAAATCAAGTCATTCTTATATGATCTTAGACTTTTTTTTATTGTAAGGTAGATCTTACAATAATACATACAGAGAAAAACGTTGGCAACAGTGGGAAGGAAAAACTCCATTTTAACAAGAAAAAAACTCTGGCAAGTATGATTCAATGCAGAGGGGTCTATTAACACACAGTGAGTGAGAAAGGTGACTGAAGAAGAAATACATCAGTGTGCATCATGGGAATCCCCCAGCAGCCGACACCTATTGCAGCATAACTAAGGCAGGATTCAGGGACACCTAATCCATCCCTAACTATTTGCTTTAGCAAAAAGGAAAGTATTAAGCCTAATCTTACAAGTAGAGATAGTGTCTGTTTCCCGAATCCAAACTGGAAGCTGGTTCCATAGAAGAGGGGCCTGAAATCATTCTACTTGTAAATACTCTAGGAACAACAAGTAAGCCTCCAGTGCGAGAGTGAAGTGCTCTAATGGGCTGATATGGTACTATAAGGTCATTAAAATAAGATGGGGCCTGATTATTCAGACCTTGTATGTGAGGAGCAGGTTTTTGAAATCAATTCTAGATTTAACAGGGAGCCAATGAAGGGAAGCCAATATAGGAGAAATATGCTCTCTCTTTCTAGTCCCTGTCAGTACTCTTGCTGCAGCATTTTGGATTTACTGAAGGCTTCAGGGAGTTTTTAGGACATCCGGATAATAATGAATTACACTAGTCCAACTTGGAAGTAATAAATGCATGAACTAGTTTTTCAGCATCACTCTGAGACAGGATATCTATGAATCATTGAAGCATTAAAACATTAGTGACTGGAGTTGGTTTAAAAAGTTTAATATGTAACAATGACCTCTGCCAATCAACAGTGCCAATGGAAAAGTGAAGATAGGAGTGCAGGCAGGGTGGAGTGGGTGGAGGCAAGTGTCACAGCTGACTTGTGACAGAAGAATAGCAGCAAGAGTGCACAGTGAAGATTTCGTCAAAACAAAAGTTTTTCCCACTTCTTGTCTTAAAAGACCTCATACTACCATATCACCCCAGTAGAGCACTTTGTTCTCAGACTGCTGGCTTACTTGTAGTTCCTTGGATATTTAAAAGTAGAATGGGAGGCAGAGCCTTCAGGTTTTAGACCCCTCTTCTTCCCCTTGCCTCCAACCAGTTACAGCAGATGACTTCCCCTCCCTGAGGTTTCTTTCCTGTTAAAAGGGAGTTTTTCCTTTATTTTTCCAATATGAAGTACCTTGATGATTTAGCCTACTGTAATTGTCACCATAAGTATATGTATATCACTTTAAATAAAATTTTGTTGGCTCTTTTCTTTTTTCTGTAGGTCAGGTTATAAAAAGCTCTTTTTTTATAGTCCACTATAAAGTTTCATTTCAGTATGTTGAAATCTCTGATGATCATGTAATTTTCAGTAAGAGGAGTTACCCTGGTCAAATTGCTCTTCTGTGTTATAGCATAATCTCAATAAGATGTTTTTGCTGATTTTAAAAAAAATCTAACTTAATTTCGTTTCACTTCACTTCATTCTTAGCATATTAAAACTTCATGATGGTTCAAGTAGACAGTTTCAGTATATCTTTTTGTGTGATTTTTGACCCCCGTTTCCTAATAGGAGGTGTCATCCATTCTTCTGGTACCCATTACCTGACAGTAGATGGCATTTAATTGTGTTTTGGTTAAAACTGTTTCCTTGCAACCTTTTCAGTTGACCTGACAATCTTTGGTAGCACTAAGCACCCTGGATAGTCTTAAATATATAGTAACCTGAGATGTGTGGTGGTTGTAAAATACACTACACTCCAAATCAAGTCAACAAAGCACAGATGGTACGAGGCAGGGGATTGTACACCCTAACCTCGACTGCTGTTTGTCACATCACTCTTTCCACACAGATAATGCTATACTATTAGAGTGTGTCATTACTTAAATGAGCTGGCATCTAAATGATTTCTCTTTGTTCCCAGAAAATAGTGAAAGCCGGAGACAAAGACCTGGATGGACAGTTAGACTTTGAGGAATTTGTCCATTATCTCAGAGACCATGAGAAGAAACTCCGACTGGTCTTCAAGAGTTTGGACAGGAAGAATGATGGTAAGGCAGTTTGTTAGAAATAGAATGCCTTTTATTGTCACTATACACATGTACAATGAGATACAGAGCATCTCCTACTTAGTGCAGACATGTGGGAAACGAAAGGGGGTGAGGTGCACAGTTCTGCAGTGCCATATACATATGAACAGTATTCAAAAATATCAAATGTACAAATATACAAATCGGGGGGGATTTAATTGTGTTGTATGTTTACAGTGTGGGTTATTGCATGTAATAGTAATGGTAGTTGTGTATTCTGTGTATAGAGGGAAATCCTTAGATTGGGGGGTGGAACTGTGTTGTCAGTACACGGGTGAGTTCAGGGTGGTTATGGCTTTTGGGAAGAAACCATTCTTGGGTTAAAAGTTAAAGCGGAGTTTGAAGCATTTTCTGAGCAGTGCCAACAGCTGCTTCTGTGGTCACAGTTCATAAGTATTGGATTCTTAAACCAGAGTGCTGAGCCCATGCTGGTTTTTGAAGAACTGATAGGAACAGATGGTTTCTTTTAGACTTGATCTTAATCCTAAGGAAATGCAGAAGACATAGGATTGTGAATGAATTTGAATTGACTAATAAATCCTTGTGTTGCAGGTCGAATTGACTCACAAGAAATCATGCAGTCTCTGCGTGACCTGGGAGTGAACATCTCTGAGGAACAGGCAGAGAAGATTCTTAGAAGGTTAGATAATGCTGTCATCCACTGAACACATATCTATCAAAATGGTTAGGCAGCATCATTTTTTTGGGGTGTCACATTTGTGGTAATAAAGGTAGCGGCACTGTTTTCTTTAACCTCTTTCACACATGCACGTCTTGGATTAATTGTGTCAGTAAATGGTAATTTAACGTTTCATCATCATATCTGAAGCATCCCATTTCTGTCGAGAAAAGTACAGACAGAGATCTGCACATTTTTGTGTCCAGTCCAATTCCTGCAGTGTTGGGTATTTCAGGAGGTTACTGTCAGTGCACACCTGGGACATCAGCCTCTCCTTTACTGACAATTTCAATCTCTTCTGGGAACGCAGTCAGTTATTCAGATACAATGGCATACATCCAATTGGACTTTGAACAAAACTTTTTTCCTTCAAAACTTCTGGTATTATCTACTCGTGCATTCCTGTCGTTTGAACTACTCACAGTTTACAATTGCTAATATATCACTATATAACTTTCCCAAACCGCTCTCTCATAATACAATAAAAATTAACAAGAGACCAGTCACCTACAAACCAGCAAGCAGACCTGTAATACACACTGCTTTTGTAGACCTTATCGGAACGAAGCATCCTTATCAGATGCCTGAACCACTTCAACTGGCTCCTTTTAATATGGAGGACTCTATCTCTAAGGGAGAGGCCAGCCACCCTTCTGGGAAATTTCATTTCGAGCTTTGCTTTTACCCTCAGCTCTCTTTTCCACAATGGACCAGTACAACACTGCAGCCTGTCGATTGATGGTATGATCGCCTGTCAATCTCCCTCTCCCTGTGAACAAGACCCCAAGATACTTAAACTCCTCCACTTGGGGCAACAACTCATCCCTGAACCAAAGTGGGGAACAAGGTCAAATTCTTTTTCCAAGTGATATACAGTATGACAATGTCTAAAGCGGAACAGGCAGGAAAGGGAAAAAGATGAAAGATGTAATAAAAGGGCAAAGAGAAATACAAATAGAACACACAGTACAAAGAACTGCACAATATATCACCAACTGCTGCACCTGTAAGATAAACAAACATACAGCAACTGGAACACAAAAATTCTGAAGTGCACAATAACATAAATCAACAATCTTCTTGACTTTTTCACAAAATGTACTTGAAAATGAGAGTGGGAACCCACAATAATGCCCCCCAGGAGCCAGAGGCAGATAGAGATGAATCAAGGACAACCGGGCCATCCACAGTCCCCAAAAGTGCTGAAGACCTAAGGCCACAAATCTCTGCGATATCTGCGTTCCCATCCTAGCATGAGATGGAGTAAAACCCCATGTGGGGTGCCCACGGTCAAAGGGTGGGAGGGGGCAGACATTCTCTCCAGACTGATGTGATGTGTATTTGCTTCCATATCTTGTTAACTTATGTCACTTAATATTCACCGCTTGTGAGGTTTGGGATACAGCAACTAAACCATGTGAATAGGACCTCTGGACAGGCATGTAATACTATATAGCATGAATATAGTTTTCAACAGAGTTGTCTTTGCAATGGGTGCATATGCTTGAGTGTGTACCAGCCATTTGGAACAACCTTTATTCTGTGTTGTGTTCTGTAGACAATTTTGTATAAGTTGTAAGTTTGGGCTTTTAGTCATTTTGAAGGTGTTTAAGCATATTTGTGTCCAGAAGTTTTGATCTGGATTGATGGAAAGATGCTCTGATTTTCATCCCTTTTTCATGCCACAATGAAAAATTTAGTTTTTTCTTTTTCAATTTACAATGTTTTTCACCCGTGAAGTGTAGTTTTGGTCTTTTGCTGCTGGTTCAGTATATTTTGGTCGGAGTGATGAAACCTGCAGTTTGAAATTCTGTGAGATGCTTTCAGCAGCCGATGGCATGTCCATGTATGTGCCATCGGGTGCTTTGTGTTTACATCTTTTTGCGGAATCTGTTTACCTGCTCTTTAATTGTTTGCTGTTTTAGCTGTTTGGTGGTTGTTGAAATGGTTTTGTGAGCTTTTAACTGAGATTCTGACTTTTCTGTGGATACCACACATGTCTATATTTAAATAACAGATCTGGTGGTACACCCCGTTAAAGCAGATGTTCTCCCTCTCACCTCCAGTACCGGTGGCATTGAGATTCAACAAATTAATAATTTATTGCCTCTTACTTTCTGTAGTGTAAATGGCCATAAGGGGTTTTTAATCACTAGGAAAAGCTGCAAAACTTATGAAAATACAGTAAAGTCCAAAATTTCTGCTTATGCGGTTATGTGGTGAGCAGCAGATCAAACAAGTTAAGAATTATAAATGGCTTCAAGGGCACATTCGGACCTCTGAGACTCATTTAGACACATGCAGACATTTCTGCATCTCTGTCATTCAAAGAAACTTTGTAAATAGTTAATTTTATGCAATAGTGAATACTGAACTGTAAATGTAGTCTTTTTCAAGGAAGCAATGTTTTATTCAGTGTTTTCATAACAGCCTAATTTTATGCATTTAGTACTACTAGGGAGAACACACATGAGGTTTATGGACTGGACAAGATTGAAAACTTTTGCCCTCCACAATGGCTAAAAATAAAAACAGGTATCACTTTAGCCAGGTAGGTGGTATTGTGAGCACAAACATAACTTTGTCATTTTTAATTCCAATTTTAAGCAAGTCTTGAAAAGGAAAAGTGTTGTGATGTTGCTGTCAGATTGTCCTGTGATTGTTCTGTTTGTCACTCCCGTCTCCACTCATGTTTCTAATTTATGCTTTATGTCAAGGTTCAGTGTGATCATTGTCTGTTTCCTCTAACCTCCTCCGTGTCTGTCTTTGTCTCCTTTTCTCTGGCTGATCTCAGAATAAGGAGGGGTCATATCTGGGCCCCTATTATGTAGTAAGTAGTAGCTTCTATAGTCTGCTTGCTCAGCCAACGCTGCACAAATCACCAATGCATAGTCAGCACGTCTGAGTGCTGACTATCAGTTTTCAGCTTCAGTGTATTCCAGTGACGTAAAAACGCAACATTTAATTGTAATGATATGCTGATTCAGGTTTAGCACAAATCGCTAAAGAAAAGCATCCTGCTACAACAAACTGCATCTGAATCCATGGAGGCAAATGTCTAAATTACTGAGAAGAAACAGTGCATGTGAGCAAACTGCTTGTGTTTCCTCCTAAAAGCATCACATCTCTTATACTCTGCTGTGTTCTCTCTTGCATCTGCAGTATGGATAAAAATGGAACAATGACCATTGACTGGAATGAGTGGCGGGACTACCACCTCCTGCATCCAGCTGACAACATCCCTGAGATTATTCTTTATTGGAAACACTCCTCGGTACACACTCCTCCTCTCCATCCTGTAGCAACACAACAATCACAAAGCAAATCACGTGATTTCCACTTGTTTTTAATTGTGTACATATTGTATGTGATGGGCATGTTGACATTTTTATTCATTTTAAATTATTGAAAAAATAACAAAGGAATGTTCAAATGAAAAAAATTGCCAGTTTATTAATAGGATAGTTTATATATAGGATATGAGGAAAATTTAAGTAATAGAGACACTAATCCCACTTGAATAAGGGTTTTTCTCTTTTGCTTGACTGGTATTTTCTCATGGTGTTTCCCTGTCAATGCTGTAACTTATGTGTCCAGGCTAAAAACGGCTGCTTCCTCCACAGATCTTTGATGTAGGGGAGAGTCTGATGGTTCCTGATGAGTTCACAGCAGAGGAGAAGAAAATGGGTATGCTATGGCGACACCTAGTGGCTGGAGGAGGGGCTGGTGCAGTGTCTCGAACTTGCACAGCACCACTGGACCGTCTGAAAGTTCTCATGCAGGTAAAACACAACTATTGCAGTTTTCATTTTTCTCAGTTAAAGGAGAGGACGGCTAATAAGCATTTCATCCCACTCGCCCAGGTTCACTCCTCCAAGAGCAACAGTATGCGCATCGCAGGTGGCTTTGCTCAGATGATCCGAGAGGGTGGTGTAAGGTCTCTGTGGCGAGGCAACGGTATCAACGTCCTCAAAATTGCCCCTGAGTCTGCAATAAAGTTTGTGGCTTATGAACAGGTACACAAAACCATGCGTTAATGGAAAAGAATATGAAAGATAAAAAATTATGTAATTTGTATTTTTTTGCATAGCTCATAGCAGAGTGAATTTGTTTGGTCTGACTTTTATGTTGCTGCTAAACAACACTGACATCTGTCCATCAGATTAAGCGACTGATTGGAAGTAACCAGGAGACATTGGGCATCACAGAGAGACTGTTGGCTGGCTCTCTGGCTGGAGCGATTGCTCAGAGCAGCATATACCCCATGGAGGTGAGAGAACAATGAACACAAAAAATAAAGCAAGACATCAGTTTAACAATAGCTGTAGCTAGGCAGCAACTTACAACTTACTGCATGCTGAAATACACTGGACTGCTCTGCCATGGAAGCTCCTGGTGCTGTTTTTGTTCTTCCAGAAGAGGTTTGGAAATGTGGTTCTTTACGTGGTCTGACTTATTTGCTGTAGTTCCTAAACACTTCCAGGTTTCAACAATACCACTTACACTTGATCTAGAAGGGAAGAAATTTTAACTAACTCGTTCCAACACTGGCATCCTGTTATTTCAGTCAACTCTTTATCTTTCACAAATTCTTTGCAAAGGCAAATTGCACAGTCAGTTCCTTGGCTTTATGCATCTGCAATGGGGCTCAAAACACCTGAAATTAAAGATTACGATGTGTGGCCCAATAGTTTCATCCATATAGCGTGTCTCAGAACCTCCTTGCCTTGTGACTGATGACCTTCAGTGTGAATATGTGGTATATGGGAATGAGGTTCATAACATGAATTTGAAAAATGTTAATTTTATTTTTCCTCTGGCTTGTTATGTTATTGTAAGTACAACTGATTCCTGGGTGAGAAGTGCAGATTTTCTGTTTTTTTACAACGTGTGGCATTACTTCCTGTGCATTCAGGTCCTGAAGACACGGTTAGCCCTGAGGAAGACGGGTCAATACTCGGGCCTCCAAGATTGTGCTAAACATATCTTCCAGAGGGAAGGCGTGGCAGCTTTCTACAAGGGCTACATCCCAAACATGCTGGGCATCATTCCCTACGCTGGCATCGACCTGGCTGTCTATGAGGTTTGCTACTATTGCTGGGTGATAGTTTTTTGTTTTCTTTAAGGGTTTTTATTAGTTAAGTCTAACCTCTGTGTTCACCTCTCCTCTGACAGACTCTGAAGAATTCGTGGTTGCAGAACTACGCTACAGATAGTGCTGATCCAGGAGTGTTTGTGCTACTCGCTTGTGGCACTACTTCCAGCACATGTGGACAGTTGGCCAGCTACCCACTCGCTCTGGTCAGGACTCGAATGCAGGCACAAGGTCAGTCACTGGAGAGCTCAACAGCACTGCATAAGACAACAAAGATATATACACACACATGCACACACTACTTTGTACAGCTGTTTTGAAGAGGGTCCACATGGTTATTATACCAGGTTTAATGCTGTAAAGTTGGAGGTTTTAAAGTGAGAGTCTATGGGGATTGACAGCCTAAGGTGGCTACTACAAGAATTTTTGGATTTTTGCTATTAATGATGATTTTTGAATGATTAAAGTTTTCTTCTCATAGCGTATTATTAAAAATATTACCCCAATTCTTTTAATTTTTGTATTCATCATCCCCTCTGAATGCAATGTTTTGTTCTCCATTTGTATTTATTCAACGTACACCACCCGTACACAACTTAACAGTCACCAAAATTTTTATCCATAGCAGAATTTTGGAGCAGTCACCACTAAATGTAGAATAAAGAATTTGAAAAAGTGCTGCACATATTCAGGATTTATTGATACAAATTCTGGTTGGAGGTGTAAAGGACAAAAGTAAAAAGATGTGTTTGATGTGTGTTTGATGGCATCATCTTCCCTTTGTTCCTACAGCTTCTCTGGGAGGAGGTCCTCAGATGAGCATGACAGGACTGTTCAGAAACATTATTAGGACTGAGGGACCAATAGGACTCTACCGAGGCCTGGCACCCAACTTCATGAAGGTCATCCCATCTGTCAGCATCAGCTATGTGGTCTACGAGTACCTGAAGATTACGCTGGGAGTCCAGTCAAAGTGACCAGGGAGGCAGACAGAAGAAAATAAGTGGCCAAAGGTTTTTTTGTTTGTTTGTTTGTTTGTGGTCTGAAATGACCAGCTACGGTTCAACATATTTCAGTGCAGAAAATGAAGGACAAAGCTGAGATGTGTGATTTGAAGAGAGAAAAAATTTGACTGAAGTCATGTCTGTCAGTTGTTCTCTTAAGCTTTCTTTTAGCAGCTCGGTGGTGTTTCAGCACCTGTGAGTCTTAGTTTAACAAGTGTTTACATGACTCTAAATTACTGCTAGAACTGGAACATGTCCCTGCTGCTGAGTACTGTGAAAGGAACAGTCCTGCGTCTCTGTGGAAAGGAAGAATCTTGATCCTGGTGGGCTTTGCTCAGTCATGACACTATATCATCATATTGCTGTCAGCATATGATATCATACGCTATCAGCTTTGTCTGTGAAGCTGTAACTGGATTTAAAACGGTAGATAAATGGTCGATTTGGCTGCATTAAAACAGAGATGATATAAACAAGAGAAACTAGTTTACTTTAAGCTAAAATCAGTATATAATGAAATAAAGGATTAACGTGATCCAAAGTGATTAGGGCCATTCTAGCAAAAACTAATTACAGAACCAAGGGAAGTGTTCACTATCTCTGAGATTAAAGTAATAAGTATTAAAATAGGCTTGAAATAGTTATTATCGATGTCCTATGAAAAGTTATTGCTGCAAATCGAGGAAACCAACTCAGACAGTGAAACTAGCCGCTGCGACTTGAGCCATTGGTTAGTGAAGTCTCATTCTGATCCCTGAGCTGAGAGTATTTTTTTTCCATTGGCATCTTGGTGTTTTTAAACTTAGAACAATCGTTATTTACAAGGTAAGGTAAACTTCATGTTGCATTTAATATGACCTGAAGCCCATAAAGGAAAGTGTTCACTGGGGTCACATAAAAAGGGTGCTGAAGGCCGTTTTCCCAAAGACCTGTAAATAACCACAAGTCTTTGCAGCCAGAAGAATGAAGGAAAAGGCATTAAAAAGAAAGCAGGTTTAAGGCACTTTAGCACTGACTTCACTTTTCAGACCAAGAAGCTGTGTCCATATGTCACCCCCACAGTATCTTTTGTATGATTGATGTGGTTTCTTGACAACAAAGAGGGAAAGAAACAGACCATAATTTGGTCTGATCATTTCTGATGTGTGTAATTTTCTTTCTTTCTTTCTTTACCACTACAATCATTGAGAATATCCAAGTTTTTTTTCTTGCATACTTGTCAGTCCAAGTTTTTTCCATTTAAAATCATTATCCACTGTCATTTACTTCTGCTTTTTGTTTTTTTTTAAATGTAGAATAATACATAATAATAATAATAATAATAATAATAATAAGGATTTTCATATAAGTTTGCAGAGGAATTTCACAGAAAAATAGAAAGAAAGGCAATGAAACAATAACGGAACGATCATCTAGGGACTTGTTGACACGCTGGATAAAGAGCTCTGTTACATTCAGTCTATGGTCATAAACAGTGAGACGGAATCGTTTGTTTTTTGTATTCAGTTTTGTTTTAATTTTGGCAGATCCGACATGATCTGACCATAACAGACGTATTGTGCAGAATTCTGTTTTAAAAGAGAAAAAAGGCCACCACAGCAAACAAAACAGTGCTACAGGGAGAGTCACTGACCCAAGAAATTAGCATTGTTGAGCCACAAAGTAGTAATGCCCATGCAGTGAAAAGGTTTGCACTCATAATGCAAATCCAAAACAACAGACACCTCTGCATTAGATTTTCAAATTGAAAAATGCTTAAAGCAAAAAGTTTATTGACTTCCTCTCAGCTGAAGTTGAAACTGAATGTTGTGTTATCACACTTATCTTATTTTGCTAACATGTCCCAGAGCGCTGTTGGTTTCCTCAAAAGCTTCACCTCTCAAAACTGTAATGGAAATTGATAATTATAAATGAAAGTCATGTTTCCATTTTTGTATAAACACTCCATAAAATAAGTGGTACGGCGCCCAGGCAGCACTCTCCACCTGACTGATGTCTGTATTATATGATCATCTCAAGAGTGCCTTGTGTTACACGCATAAATCCACCTGAACACTATAGGATAGCATTCCTTTTTTACTTTAAATGTATTTACTACTGTATTCATTTATTTATTTTTACAGAGAAGTCAAGGTGATTGACTGAAACGGTGTGAAAATGTTATTTAGTGCTTTTGCTGTTTTCACAGTACTCATGATAATGGTGGCAGAATTTTTATTTTTGGCTTTAACAGACTTTCAGTTATACAGAAGCCCAAAATGTTTCAAATGAAAACAGTGAATCAAATTGGATAAATGCTATTTATATGTTATAATTCTGTATATTCAGTTTTCTATTAGATTTTTATTTAAGTACATGCCATTTTTGCTTTGTATTATTCTTTTATTTTGTCAATTAAGTCAGTGACATCAATCCTGTCAACATACAGAAAAACAGCGATGAAAACATTTCTCTCTCCTTGGCAATAATGAGTAAAGCCGTGGAAGTGACTGAATTAACCCACTGAGATTAGCTCCTGCTGTACTGGTTCTTAATGTGAGTGTTAAAAATATTGCGTGAGGTTTGAAAGAGAACAAGTTCAAATCTCTGTACAGATGATAGGTTGTAAAATAACACAAGCACCTACCTAACTATAGGCTATACTGGTAATTTAGAGGGTTGCATCCCCGGCTATGTAGCTAAATAAGTATGAAGATGATACTGAGTCTATATTTATTTATAGCAGCATCTACATAGTTAGACGTGCTAAAGGGCACTAATTGCACTTGCTAACTAATGGATAGGCAAAAGGGCAAGAAACGAGAACGTACAAATTCCACTATTATATAAAATGTTTGAAATAAACAGGGAAGAATGCTAAATAAAAACATTTTAACATGTTTAACAATTTAGTTTTTAAACCTGTTTGTTATAAGTCTTAAAATGTATGTAATGTTGAATATGTTGGGCCTGACAACAGAATTCATATCTGTGTGTATCATTGTTAGGATGATAAAACACTGCTAACCCTACAAAAACATGACTTTAGCTTGGAAGCGAGAGAGATGCAGTGTGGACAGGTGTATAGTACTAGAATAAACATGAAGAAGCCAGTTGCCCTGATGTATAAACCAATGTGCTAAACAATTTGTGTGCTTCTCTGGTAGAGCTGCAGTCCCACACACTGGACTGTCTGGTTGTGATCTTCAGAATGTGGGCTGTTCTCGGGAGCTGATTTACTCCAGCAACATGTCTGCTTAAGTCATCACTTTCTAGCAGATTATGGGCCTACACTTGCTTATTTGAGAGTTGAACCTCACTGATGTTGAATAACAGCAAAAAAGTAAACGGATGATATATACTTTATTCTTAATGTCAGTGTCTGACTGTTTCATGCCTTTATTTCTGGCACGACTGGTGTGTTTTGCACTCCTTGCTCTGTTATTGCATATCATGCATAAAGCGGTGACACAGAATGTCATTGTGTGGCTGTGTGTAAATGTTTTCTGTATTTGTATAGTGAAAGGTAATGCTGCAGTGTCTTAAAAGTAGCCATGTGTTGGCTGTATGCTGTACTGACCAACAGCCAATTAGGCAGACCCAGTGGAAGTGCTACCTATACAAACTAAAGGCTACGCTATTCATAAACGGTGGCCTAGTTTACAAAATATATATACACTTTATATATATTTGTATTTTATTTTATTATGCTAGCTGTAAGTGAATGAGTATGTGAGTACATGTATAGTAGTTTTCTGTTTGAAGCCCCTGCCACTCAAAAGAGTGTTGAGTTGAGACAAATATTTATGCTTTAATGAGTTCAGCTGTTAAATAAACTAGTTCATGACTGACTGTTTGTCTTTTTTTGGAAACTTAAAACATAGACATCCTAAGCTCCTGTAAATACAGAACTGCAAAATGAATTTGTCACATCAAGCTCCAGCAGTGGAAGACGTCCGTGTTTGGCAATTCGTAATTGTGAAGACGAATGTTATTGTTGAACAAATACAAAAGTGTCAGTCAATCCACAAAGAAAACTGGCCTTTGTGTTTTCCATGAGGGACTTGATCAAAACATCACGATGCAGTGCACCGTTTGATGTAATGAGTGTCCAAACATTGGGATGTAATTGGACAAGCATGTGTTAGCACATATTTTGATCATTTATATTATAACTAGTACATAATATGTAACCGTCGTCCCCATTTCCATTTCCTTCACCAAATTTTCATCAAAGCCATGACTTCTGGGTTTTTAAGTTAAATATGTGACTCTGAGGCAGGGACCCAGGTTAACATATCCTCACTCGCTGTGTTTGCCTCAAAGGAAGCTTAACGCCTAGTGACAGTAAGAGAAGACTTCAAAATAAAAAGCACCTGCTGCAAAACAATTTCACTTTCACTCAGACATTAAAGAACTAATCTGAGGTGCTTTCAACTTGGGATTTCTGGTCTGGTGACTTAGATGAATTTATCCTCAGCAGCAGAGGTGACTCTTGGTCATGTGAGCCAGTTTTGTCATAGCACTTGATGGGTTTTTACCACTGCAGTTGGGGACACATACAAAGTGTTAGCAATTTTCCATCTCACTGACTTTCAGTTCTTAAAGTGATGATGGCCTTTGTTTCCCTTTACTTAGCTGATTGGTTCTTGCCATAATATAAATTTTAACAGTTGTCAAATAGGTTTGTCAGCTGTGTACCAGCCTGATTTCTGCCCAACACAACTGATGGTCCCAACCCCTCTAAGAAGACAAGAAATTCCACAAATTAAACCTGACAAGGCACACCTGTGAAGTGAAAACCATTTCAGGTGACTACATCATGAAGCTCAGTGAGAGAAGACCAAGGGTTTGCAGCGCTGGCAACAAAACAAAGGGTGGCTACTTTGAGGAATCTAAAAATAAAACGTATTTATTTATCAGTTGTTTCTTTTATGCATAATTCCGTATATCATGATTCATATATTTGATGTCTTTAGTTTGTGTTAAAAGAAAATTGAACATAATGTGATCAGCTACATGAAATGTGCTCTTTTTATTGATCACCAAGCAATTCATATGTCTACGTGACTTTTCACCTAATAACTTTTGTGTGATAAACCTATTTAGCAACTAACAGCTTCCTCTTTTTGAGAACATACAGACTTAGAAAATGAGAACCTCAGCTCTGAGTTCTTAGAATAACTTTGTTGTCTTTGTACACACATGTAACGAGCTTGTATAAATAAAAAACGCAGACGGGGACACAGCGCGAGTCCGTGAGTGCCTCTTGTACGAGCGCTCTGTGACCGTCCTCGCAAGTAAAGACAACTGCAGTGTTTGTGTTTTCTAACTCAGGTGTCTCAGCTGAAGAATTGTGGGGTGATTCTTAAAAATCTACAATGTAGAAAGTAGTAAAAAAAAAAAATAAAGAAAGAAAAACCGTTAAATGAGAAAGTGTGTCCAAACCTTTGGGTGTTATATATTTAACTACCCATGAACTGAACCAAATTAGTTCCTCCCTTTACCGTTATGCCCAGTTACACTACAAAACAACTTTAGTCTGATCCGGTTTTTCTGTTGTCTTTTTAGTGGACGCGGCTGTGCAGTCACCTGACTACACTGTGCAGTCAGGTGATCAGACGCTGACTTAACAGCTTTGTCGCGAATTTGCTGTCGTGGCCTTTGGTCTCGTGGCGTGGTCTGACTGACAGGAAGCAGTAAACACGTTTTGACTTCTGTAACATGGAAGTGCATAAAGACGCTTTTGACTTGCCTTCTACAGTGTATCCTGTATGACAGGATTCCTGAGAGCTGCAGTCACGAGTTTTTCCTGACATTCAGCCACTTCCTCCGGAGCAGCGTGTTTCTGCTGCCTGATCGGAGGAGAAAGTTGGACATGTATTGATCTAAAATTGCTTCGGACTAAAACGCAAAATGCCTTCTTTTGAGCAAGTAAAGCAGAGTTTGGAGAGCGCAGGGCAGGCGCACGTCCTGCAGTTTTGGCCGGAGCTGTGTGAGGAGGAGAGGGATGTTTTCCTCGAGGAGCTGGCTCAGCTGGACCTGAAAGGGCTGAAGGATCACTGTGAAGGGGCCGCGAAGGCTGCAGCCTCCCCGCCTGACAGTTTGGATCAGCACATAGAGCCGATCCCCCCTGAGTTCATCGGCAGCGTGAAGAAAAGTGGGAGAGACTCTCTAGAGGAGTGGGAAAGACGAGGTAAAATACACATTTGGTGCACGAGTAACGCGGCGTTAAGACACGGAGGGAGGGGGGGGGGGGGGCAAAAAGTGCAGACAGTCGTTACATAAGTACAGATACTGAGTGGTAAATACTCTAGTAATCATCATCATATATGAACGTGTCCAAATATGTTAGTGATGGGATTTCCGGCTCTTTTTAGACATCCGGCTCTTTCGGTTCGGCTCACTAAAAAGAGCCGGCTCTTTCGGCTCCGAACCGGCTCTTCAGGTTGTTTTGTTGCTTTAATTAATTTATTATTAACAATAATATAAAATTATGCACAAAAGGAATTACTAACGTAAAAAAAAGTGGTTTTATTTATATATGTTTATATATAAATATATGCGGTGGCCCCTAGAGACAAAACACGTACAAACTCCAAAACACATTTCTAGCATGAACTGAACTTCCAAAGCAGAGCTACTAGATCACTTAAATTACACAATTGAAAGCATGTGTGTATTGTTTGTGTATTTATACACAGGCACTCATATATATTCAAATAATTTTAAAAAAAAAAGTTCATTTACCTGTTACTACCACACACCAAATCCGGTCGTTGGTACTTGCTGGCTTGTGTAGCCACTAGGTAACAAAAGCTCAACACTGCGCCCAGCATCCTGGAGCACTTCTGTTGTCTTTTGTACGTGTTTTGAGTTTTTACGTGCTTCGGAGTTTTTACGTGCTTTGTCTCTAGGGGCCACCGTAAATATACTTTTATTTATTCACTCCACATAAAATGTAATAAATAAATCATATAATACAAAAATCAACTATTCACATTTCAAATTTTAACTATTTAAATTTTCAGCTTTTTCCTTTTACAAATTTAAAGTGAAACAACACCAAACACTGCAAACCACAACACAATTAAATATAAATTAAAATGTGAAAACAAAAAGAACATGCGTATTCTCTGTCATATGGGCCCGCATGAATAAACTTTCTGAATCCTTTATCATCTGCAACCGAAAATAGTTGTGGATGATTACTATACCTTTCTAATGTGATGTTGTTGTCCCTGGCTCTCTTTCTCTCTCTCTCCCTCTGGCTCTGTTTCTGTGCTACTGAGTGTAACTACCGCCCCTCCCCCCTCTGCACAAGGCTCGCGTGCTGAGTGAAGCGAAAAAAAGTGCGAGAGAGAGGCTGAGATAAAGAAAGAAAAAAACCACGTGACGGCTCGCGATAAGGATCCGGCTCGCGATAAGGATCCGGCTCGCGATAAGGATCCGGCTCGCGTCGTTCACGTCAAAGAGTCGGCTCTAAGAGCCATTTCGTTCGCGAACGACCCATCACTAAAATATGTACACAGAACAAAAATAATTGTTTTAAATTACTTTGGAAACACTTTAGCCACCAGCTACCTGGCGTTAGGAGTGATAACCAGCCTTAGCAGAGAAGGGGAAGAGGGGGCATGGTAAAATTATATCATTTTCTTATGATGGAAAGGTTAATGGAATATACTTTTTTGCATTTTCTGATTGGGCCACCAACTATAGATGGAAACCTGGGCATGCGCACAGAAGGCTTATCCGATTATCTGGACTAGATTAGGAGTTAAAATTGGATTTAACAAGGTGTAAGAATGCTAAAATCAGTTGTGGTGAAAAGAATAACAAGTTGTAACAATTTCTCTTGTGAATTTCAGTAGATTTCCGAGTAGACTATAGGCAATGATCAGTTTAGACTTGCTGCTGCTGCTCTGAGGTTAACCGTCTTTCCACAACTCAGTTAATCCAAATATAAGCACATATTACATGAGAGGACATGGCGGATTTCCAAGTCGTCTACATTATAATCCTGAAATTCAGTGAGTTAATCTGATGAGCAACATCATCTTAAATTCAAATTGATGTCTGCATCTATAATAAAGCTAATAAGCCATAAAATGAAGATATAGGAAAGAGTTTTAGTAGCTAGGCTAAGAAGAGAGGTGACAATCGGAGAACAGAACAAATGTGATGTTTGCTTTGAGGGTGCTGATGGAGAAGTACATAGAAGGTTGGAAGGAGCTTTGCTGTGTCTTTGTGGATCAAGAGAAAGCATAGGACAGGGTGCCAAGAGAGGAACTGTGATACTGCATGAGGAAGTCGAGAGTGGCAGACATGTGAGAGTGGTGCAGGGCATGCAATGAAGACAGTGAGACAGTGCAAGAGCAGTGACAGATCAGTTAAAAATGAAGCTACAGACTTTGGTTGCACAAGAGAGGTGAAGAAAAAAGTGCAGGCAGGGTGGAGACGAGTCCCAGGGGCGATTTGTGACAGAAAGAGAGCAGCAAGAGTGAAAGGGAAGTTTTACAGAATAGTGAGCTACTGTGAGGTTTTTTTTCAGGCTTAGATTTAAATCATTTTGTTGACTATATTTTGATGAGATGGTGAAATGGTAAGGGCTAACAATAGCAACCTTGGTTAGGAAGCACAAACTCCTTCAGTGGCGCTAACACATCACAGGACATATTATTTGTTAATTCCTTAATCTTCCAGTATTTGAGCACAAACACAGTTAAGTCCTGGCCAAGTAGATGGCAGTCTGCTACAACTGCCTGTAGATGCAGACAGATGCACACATAACTTTAGGCCTTAAAAGAGAGGTTACATATTTAGAGAGATTTTTAAATCCTCTCTTAAATGGACTCTATAGAGAAATGTTTAATATACATATAATATAAAAACATATAATTTACATATAAGTTTATTCTGATTATTACTTTAAAAAAAATCCAAATCAAGTCAGAGCCATTTGCCCTGGCAGTACTTTAAAAGCTACGACATGAAATGATCTGACACTGGGCTATCATTGCTTCACTGCTGTCCTCTGTGATTGTCATGAGTAAGCACTGCTGGGTTATGACAGAAAATAAAACTGAGTAATTTCTAAGCTCCACAAAATTAATCTCTGAAGAACGCTTCTATAAAATTATGAATAGAGTAATAAGTCAGTTATAGTTATATAATTATAAATTAAAATATGTTTTTATAGAAAGTATCAGTTATAGAAGTAAACAATTCCCTTGTGTGTGCTTCTGCTCATTTTAGCTTTTTCTTCCCAATAACAGGACTGCTGGAAATCTCAGAGAACTGTGTTGGAGTCCTGCTCTTGGCTGGTGGTCAGGGGACCCGTCTTGGTGTTCAGTACCCTAAAGGAATGTACAATGTTGGGCTGCCGAGTGGCAAAACTTTGTATCAGATCCAGGCAGAACGCATTCGCAAAATCCAAGAGCTTGCAGACAGCAAACATGGCTCTAAATGCACTGTTCCATGGTAGGTTCCTCTTGCTCTGCTAATCTGATAAAGTGTAAGAGTATATACTCAAAGTCAAAGTAAAAACCCTGATGCATTTTCTCTTTCTATAAGTTTTTGTAATGTTAACTTTTTCAATAAAGTCAACATTAACCTCCTAGGACCTGGCGTCCACATATGTTGACATCACATTTTGGGTTATTTAGACCAAAATACTATCCACTTACGAGGGCATTATACTGCTACTGTTCTATCGAAATTTTAAACGAATATCCTCATATGTGGCTCAAATTTTCTTAGAAACAAAAATCAGGTAAAAAAAAAAAGAGAATTGGGTAATTTGTTAAGTTAACATTGGTTTGAAAACGTGGCTGTGGTTCATGTGGTTGAGAATGTCATCTACTAATCAAAAGGTCTGCTTGCCAAAGTGTCCTTGGCCAAGACACTGATTCTCAGGTTTCCCTGCATCCATCGGAGTGTGAGAATGTTTGTGAATGTTAGAAAGCATTTAGACAATAATAAAAGCACCGTATCAGAGTGTGCGTGATTGTAGTAGAAAGTATTTTCAGTGCTCAACTAAATAGAATGGCTCTATACCACTCTGCATCACTTCCTTTAGCGTTCACATGGATAATAGTTTTAATTTTTCAAAACATTTTTTTAAATAGATTTTGCTAATGCTGCATTCAGTTTAACCCCCGAAACAGGAGTTCCACAATAGTCCTCCACTGCTGCAGACTGTGTGTAACGGTGTATAATCTCTACCCTCTGTGCTCTTCAGGTACATAATGACCAGTGAATTCACTCTGGCTCCAACTGAGACTTTTTTTAAGGAGAACAACTATTTTGGACTGGAACCAACAAACATCGTTATGTTTGAGCAAAGAATGATTCCAGCTGTGACATTTGATGGAAAAGTCATCTTGAAGGATAAAGGGAAGATAGCCATGGCACCAGGTGGGTGCATATGAAGTTACACAGAAGAATCAGAAACAAATATGAGTGGAGTTATCTAAACTTTGGTTTCAGATGGTAATGGAGGTCTGTACCAGGCACTGGTGGACAATAAGGTGCTGGAGGACATGAAGAAAAGGGGAGTCAAGTACCTGCATGTGTACTGCGTGGACAACATTCTGGTCAAGATGGCCGATCCTGTGTTTATTGGCTTCTGTGTGAGCAAGGGCGCTGACTGTGGGGCCAAGGTGGAGTAATACAGCATCACACAGTATACATGAAAGAATACATTAAGATGTCTTTTACATTGTAATTGAATATAATCAATAGAAGGATTATATTTTGTGGAAATTGAATTTCGTTTTTGTTTCTTATGAATATTTTCTTTGGACTCTCACGTTAAACGAAGTTACTTGAATAGAAGTCCAACCCTTCAGCTACAATAAATCGTACAGAACTATGTCCAGTACGAGTATCTGTGTAGTCATTAGAGCAGACTGCATATAGCCAAGTGATTGGCTGTACATGAGTATGCTAATGGTTTCTCCTAATTCTTCCTTGTTCGTCCACCTCTGTCTTGCTTTAGGTGGTGGAGAAGGCGTACCCTACAGAGCCGGTCGGCGTGGTTTGCAGAGTACGAGGGGTGTCCCAGGTGGTCGAGTACAGTGAGGTCCAGCCACAGACGGCTGAACTGCGAGGACCTGGAGGAGAGTTGGTTTACAGTGCTGGAAACATCTGCAATCACTTCTTTACCAGGAGCTTCCTGCAGGATGTGGCAGAGTAAGGGGCGGCACAACATTATAAACAATTGAATGGCAGCTTTTAGTAGTACACAAATGACCAAAAATATTAAGAAAGAACAAATTTGAGCTCTTTTTATTCTGCAAGTTACACTTACAGTAAAGATCTGGCTGTTTCAGTGTATGCTCTTTGTTAAAGAGTCCACAAATAGACCAAAACAATATATTAGTGCATAAATGTGTACTGTCCCAGCCTGTTGGGGTATCTTAGCTTCAATTAGTTTTTAGTGAGCACACGTAAACCTCTAGAAGGTAGTAGTTGCTAATTCAGTGATTCTCAGTTCATAATCATTGTTGGGGAGTTCAGAGGACCCGGTGGCGCCAGTGTCCGGCAGCCTCGCCTCTGTCAGTGCGCCCCAGGGTGGCTGTGGCTACAATGTAGCTTGCCATCACCAGTGTGTGAATGTGTGTGTGAATGGGTGAATGACTGGATGTGTAAAGCGCTTTGGGGTCCTTAGGGACTAGTAAAGCGCTATACAAATACAGACCATTTACCATTTCTTTCTAGGGATCTGCAGCAACGCTTAGGTGTGTGGTGCAGTTCTATGCAAAAGTCTTAAAACACTACTTGAATTTCTTTATATTTTGCTTCAAAGGAGCTCGCCTTTGTTGTAATATTTTAAATTGGTCATGAGCAGTAGTTCTCCACGCTTTCTAAGTTTTTCAGTGGACATTGGCTGCTTTGTCACTTTCAGTCCAGTCCTTGAACCTGATCTCTTTTTTCTTTTTTTTTCTTTGTTTGTTAAGACCGGCGTTAGCACTGGTCAATGATTCATTCGAGCATAAAAGGCTATTTAACTGAAGGGATGAGTCAGTGCTTTGTTTACTGATAACTGACAACTTGGCAAAGAAGAAGTCTTAACATGTTTTTCACTGCCAAATTAACCAGATTTTAATTATACAGCTATCGAACTTCATTGCTCCTTGAGTATAAAACCGTTATTCCAGCCTTCCATTTTTATGGTATTCCATTTTGGTTGGTGCTGCTAACATATTTCATCTTTTAGGAAATACAAAGACCAGCTGAAGCAACATGTTGCCTTAAAGAAAGTGCCCTTTGTTGACGCACAAGGCGTTCAAGTCAAACCATCCAAATCCAATGGCATAAAGATGGAGAAGTTTGTTTTTGACGTCTTCGAATTCTCAAGGTATTAATTGCTCTACATTATCTTTCAGTTTGTATGTGTTTACACATGTTGTTTTTACTGTATAGGTGATTTGCAATTAATTAGAAATTTACTCCCTTGTATTTGGAAGGAACTTTGTTGCGTTTGAGGTTGTCCGGGAGGATGAGTTTTCCCCCCTGAAAAATGCAGATGGCTCAGCCACAGACAACCCGACCACAGCCAGGAACTCTCTGCTGGCTCAACACTGCCGTTGGGTCACATCTGCTGGAGCCACACTGTTGGATAAATATGGGAATCCCCTTCCTCTTCCCAGGTCAGAGATGCTCATATGTACTCCACACCCTAAGGAGCTGATTTGTTGTTACTACTATTGAAATTATAATATATACTTTGTGGCATGTAGCTCTTTTTAAAATGTATGTTAGTGTTGTTTTCAGGCTGACAGAAAAATTGAAACCTATTATTTAAATCTCAAGTTGTGCATTATTCATCCTGCAGCGTGTCAGCTGATGACAGTCCTCCGGCTCAATGTGAGATTTCACCGCTTGTCTCGTACTTTGGAGAGGTGAGAACAGTGCGTTAAATTGTGGAACCCTCCAGAGCACTTAGAGACAACGATTCTTTCTTGTACTACAGATACACTGTGGACAAAAAGTACTTACTAAATAATTTTTTAGTTTTGCTCATGACTTAACTCCTGTCTCATCTCCTCTGTCAGGGTCTGGAGCAGCTGCTGAAAGGGAGGACAATTCATACTCCCTTTGTTCTGGATGAAAAGCAGGCCAAAAAGTTGCAAGCTCAATAGCTTTTTTTTTGTCATTTAGAGAGTTTTTTTGACATTCCAAAACAGTGGATTGCAGCTTAGAGGTGTGTGCCAGGACTGCGGCAAGGACTTCTCAGTATGTTTTTTTGTTTTGTTTTGTTTTGTTTTTTTAATTTTGAATTGTATGTAATTATGATCAATCCAAATGTCACTTTGATAACCTACAATGTGATGTTGTTTCCTGGGAGGAGGGGGATTTCTAAAAGAAAAAAGAAATTGATCCACAAAAAATAAAAGAATATCAAAAATAAACCACTTTCATCTATTTTGTCTTTTGATAATCCAGAATACATATGTGTGAATGATGGGGAGACGTGTGGATGAGTGAATGCCTGTTGGGTTACTTACTACCTTGGGTTAACCCCACCCCCCAGAGACCCATGAGGGAGGGTGTTTTACTGACTGATACAGTCACTTAGATAATAAAGTATTTTAACTTGAATGTATAAGAAACACGGCAGCACGGTGGTTAGCACTGTTGCCGCACAGCAAGAAGGTCCTGAGTTCAATTCCACCATCAGGCCGGGGTCTTTCTGTGTGGAGTTTGCATGTTCTCCCCGTGTTTGCCTGGGTTCCCTCCGGGTACTCCGGCTTCCTCCCACTGTCCAAAGACATGCAGCTTGTGGGGATAGGTTAATTGGATAATCCAAATTGCCACTAGGTATGAATGTGAGTGCGAATGGTTGTCTGTCCCTGTGTGTTGGCCCTGTGACAGACTGGCGACCTGTCCAGAGTGTACCCCGCCTCTCACTCCAGCGCTCCCCCGCGACCCTGAAAAAGGATGAGCGGAAGTGGATGGATGTATAAGAAACACAACATATTAATGAAACTGAGCATATCTGGCTGTTAGGTCACGAAATCACCCCTTCTTCTGCAAATGCTGAGAGAGAGGCAAAAACAGACTTTAATAGATACCACTACTTACAGATTAAAATTAATAATACATAACCCTCCCACAGTTACATTAAGATGACTTTTTTCCCCTCAACTTTTCATATATATATGTGAAAATATGTAGATGAGGTATCATCACCTCATAACTGTAGCTACTTGGGAGCCATCTTGGTAAGGTCTTATATGATTAGGTACATTTATGGAAGCAAAATAGCCCTAATTGTCACATCTGACCAGTGTACGTTTCCTGCCCTGACTTCTAACCCGTATGTTTAAGAAATGATGTAAAAATCACCGTTTAATAAGTCAGTACGCCGTATTTTGCGCCAGAGAGTGGTGCCTTGAACCGCCCCTTCTGAGTGGCGGAAAGAACGCCGTTTTTCCCGGCCTATGAACGCCGCTTTTCCCAACTCTCACAAAAACAGCGCTCATTGCGCAGCTGCGTATAACGTAAAAAGCGGCGTTGGAAGACCGGGAAAAACGGCGTTTTTTCCTACACTCAGAAGGGGCGTTCAAGGCGCCAGTCTCTGGCGTAAAATACTGTGTTCAGATGGGATCAACGCCGTTTGTTTTTTTACGGCGTTCTGACTTATCAAACGGCGATTTTTACGTAATTTCTTAAACAGAAGGGTTAAAAAATTGGAGAATTTTGGCCTAGATTGTTTGCCATACTTATCGCTGCTACTGTGAGTCGTTGGCAGGATAAAAACAAATCCACTGGAAGGAAGCGAGCGGGATGTTTACTTCCCAGCTGCCGAAACTCGACATATGTAATATGTCCTGGGTAGAAAAAATATTCAACGATTTGAATATTTTGATTCGGACGTAACACATCGTTTAATACTCTGACGACATTACGGCTTGTATGACGCTTGCCCAGGGAAGAGAGTGGTGTTGTCGTTTATCAGCTCCATTTGCATGTTGGATGGCTGATCTATTATGCTAGGAACATGTTCAAAAATGTTTTCGGCTCAGGGTTTCTGGTGAGAACATCACATGTGATTCTGACATGGGTCATAACGTTAATCCTCTTCCTACATGATACAGGTGAATCTATCACTTTACATTCATAGGCTTTGCCTCTATGATCGCTCGCACACCCCTGGGAGCTGTGGTGGTGTTAAGTGTGTGAGTGATTTGTTCACAGAGCTGAGGAAGCAGGAGGAGACGGGCCAGCTTGTCCAGCCCGTGCTCTTCGTGCTGCTGGTGCTGCTGTCTGTGCTGCTGTACTTCGCGGTCTCTCTGATGGACCCGGGTTTCATCCTGTCTGATGGCACGGACTTGCAGGTGAGCACGAGCCTACTGTACATTACTGTTATCACTCCCACTTTTTACCTTTGTGTTGTGATGGTTTCAGGGTTTGAAGCAGCTTGAATGTTTACGTTGCTGGTTAAAAAACCTGATTTAAAAATATATATCTTAAAAGATAATCGTGTGCTTGCAGTGCCAAAACAATAATGATAACAATAATTTATTTAAGGCAAACTAACACTCTGCCTTTAATTCAGTTCAGTTTTATTTATATAATATCACAGCAATAGTCGCCTAAAGTTGCTTAATATTGTAACTTAAATGAGCTGTAGGCCACTGCTGGCACTGTCATCTCTTTAGTGGCCACTTTAGTGTAAGTAGTGCAAAAACAAACCAATCAAGAAAACACCCACAAGTATTTCCAAAAAATTAGTGTTTTGTTTGTTTGTTTTAAATTTCAAATATTGTATAAGAAGACAAAACTGCCAATGTTAATGCATTTTTTCCCCTCATGCTTAACTAACCGAAGCCTTTCATTAAACTACCAAAGAAGGAAATTGCTACTCTCTTTCTGGCCAGACACATGGCAGCACTTCTGTTATAATTTTGTTCGTATTTAACAAAATAAAAAAGCAGACAAGTGTACACGTTAGTTTTTGACTGCTGGTGAAAATTGTTTTTTTTTTTTTTTCCACAAATAACTCTCTCACTGAACAAACACAGCCAATCCCTCAACATGTTTGTACTCTCTCCTCATAATGCCTTCATATTAAATCATTTTTTGCTTTTTAAAGAACTTATTTTAACATTGCACTCAACAACAAACAAATCCTCCCTAACAAAAAGGTAACTTCAAGGGCCAAATTGCTTTATATTTCTTCACGTCAATATGCGGGCCGCAAGTAGGGGTGACGTGAGCCACAAGTGGCCATGGGCTGCGAGTTTGAAACCACTGCCCTATAGGGCTGTGCGATATGACCAAAATCTCATATCCCGATATAAGAATTCTATCGTCCCGATAACGATATAAATCACAAAAATGTAACATTTTCTGTAAATTCTGTGAATCTCAGGCAGCTTGACTTGCGGGAAGTGTTTCCAGCTGCGCGTCATGTAGCTGGAGTCGAGTGTTTTAACCGATGCATGAAACTATACATTTTTAGACATAAGTTGTAACGGCCGCCGTTTTCTTTGTGAGAATTTATTACATTACAAGCCTGTTCTAACGTTTGAGTCTAAGGTTTATTTTCTAGCACCTGGCGGCTCTTTTCTACTTCTCATCCGTAAATAATCTGCTCTTTCACGTGATTCAGTTTATTTTGAAAAGTCTCAACAGGATCTTGAGCTTTATTGTGAAAGGTTTACGTGGTACATAAACAAGCGGACACGCGATGGTGTTACCGTCGTTGTTGCTAACCACAACGCATAAAAACAGGTGCTTGTCTGTCAGTGGTGTGGTTATATTAAATATAAGAGAAAGAGAGAACTTTAAGAAATTAATATAGCCACTACAGTGACCATCAAAACGGTGAAAAAATATTGCCGTAAACAGTTTATTTTGCAACACCAGGAAACAAACGATAGCTTAAAATGAAACGATAGACTGTTTATATCGTTATATAGAACAGCCCTACTGCCCTACTCTAATAGCGATAAAGAAAAGTATGTGAGGGTGGTGCAGCACATGTATGAGGACAGTGGTGAAGGATCTTCTCTAAAGCCTTTCTTGTTTCCAGTTGAAGTTAGGGGTGGCTTTAAAAAATCTATTTTCCGATTCAAATCGATGTTAGCTTGAATAACACAAAATCGATTCATTAAATCCTGAATCGATTTTTAAATATAAATGTATTTTGCCAGAAACACCAGAATCTCAGGTTAAGGCTCACAAAACTATTTCAACAACCACCAAACAGCTAAAACAGCAAATGAGAGCAGGTAAACAGAATCCGCACAAAGATGTAAACACAAAGAGCGGATCGTTCACCCGATGGCATGTACACAGTAGTGATGGGATTTCTGGCTCTTTTTAGAGATCCGGCTCTTTCGGTTCACTAAAAAGAGCCGGCTCTTCAGGTTGTTTTGTTGCTTTAATAAATTTATTATTAACAATAATATAAAATTATGCACAAAAGGAATTACTAACGTAAAAAAAAGTGGTTTTATTTATATATGTTTATATATAAACACACCAAATCCGGTCGTTGGTACTTGCTGGCTTGTGTAGCCACTAGGTAACAAAAGCTCAACACTGCGCCCAGCATCCTGGAGCACTTCTGTTGTCTTTTGTACGTGTTTTGAGTTTTACGTGCTTCGGAGTTTGTATGTGCTTCGGAGTTTGTACGTGCTTCGGAGTTTGTACGTGTTTTTACGTGTTTTGGAGTTCGTACGTGATTTGAAGTTTGTATGTGCTTTGTCTCTAGGGGCCACCGTAAATATACTTTTATTTATTCACTCCACATAAAATGTAATAAATAAATCATATAATACAAAAATCAACTATTCACATTTCAACTTTTAACTATTTAAATTTTCAGCTTTTTCCTTTTACAAATTTAAAGTGAAACAACACAAAACACTGCAAACCACAACACAATTAAATATAAATTAAAATATGAAAACAAAAAGAACATGCATATTCTCTGTCATATGGGCCTGCATGAATAAACTTTCTGAATCCTTTATCATCTGCAACCGAAAATAGTTGTGGATGATTACTATACCTTTCTAATGTGAAGTTGTTGTCCCTGGCTCTCTTTCTCTCCCTCCCGCTCTGTTCCTGTGCTACTGAGTGTAACTACCGCCCCTCCCCCCTCTGCCCAGCGTAAAGCACAAGGCTCATGTGCGGAGTGAAGCGGGGAAAAAAGTGCGAGAGAGAGAGAGAGGCTGAGAGAAAGGAAAAAAAAACAAAACCCATGTGACGACTCACGATAAGGAGCCGGCTCGCGTCGTTCACGTCAAAGACCCGGCTCTAAGAGCCATTTCGTTCGCGAACGACCCATCACTAGTACACAGACACGCTGTCAGGGCTGAATTCTGATTCTGGAGGTTTTGTCATTATCCGATCAAAATTCACTGAACCAGCAGCAAAAGAAGATCAAAACTACAGTTCACATTTGATAAACATCATATTTAATTCCCTCCTACTTTTGCTGTTTTGCTTCCACCACAATAAAATCACACTTCCTGCACAGCTCTCTCTTTCTCTGTGTAATTCAAGAACAGTTTCCCGCAAACTCAAATCTGTTTTCTGCATTATTTGCTTGCTTATTACGCACCAGTCTACCGTTGTGTGCATTGCTGTCGCAGGCTGTTTTTTTTTTGTTTGTTTGTTTGTTTGTTTTGTTGTTGTTTTTCAAAAATGCCTAATTTCTGCTGTTCAACGACAAAGAAATGTAAACTTTTTAAAATTATGCCAAACTGCAAAAGGCTTAGCTGTGTCTCTAATAAAACCTCTGTAACTTTGCTCTGTTTCGCTTCAGCAGCATCAGGTAATGTTCATATGTTAATTCATGGTTTTCCTCTGTTTTTGATCTACTGCAGAGAATTTTTAAGGTGGTGCTATAAAAATTCAGGCCAGGAAAATCTCCTTCATGTTTTTCTGTGTTTTATCCTCAGTTACTTTGACACAAAGGTATGTGCTGTGATGCTTACACCTCTGATGAAGTCTGATAAGTGTTAGCTTTGTTTTTATACCTAGATATAAAATATGGATATGTACTGATAAATGATCAGAATTATAATATTTCTAAGTCAAAATTGAATTTAATCAAATTGAATCGGGGTTAGAATTGAATTGGGACCTCGTGAATCGGAATCAAATCGATTATAGAAATCAGTGATGATATCCAGCCCTAGTTGTAATGGACAGGCTAACAGATGAGGTCAGGCAGGAGTCTCTGTGGACTATGATGTTTGCAGTTGACATTGTGATCTATAGTGAGAGTAGGGAGAGGTAGAGGTATGCTATGGAGAGAAGAGGAATGAAAGTAGCAAGAACAGAATATGTGTGTGTGTGAATGAGATTGGTGGAAAGGGTGAACATGCAAGGACCAGAGATAGTGAGTTACTGTCGATGTGCCAGCACAGACAGTGGTACTCTGCTCTTAGATGAAGTAAAAGGATTTCATGCAAGTCAGAAGTTACTAGCAAAGATGCAATTAAAGGTTCAGCTGTTGTATAACTTGGTTGGGGTCCAGACCATCTAAAACAACAGAGGTGAAAGAGAGTGCAGGCAGAATGGAGTGGGTGGAGATAAAAGTCAGGAGTGTGAAAGGGATGATTTACAAGATGGTAGTAAGACATGTTATGATGTATGGTTTGGAGACAGTGGCTTTGACTAAGAGACAGGGGGCTGAGGTGAACATGTTAAGCTTTTCACTTGGAGTGACCAGGAAGGATAAGATTGAAAATGAGAACACCTCAGTCCATCTGATGTCCTTATCATATAGAAAAAGTGGGAAACAGTGACAATGTCCACTTTAACATAATTTGTTAGCTGGACAGTTACTCCTTTCTGACCACTTTGTCTTCTTTGTTGCATTAGTTCATGCTGGGAGTGACTGAGGAGCAGCAGGACATGATTCCACCTGCCACCAAATCCCTGCGACAGCGCCGTTGTGGCCACTGTCTGCTTCAGGTATGCTGCTCAGCTCGTCGGCAGAGGTGGTATACACACGTCATTAAAATAGAAGTAGAGACACTTCCAATAAAAAATACCCTGGTAAAAGTTAAAGTACTTATTCAACTTCTTTACTCCAGTAAAAGTAAAAAAGTACAGGCTTTGAAAAGTATAAAAGTAAAAAGTAACTCCTTGTTACTTCAGTTCTAATTAATAATGAATGAAATCAGTTTGCACATCCATAATGTAGAACACAAGCAGAGAAAAACAAAGGGAATTAAAAGAAACTAGCTCTGTTGCCTTCATTGTAGATATGTGGAGATCAGATGGAGCTTTCCTGCTGCCCTTTCTGGCCAAATAAATTCAGCAGGATATGAGCATCTTACATGAGGTATTACGGCTGATTTTCAACTCAAAGCAGTACAAAGCTAATTTAAAGGTGGAATTGATTGAGTGAATCTAATAAACATCATCACCTAATTTTCTGCCTGATGCCCTTGGTGTAACCTGACACTGACCACCACTCCATCATAGGGCATGGCTGTAAACGTCACTGTGTTGTGAGATAAGCAGTGTAGTCTGCACTCAGCTGCCTACAACTGTCATGGAACATGTGAATAACAAAAAGGCAGTATGCCAGTTTATTATCGTCAGGTCTCTACAATCTTGAGTGCCTGGAGTTGATTGTTCTTGTAATTTAGCGCTATACAATTAAAATGGAAGAGAATTGTATTGAATTTTGCACAATGTTTCATAATATGAAAACCGCGAATCGCTACCTTATCGTGGTGGAAGGTTTTGTGTGTCCCAGGGTTCCCAGGGGCTATGTTTTCCAGGTGCTTTTGCCTCCTGATAGGGTCTCCAATGGCAAATTGGTCCTGGGTGAAGGACCAGACAAAGAGTGATTCAGAAGACCCCTATGAGTGCAAGATCAAGGGAACACTTCACCTTGGGTGGATGATTGACATGCCTCTGCAATGTTGTGTGGAGATCAGGGGTGGTACCTCTGGATTTGCAGACTGGGGTAGTGGTTCCCATCTTTAAGAAGGGGGAACGGTCTGTTAGTCGAACCTCGGATACAGGAGGAACAATGTGGTTTTCATCCTGGTTGTGGAACACTGGGCCAGCTCCTTATCCTCTCAAGGATACTTGAGGGTGCATGAGAGTTTGCCCAACCAGAGAAGACATGGAGAAGGCATTCAACTGTGTCCCTTGGGGTGTCCTGTGGGATGTGCTTCAGGAGTATAAGGGTGCCTGGCCCATTTCTACGGGCCATTCGATCCATAGACAACTGTTGCAAGAGCTTGGTCCACATATCTGGCAATAAGTTGAACTCGTTCCCTGTGGGTGATGGACTCCGCCAGGGCTGCCCTTTGTCATCGATTCGGTTTGTTATTTTTATGGACAGAATTTCTATCTGTACTCAGGTGGCAGAAGGCTTTCATTTGGGTGGTCTCAGAATCTCATCTCTGCTTTTCGCAGATGATGTGATTTTGTTGGTTTCATCAGATGATGACCTCCAGCTCACACTGGAATGGTTTGCAGCCGAGTGTGAAGCAGTGGGAATAAGAATCAGCACCACCAAATCTGAGGCCATGGTCCTCAGCCGGGGAGTGTTCACTCTGGGTCAGGGACGATTTCCTGCCCTGATTTGAGGAGTTTAAGTATTTCATGGTCTTGCTCACAAGTAACGGGACAAGGGAGCAGGCGATTGACAGATGGATTGGTGCTGCAGCTGCAGTGATACGGACGTTGTACCAGTCTGCCATGGTGAAGAGAGAGCTGATTGTAGAAGCAAAGCTCTCTACTTACTGATCAGTCTACGTCCCTACCGTCACCTATCACGAGGTCACGAGCTCTGGGCAGTGACCGAAAGAACAAGATCACGGATACAAACAGCGGAAATAAGCTTCCTTCCAGAAGAGATAGGTTTAGGACTTCAGCCGTCTGGGAGGGGCTCAGAGTAGAGCCGCTGCTCCTCCACAACGAAAGGAGCCAGTTGACGTGGTTCGGGCATGTCCCACCGGGAGGAGGCCCCGGGGCAGACCCATGACACGCTGGAGAGATTATATCTCTCAACTGGCCTGGGAACGCCTTGGTGTTCCCCCGGACAAGCTGGAGGAGGTGGTCGGGGCCAGGCATGGTCTGGGCTTCTCTGCTTAGGCTGCTGCCCCTGCGACCCAGCCCCAGGTAAGTGGAAAAAGACGATGGAAAAAGAAGATCTTTATCCTAGAAGATAAAATCTCCTGTTGTCTCTCTCCATCTCTGAGTGAAGTTATCTCACTTTCTTTTCTGTCCTTTGCAAGCACAGCAGGCATGCTGTGTGACAAATGGCACACAAACAGTTTGTGTGTCTGCTCTTATGAGTATGTTTGAAAAATTGCACTGGAAATTCCTTGAGGTGACTCTTGTTGTGAATTGGAGCTGTATAAATAACATTGAACTTAAATTATCCATGACTTTAAAAAGTTTTATGCCTACTTCTCTTCCATAGCACTAGATGCAGAACCACCAGTGTTGTGAAAAAAGCTTATTATGACCAGCTTTCAGATATCTGGACCATAACACACTGTTCTGGATTGTTCCGGCCCACTTTAAGCCTTGAAAACAGTGCTGTAAATGATGCACGGACTACATTTTTTCGCCCTGTTTATTTGTTTATGTGCAATAAGTACTGGTCATGAATACCCCAATAGAACTGTGTTTGATATGTTATTGTTGCCTCCATTTAGGTTCAACTTTGTTTGATATTTCAAGACACACAGTAACCTGAAATAATAACTCAAATGTCCTCACATGTCTTAAACTTAACAACCCTGAGTAGAAAATGGAGATATTTGTGTAAAAATGTAGGGACAAAAGTGAAAAATAAATACTTAAGTACGGTTGAGATTTGTACATGTACAACCACAACCCAAGCGACTAGGTCTCTGAAGGAAAAGGCAGTGAATGTATGAGATATCTTTGTCACTACATTTGTACTGCACTGATTCACTTTTCTGTGAGGGAGCTAATCTCAGTTGTGGAGAGGTGAGGGTGGTACATCTGGCCAGAACTAAATCAGAGAGCCAAAGCCACCAGAGCTGTTTGGAGGCTAAGCAGGTCACCTACTAATCGAAAGGTTGGTTGTTCGATTCCCATCTGCTTGAGTCTGAATATATTAAGGGGGAAAAAAATCTACCTTGCACTGTGTGGAAAAAGTGATTATACCTGTCGAGAAAGGTGGGATTCAGCGAGACATTAAAGTAAATGATGTATGCGCACAAGTCAGATAGATGGAGAGAGGATGATAGTTGTCGCTGGTCATCTGGTGATCAGGCGTTAACAACGTGACTGGATGTCACAAAGGGTCGGGCCAGATGTCATCTCAGAAGATGTGATGTCCAGAAAGAGAGGGAGGAGAAAGCTTGACCAGGTATAAAAGTTAGGTGAAAAAGAGATACACGGTTCACAGAAGATCAAATATAAGATGTTAAAGATTCCAGCAGAGACTAAAGGGATCAATATACCTGCATACCAGAGGCAGCTAGTGCTGTTACTGCCCCTAACCCTCACCCATCAGGCTCCATCTAAGCTCATTTATCAGAGGTTAGGGCTTTTTAAACAGAGAGCCAATCCAGATCTCCTGTATTAGGGTGTTGGTTCACCAGATCCACACCCCCTAAACCTAATAAGTGACACCCTTTGAAGCAAGAACTGTAATCAAACATTTTTGATAGCAAGAGTTCATTTTGTTGTTTGAACCCTGATCTTGACTGAGGCAATTGATGTGGATGCATTGGGGTACAGTATCTTGCCCAACATAAACTGGAGAAGGGGGGGATCAAGCCATTGAATTTTTGATTAGTAGACAACTTACTCTACCACCTAAGCCACACCTGCCTCTTCTTCCTTCTTTCCTTATCAAATGGCCAGAAATAAAAGGACAGTTAAAATTGTGCTGCTTCTAAAACAACAAACGGATGCTGCTTGTGACGGATCCACAACTCTCCAGAGGTCATTTTCTGCTGTTTTTCTCTCCTCCTTGAAGTCTTACTTTTAAAAGGAGTCTGAAGATCGTTCTGGATGTTGAAGCAGAAGTTTGAATAAGCACATGTCTGCTTGTGACAATAGAGGAAAAGCTGGGGTGGACAGACGTAGCATCTGTATTCCCATACAGGATGGGCAAACTGTCTGTACAATCTCACCTCTTTGTTCTCTGCATGTGTTTGTGTGTGAGTGTGTGGCGCTCAGGCTGAAATGAGACACTTGATATCTGGCAGGATCCAGCAGTGGTATAGGATATCAGGAAACACAGGGCTGTGTTACATACCCAGACGACCTTAAAAGTATCAGATAATACTTCAGATGCAGTATGCCGGGACTCTGAGTAAAATGTTTCATCACCAGATCAGAAAAGCCTTTTTTCCCCCCACAAATATCCACATACTCACACAAACAGGAACTAACAAAAATTGGGCAAAATTCCTGACGCACTGACACTTTCTCTAAGGAGGTACCACGGTCCATTGATAATACTGGATTACTGAGTTGAGCTCTGAGTTACAGACAGTTTGCTTGTCTCATTTGTTTATGTTAACAACGTGTTTTTTGTTGATTTTCTATATGTAAACATCAAACATGAGTAGGAAGGGGAGGGGATGAAGGACTTTACTCCAATGAATTTCTGTAATGGTCTTTAATCTTTCCTTCTTCCTGCTCTGTGTTTGTCACCATCATAAGCATTGTGCCTGTCCTGGCCGATTAGCTCATCTCAGTGACACAACAGTATATCAGTCACCTGATATACTTTTACACATCCAGCTGCACTCTGTTTCAGCTGCTTTAGCCTATCCATTTCTAAGGCACTTTACAACCCACTTCCCTGTCATCCCCATATTTCATTTTGTGTCAGATTTAATCGGTTTCATATCTGCTGACATGGTTGCCCACTCTGCTCAGTGCTAGGGGGTCTTCCTGCTGCTCTCCCTGCCTCCGAGTGGCCTATGAACTGAACGGTGATGCTAAATTGCTCTAAATTAAATGGCTAAATGGCTGAACTAACAACACTTTGTGTCCTTGGAAAGTATTCACACCGCTTTACCTGTTCCACATTTTGTCACATTATAGCCTTATTCAAAAAATGAATTCAATTCTTTTCACTTCAAAATTCTACTTGCAATACGCCTTAATGACAAAGTGAAAAAGCTTGCTTGAAAATCTTGCACATGTATTGAAAAACTCAAAAAACCCACTGTGACATGCACATATTCATAGCGTTTATGGATCCTGTTTACACTGATCATCTGTTAGATCCACCTATGGTAATTCCTCTTTACATACAAGGTCTTGAGTAATCTTAAACACCTCATAGTACCATAACACCCCATTAGAACACTTTGGTCTCAGACTGCTGGTTTAATTCAATTCAATTCAATTCAATTCAATTATATTTATATAGCGCCAAATCACAACAAAAGTCGCCTCAAGGCGCTTCATAGATACAGAGAAAAACCCAACAATCATATGACCCCCTATGAGCAAGCACTTTGGCAACAGTGGGAAGGAAAAACTCCCTTTTAACAGGAAGAAACCTCCGGCAGAACCAGGCTCAGGGAGGGGCGGCCATCTGCTGCGACCGGTTGGGGTGAGAGAAGGAAGACAGGATAAAGACATGCTGTGGAAGAGAGACAGAGATTAATAACAGATATGATTCAATACAGAGAGGTCTATTAACACATAGTGAGTGAGAAAGGTGACTGGAAAGGAAAAACTCAATGCATCATGGGAATCTTCCGGCAGCCTACGTCTATTGCAGCATAACTAAGGGAGGATTCAGGGTCACCTGGTCCAGCCCTAACTATATGCTTTAGAAAAAAGGAAAGTTTTAAGCCTAATCTTAAAAGTAGAGATAGTGTCTGTCTCCCGAATCCACTTGGGGTTTGTAGGATATTTAAAAGTAGAATAGGATGTAGAATAGGATGCAGCTTTCAGGCCCCTCTTCTATGGAACCAGCTTCCAGTTTGGATTCAGGAGACAGACACCATCTGTACATTTAAGATTAGGCTTAAAACTTTCCTTTTTGCTACAGCATATAGTTAGGGCTGGATCAGGTGACCCTGAATCCTCCCTTAGTTATAATCCAGTAGGCCTAGGCTGCTGGGGACTTCCCATGATGCACTGAGTGGTTTATACACAACTCTGCATTTAATCATTAGTTATTATTAATCTCTTGCTCTTTGAGGCAACTGTTGATGTGATTTGTCCATATATAAATAAAACTGAAAGAAAGAAAATGAATTGAATATAAATGGTACAATTATTAAAGATGAGGGTTCTATGGCACGTGAATTTAATAACGCTGTATACAGTTAGCAGTAGAATTAACTCAGAATTTCAATTCTTCAGTTGTAACATAATAACTGTGGAATCATCAGATTTATTTTGCGTGCAAGAGGTTAAAGCAGAAATCATAGAGATGATTAATGATTTGGACACTTGTTTCATTCAAAAAAAATACAGGAATTCATTGTGAAAACCATTGGCACATCTTTTTAATTTATTGAAAAAGGCAGTAGCAGGGTTTTATATGTAACTGTCATCCAATTTCTGTACTCCCTGTCCTGTTCAAGGTCAGAGAAGATTGTGGCAGCCTTCATCCACATCAGTTTGGTATTAGACCAAAATGTCCTGCAGAAGCTGCTCACTGTTACTTCATTAAAAATATTATTTGCTTTTTGGATGATGGCGATGTTTTCTAGGCAGTTTTTCTTGACTAGAAAAAGGAATCTGACACTGTCAGCCATGACATACTTCTGTCTAAACTAAAGTTTGACTTTCCAAAATAAGCAGCAGATTGGTTTGAATCCTATCTTTATAAAAGAGAGCAGGGTTAACCAAGAAATGTATTGTTAGGAAACAGAATGATCATCCGCCAAGGATCAGTCCTTGTTTAGCAATGACCTCCCTGCCATTTGCATCTTTTACAGTAAAGGTCAAAAATGGTTAAAGGTAAATCAGACTTGTAGTCATTTATATTAATTAAATTGTAATTTTACAAATATCCACACCTTTGGAAATATGCTTTTTCTATCCTTCTCACTTTGTCTGTTACACTATATTTTACACTGAATTTTTTGTAGTTTTGTAAGTTTGGTGTATTATGGTTTTATGTAAGCACAACAAGGGGCCTGGGCCATGTGAGGCACATTAGTTGGAACTATGTTAAACTGCATTGTGTCTCCTAAATAAAACAATAAAAAAATTGTTCTGTGTTTCAAGCAGCAGCCAATGAGATCAAAGCACTGCCAGACGTGTCAGCACTGCGTCCGGCGTTATGACCATCACTGTCCCTGGATTGAGAACTGCGTTGGTGAGAGGAACCACCGCTGGTTTGTGTTTTACCTGGCCTTCCAGCTGCTAGTGCTTCTATGGGGCCTGCGCATTGCCTGGTGAGCAACACCACCCATCTCTACCTCCATGTTACTGTTGCTGCTGTTGCAAAGCTGTCACATCCTATTGCTCTCTCCTCTTCAGGACGGGTTTCACCTACGTACCCATCTGGCACCAGTGGCTGCGTACAAACGGAGTCCTGACGGCCGTGACCATGCTGCTAGCGCTGCTCTCGCTCATCGTACTGTTGCTGCTGGGCTCCCATCTATACCTGGTTTCTCTCAACACAACCACGTGGGAGTTCATGTCGCGCCACCGCATCTCCTACCTCAAACACTGCGGTGCAGATGAGAACCCCTTTGACCGCGGGACATTCCAAAACCTTTGGGGTTTCTTCTGCGTCTGGGGCACAGTGGTGTGGGAGCATGTGTACTTTAAGGAGGGCAGCGATCAGGTTTAGGTACATTTCAGTGATGAACAGCCTCTCTGGATCTGGCATTACACACCAAATAGGAGGATAAACTGTGCTTGTGAGCGGTTCCCTTTACATAGGCATTTGTGTCGTTGTGCCATAACTGTGGAGCGTTTCCCTCCTTCTCATCCTCTCAGTTGTTCTTTATTGCAATTGATTGCCTGCATTTCCTGTTTTTACCTCAATGCAGTCGTAGTGAAAACTGTGGGAACTTTCAAATAGTCGGTTTTGGTTAGGAAGTTTTCTAATGAGTAAAGTGATACAGGTGTAGCTGCATGACAGCTATAACAAAAGCATTTCAAATTCTGGTCTAAAGACCTTATGTCAAGGTCTACATCAAGAGAACTAAGAGCTATAATAATTGACTTAATTAAGTATAATGCACAGTTCACATTTGGAATGTTTGTTGTTCTTTAGGATTATCATGGAAACAATTTTTACTTTAGGTCAGCTAGAATAAGTGATGGATGGAGGTAATTTTACTTCAGTCATGGAAATCAAGGACTTGAAATAAATCATTTTCCTGCTCATGTGTCTTACGGGCTATGGGGCAGGGCAAATTAGCATGACGCCCTAATGATCATGATCTAATAATGGTGCACTAATTTAATGAAATTTAAAGATGCAGCCGATTCATTTCAATAATAATCAATATGCTGCCAAAAGCAGAACAAATTAGCAGCTCAAAAACAGCAGAACCGGTGAGAAACCCAACGAGGATTGTGCGAACCGACGCAGGTCTTAGAAATAGAAACTGCTGGAGAATGTGAGGCTCAAAGGTCTGAGACACAGCTGGAGCTCAGGATTTATCCAGCATTTTTCAAACAGCTGTATGACCTGTAAGATGTGTAGAAGGTAAACAAAAGCATCAGATCTTGAGCCTCGCACACGTTCATGAAAATACAGCTACTATGCCTACATGCTTATGAGCATTGCTCATTGTTGGTCTGTGGAGACTCCAGAGGAAGGACAGTTCAGTCAAGTTTCAGTATTATTGAGCAGAACACTCAGGGACAGGACTATTGCTATTTTTTTGCGACCTTCATGAAACATCACAGTAAGAACACGCTAATAAGGTGGGCATTTTGCCATCCATTGTCTCGATACTGTAATTTCAACACAGTAGACATCGAGTTGGTTAGAATCTCAGCACACAGGCTTCTTTTCCCAAGTCCTTAAACATTTTGACCTCGATGGAGAACATCACCAGGTCGGGAACAGGAAATAGGAGTCATTTTTAGGACAATTTGAACATACTGTGTGTTTCCAGAATGAGGCTGCTCCTCTTAATAACTGGTAATCAGCACTGCGGCCTTCCTCCTTATTGTTTACACATCAAGTTCATAATTTCCTTCAAAACAAACAACTCTCTACATTGTCTTCAGGCATTTTACACACCCGAGTGAATCCGGTTAAGCTAGGACTTTACTCACCCAAATACCCTCAGTCCTGCCTCTTCCACAAAATCATTTAAATAACAAGTGATGATGTTTGTTGACAATAACCTGACTGTTCACCCTCAATTCACATCAATCATTACATTCAAAATGTGAGTAACAATACAGATCTATAGCTGGCATGGTTTCTTGATTCACTCACAGGATTTACTTTAGGGTCGTGGGTTCCATTCTCTTGTTGTCTCGTGTGATGAATACTTTGCCTGTTTTACACGATTCACCTTCTCCAGCAGCTTTTGTCACTAAAGTAGGTTAGTCCAAGCGAGTGTGTTTGAAATATGAACTGTATTGTTCCTGGCAATTATTCCATACATGTACATGATATTTAGACCTGTTACAGTGTCTCAAGTTGTTTAAAATTGTACATATTTTTTAAACTATTTTGGAGCAGAAAATGTCTTTAGATTTTTGTAAAACTATTTTAACAGGGACTTGAATGATACAGTGGAACACTGGTTATTAGCTAAAAGGTTTGAGTGCAATATGTTTCCATTTAAGCTTTTCCTTGTGCAATAGTAACCTTGTAAGACAGCAATAAATGTTTGTGTTTAATCCCGTGCAAAATGCTGAGTCCTTCTGCTTGGACGGAGCCATTATCAGTAAGATCTCTGCTTTTTTTTTTTTTTTTTTTAACAAATTAACATTTACAGTCTGTGGTGTAGTTTTCAATTATATACAATATTGTCATGCAGTGTTTTTTAAATGCTGTAAATACTGGAAGTACTATAAAACTCAAATGTTTCATGAGGAGCTTTCTGGTTAAAGTCCAGCATTTATACATTTATTCATGTTTACCTTCACATAATTTACACTTTACATATAGGCTGGTTTTGTCTAAATGGGCACATTTGTTATTTAAAATTTCTAGACATTAACAGGTCAATATCAACAGAAGTGAGAATTTTGGCCATTTTAAGCATTTAACAAAGAGAGAATAACAAAACAATAGAAAAGTACATTCAGTGCATTTTACCTTCAGTGAGACTTCACATATTTACAAGTTAGACAGTGCTACTCTTCAGAAACATTGCAGTGTAAATATTCTGTAAATAACGAAAAATGACAAAAAAAGTACAAAAATGATTTTGGCAAAGTGTTAAAAGTAACTCCCGCACAATGAAATCAGACCCAGCTAAGCAGATCTTGCTAGGGAAGAAATATCTGGAGGATATCTATAGTTTTTCCATCTTCTGCTCTTTTGTTGAGCCAGAAGAGCCGTGTTGAATAAGAGAGCTTGAATCGCCGTGGTCAGCTAATGAAAGAGAAATCAAAGTCTGCAAAGATTTCCTGTTGCTCAGCAGTGAGGACGCAGGGTGTCCGCGGGAGTGTAAGGACCGGTTTGAGACGAGTGAATTCTTCATCAAAGTTACTGACATCCTGTGGAGCTCTAATGGCTGGCAGGAAGGGAGGCTTCACCTTCTTGGCCAGAAGAGCATCCCAGTCCATTTCCTGGTAACATAAAATAGGAGTTAAATTGTCTTTTTCGAGAAAGATGTGGCCACGATGGCAGCAGAAATTGCAGGAAATGACAGTTCTATAAAGAAGTTTTAAATAGCCAAAAAGGCCTGCATCGAGTATAATGTAGAAGATAGTAGGTATAATAACTAGGTGTCATAAAGATACTCTATTTAACATATAACTCCTTTGGAAAATTTGTTGTCTGCAGGCCATTTACCAGTATAAGCAAATATATTAGGCATTTAAAAACCAATCACTTTTTGGCAGACAATTACTTTGGGACACAACATCAGACCCTTCTGTATCTCCACTAAAGTGATGGCAATTAATGCCCAAAACATTCTGACATTTATGTTTGGTCGATTATTTCTTTGTTGTAAAAATGTTAAACCGTTGGAATGCCGGTTTATTTCCCTTTAAATTGTGTGTGGGTTGCACTCATGAAAAAATTGAAACTAAATCAATAAATTGTTAAATTGCCAAATATTTCCTGTTTCTTCAGACTTCAATCATCCAATCCAACAAACGACACCAAAGGGTCAATAGCAGAATAAGCTGTTTGGCATTGGCAGAGAAGATTTGGTGGGTTTTCCATGGGTGCAACCCACATACTGAACTCTACTGCTCAAGCCACAAATGATCTAAGGAGCTTGTCTTAAAGACAAAAGTTAAAGAAGTCTGGTCGCTTTTCTTCCCAAGTTCCTTAGATTACCATGACTTGGATGACTGGGAACCTTCACAAATACAAATACATTTCCTTACACATAAATAGACTTTTCCAATGGTAGAAGAATTGTTACAAAAAAAGAAATAATCAACCAAACACAAATTTCTTTACTTTTTGTGCCTTGTTTATCTCACATAGAGTGTTTATTTTTACGTGCACCTAGGATTTCTGGCCAACAAGGCACAACTGCTGATATTTTTAAAAAGGGATTTTTATGTCACATGATCTCCTCAAGCTGTTACATGTACTTTGAGATGGCTGCGATTAAAAGTACACAAACGTAACCCTTGTGTATTTTATTTGGCATCCACCTTTTTTTTTTTTTTTAACTACCTTGACCTGGATGAAAGAGAACCCACACAGACACAGACTAATATTTCAACTTCTCATGATAATCACAACCTGCAACTAGTTGCGGTAGATGGCCATACCTGCCTAACCCTGGTTCTGCCAAGGTTTCTTCCTGTTAAAAAGGGACTTTTTCCTTCCCACTGTCACCAAACGCTTGCTCAAAGGGGATCACGTGATTGAAATAATCCAGAGGAAAATCCCAACAGAGTCTTTACCTTACAATATAAAGCACCTTACGGTGAATTTTGCTGTGATTTGTCATATAAATAAAACTGGATTGAATTGAATGTTGAATTCCTTTGCCTCAATTCAAATCAACTGTATTTATATATAGCACCAAATCACAACAACCATTGCTTCAAGGAGCTTTGTATTACAAGGTCAAGACCATACAACAATGCTCAGGTCACTCTCTACAAAGCCAGTCACACTGTTGTTCCTTGCTCACTGGTTAAATAATCAAACTTGTGCTCTTCATCATTCCTGTCGAAACTAATAATATTTAAATTAATAATGATTGTGGATGACAGTGTTTTCTCCTCTTTTATATTCTTTATACAGACTCTCACTGGATCCTAGGATTAATTTTCAGTTTCTTATACGACAGAACAGTAAACAGGCAGGCCATAGGCCATTTATCCCAGCTGCTTAAACACACTGCTGCTCACAGTCTTCAGCCACAGACTCAGAATCTGTTAGATGTTCCTTATAGAAGTTTAAAGACTAGGAGACACAGAGTCTTTGAAATAATCTTCCACTGATGTGGTTAGCTGACTCTGGACTTCTGCTTAAAAAGCAGTTAAAACCTTTTACTTTAACCTGACAAGTCTTTGTTGAGACTACTGTCTTAACCTAATTTTGTATTGGAACTGCGGTATTCAATTTTCTCATATTTTTTATTCTGTTTACTTGTGCAGCTCTTTGTGATTCCTTACTTTTCAGATGCTTTTACTCAGCACCTGTCCTTCCACTATTTCATCTCATACTCGTACTGGGTACTTCAGTGACTTCAGCTGAAGCAGCTACAATAACTGGACACTGACCTCATAAAATTTGTGCCTTTTGATCTCCAAGGCATCCTCTTCTCCTGCTCCCAGTCTCAACTCAGGATTTTTCTGCAGCAGCTGAAACACAGGCGGGAGAAAGAAGGTGACGTAGTAGCCTAGGTCAACAGCATTTAGAATATTCAGATCATATAAATAGAATTCAAATGTGCTGATAAGCTCAACAGACAGTTTAGATTATGAGCACTACTCCATTATTAAAGGTGTGAATAGAATTGAAGAGGTCATAAAATGTTCCTCATCAGGAGAATTCAGTTTCCTTAGTCTGGGAGCCAACCTTCTGAATGAGGGATGCAGAGTTAGGAGAAAGGAGGCGGGGGTAGCGCACATCATCATTGACAATGCTATCAAACACTTCTTCCTCATCGTCGCCGGGGAAAGGAGACTGAAAGAAAGAACAGAGCTGTATTAACTTCATATTGTTCTTTACATTATTTAAGGATATAATTCAGGCATATGCTCCAATGCCTTGTGCCAAACAGCTACCTGAACTCTACTCACACAGAAGTGTTTTTACATCTTCACTGGGTACGCCTCTTGACTCCTCTGAGCCAAGCATTCCTTTAACCTTAACTATTAATTAGTGTGAATGCTGATTAGGCATTTGGACTGGCAGTAGTAAAACCACTACTTAAAGAGCCATCACTTGACCTGGCTGTCTTTCCTTTTATCTCAAAAATTCCTGAAGGAGTAGTGGTAAAACAGCTAACTTATCATCTGCAAAGGAAAGGTTTATTTGAAGAGTTTCAGAGCTCCTCACAGCACAGAAACAGCTTTAGGTTACAAATGATCTTCTTATGGCCTCTGACATTGGACTCATCTCTGTGCTTGTCCTGCTAGACCTCAGTGCAGCGTTCGATACTGTTGACCATAATATCCTATTAGAGCGATTACAGAATGTTGTATTACAGGTACTGCGCTGCAGTGGTTTGCATCATATCTATCTAATAGACTCCAGTTTGTTCATGTAAATGGAGAGTCCTCTTTCCACACTGAGGTTATTTATGGAGTTCCATGGGGTTCTTTGATAGTAACACTGTGAGAAATCTTGGAGTCGTTTTTTGACCAGGATATGTCCTTCAATGCACATATTAAACAAATATGTAGGACTGCTTTATTCCATTTGCGCAAAATCTCTAAAATTAGAAATATCCTGTCTCAGACTGACACTGAAAAACCAGTTCATACATTTATTATTTGTAGGCTGGACTACTGTAATTCACTATCATCAGGAGGTCCTTCAGTTAATCCAAAATGCTGCAGCAAGAGTTCTGACAGGGACTAGAAAGAGAGCATATTTCTGCTACATTGGCTTCCCTTCGTTGGCTTCCTGTTAAATCCAGAATTGAATTCAAAATCTTGCTCCTCACATACAAGGTCTTGTATAATCAGGCCCCATCTTATCTTAATGACCCCAACAGGGCACTTTGACCTCACACTGCTGGCTTACTTGTGGTTCCTAGGATATTTAAAAGTAGTATGGGAGGTAGAGCCTTCAGCTTTCAGGCCCCAGGTGACAGGCAACCTTTCTACTTTTAAGATTAGGCTTAAAACTTTCCTTTTTGACAAAGGTTACAGTTAGGGCTGGATCAGGTGACCCTGAATCCACCCTTAGTAATGTTCCTTTTTCACCCCTTTTCACTTACCATGTATTTATACACCACACTGCATCTAATAGTTGGGTATTATTTATCTCTGACTCTTCTCCATGGCATGTCTTTTGTCCCGTCTTCCTCCCCTTAACCCAACCAGTTGCAGCACATTGCTGGCCCTCCCTAAGCCTGGTTCTGCAGAGGGTTTCTTCATGTTAAAGGGACTTTTTCCTTCCCACTGTCACCACAGTGGCTGCTCATTGGGGGTCACCCGATTGTTGGGATTTGGTTAAGCCTTTGTAACACTTTGAATTCAAGTTGATTTTTTTTTTTTATTCGAATATCCAATATGGTGGTGTAGAGAGGCAAAACTATCAATAGTACCCTTGTCCAACAAAGTACAGACCTAACTGTAATTATATAAACATTTGTATACACAAATGGTTGTTAGTTGTCCATAAACAGTCCAGCGTTCACTTCTTTTCAGATTTTTTTTCTTCTTTTACTTAGCACCAAATCACAAGAGTTGCCTCAAGGCGCTTTATATTGTAAGGTCAAGACCCTACAATAATAATAATTCATGTTTGGTCTAAATAGACTGGTTCTTATATAGCACTTTTTCCCTACTTTAATGTCCTCATTCCTCCATTTATATAAGAACCTTCTCTTCGCCAAAATGCTTTCTATCCAACATTCACACACACTCATGTTCCCAGTCGGGATCATCCCACCAACCTTCCAATTAGTAGATGCCCTGGTTTACCTCCTGACCTAAAGCCAAAGTCATATTTAGACACCCCTTGTCTAAACATGACTTTATCCCATCTCTGAAACATGGTTTTAATATAGGAATTTTGGTTTGTCTGAGCTGGGATGACTTTTCAACATTAATAGTGCATTGAATTTAGCATTTTGGCAGCAAAGTCTAACAGGAAAAGCTAATTGAACTAACCAAGCATTTCATGTGAGGAAATGTGAGGTAACATCAGTGTTTAAGCTCTTCTGTATGGAAGAATGAGTAAAGATTACTTTAAAGTAATGCAGTGATCAAGAATGAATAGAAATGTGTAGGAAGGTCTACACCAGACACTGAAGGTGAAGGTGAACATTGCCCCAATAAATCCAAACCTTTTTCTTCCTCCAACTTTATGACACGGTGCATCTTTATATACAGTCTATGGTTTACACTGACCTCCCCCACCAGCATCTCATAGACGAGGACCCCCAGCCCCCACCAGTCCACACTGCGGGTGTAATTGCTGTCTGTCAGCACCTCTGGAGCCAGGAACTCTGGTGTGCCACAAAAGGTTGACGTGCGATCCCCGTGGCCCATTTCTATGTACAGTAAAGTGTCACAGAGTGACGACAGGGATTGATTACATACTTGCTTAGTTGGTACTGTTCATGCATATAAGTATGAGTGATTAATTACAAACTATCCATGTACATTCATAGCCTTTGACACAAACACTATACAGTTCTGAAATCTGGCAAAACACAAAATCTACAGAGACCACACAGCTTGATTTTTCAACAAAAAAAATAAAAAATAAAAATCTATTTACCTTCTTTGCACAAGCCAAAATCTGCTATCCTTACAAAGCCATCTGCGTCCATCAACAGATTGTCCAGCTTCAGGTCTCTGAATGACACAAACAGAAAAAAATGATGCCTCATGCTCCTGATATGCAGCTCGTAGCTACGAGGATATAAGTAATAAATTGCCTTGAAAGGACTCACCTGTAAACTATTTTGTTTTTGTGGAGAAACTCTAGACCCAGAAGCACACACGAGGAGAAAAACCTAAAAATCAGAGAAGTGGTAGAAATAACAGCACTATCCTGGATTGTAGCGGCAGGTTTTACAGAAAAAACATGAGCTCACCGAGCCTGACTCTCATTGAAGAGGCTGTTGTGAATGTGTGTCATGAGGTCTCCTCCGGGCGAGTAGGCCATCACAAAGCACACATGGTCTGCAGTCTGGAAACAGCCGTACAGGTTCACCAAGAATGGATGACGAGAGGAGTTGATCACTTCAAAGATCCTCTTTTCACACATGAGGCTGAACATGACCACACAGATACAGTGGTAGAAGTGACATATTAATACCATCATCTCCTTCCAACAGTCTTAACTCTATTCAGACCCTTGCAGTTCAATCTTTAGATGTCACAGGTCAGAGTAATCATCGTCACACTGATATATGTTAATTAAAGATGGGGACAGAAATATGCAGATGTGAAGCGCTCCCAAATACTGTGCACCTTTTTGTGTTGGCTGGCTATTGAGCTGCAAAAACAACAGCACAACCCCCACCTCCATCCATCTTCCTCACCAAACGTGAGATTCCTCATAAACAAGATGGGAGGAGCTGCAATCAGAGATTTACTACAGCCGGGACGGGACACTAGACCATGTGTACAGTAACATCAAACAGGCCTACAGAGCAACACCCCTCCCCACCTAGTACAATCTGACCTGATCTCTCTGCTCCTTATCCCTACCTACACCCGCCTCAGTCCTCCAAGTACCTGGGTCATTAAACATGGCCAAATGACACTCGCCTCCAGCTACAGGACTGTTTTGATCTGACCGCCTGGTCTACCTTCGAACAGCGGGACCTGGAAACCTGCACTCACTTTGTCCTTTTCTGTATTAAGTGTTGTGTGGAGAATGTGATAATGACTAAAACCATCTGTTTTTCATAACCGAAAACCTTGGATGATGGGTAAAGTACAGGCACGGATCAGAACTCGTAACTCAGCCTTCAGGCTGAGGGACAGTTCCATGTACAGCGCTCCTACAGCCAACCTGAGCAAGGTATCAAACAGGCCAAGGAGGCCTACAGGAGGAGGACAGACGGCTTCCTCACGGATAACAACCCCCGCCAGGTGTGGAGACGCATCCAAGCCCTCACCAACTACAAAGGTTGATTGTAGTCAACCTTGATTAAGTTAATTGTGCGATAAGAGCCACACTTGTCAGGGGGTTTTATCCTTTTTAAGGATCAATGACATATTTGCTGTATATAATGACCTTGGGAGGGAGCCTGTCATTGCTGAGTGGAGATACATATTTGAGAGAGGGACTTTTAGTCAGTCCTAAATTATCTTTTAAAATTCAGGTCCTTATCCATTCAGTCAAGGAGCTTTTCCGTTCTGTAAACCATTAATTACTTTTACATCTCCTCCTCAGAGATAGTCTCAGATAAGGAGGGAAAGGAGAAGGAAGGAAAAACTCCCTTTTAACAGAAGGTAAACAGGCAGAACCAGGGTCAGCTGTGACTCACTGGGGGTGAGGGTAAGAGAGGAGAGCAAAGAGACACGGAAAAAAACTAACTGGGATAAAGGGATGATGTTCGAGCATGCAGGAACACTCATTAAAATTATAACTTGTATTCTATTTGATAAATCTTTTTGTCTGTTCTTAATCTAGCTCAACAGCTGTTCACCTAATCCTAATGGTGGGATGCAAAGTCTGATGTTGTGTGGTTGAGCAGTTCTCACATTTTGCCTTTTACCTAAAAGTTGTTCTCTAGAGAGACTGTTCCATTCTGTGCAGGAGGAGGGACACACATACACAAGCATGTTTGTTTGGCTCTCTGTGTGTGCATTCATTTACATTAATGCATTCCCAAGATTCCTGCACCTGTATTTAACCATTGCAGAGATTTACTCAAACTCTAAAGTAAAGTAACTTTAAACCCTGAAACTGCGCTCTGAAGGATAATTCTAACTTTTAACAGAATTTCACTGCACCGATAGTCTAAAACTCACTTTATTATTTTCTCTTTCATTCCCTGCCACAACTGGCATCCATCACTCACTCACTCATGTAATTTAGACGAGAAAGCTAGACCCTATATTCTGCCCAGCCAAGTTTAAACAGCAGTTAACTGATTTTTTTTTTACTTTTAAAGAGAGAGGAACAGAGGATAATGTAGAGTGGAGGAAGATGCATACAGGTCGATTAAAATCTTCTAAAGAAGATGCAATCTGAAAGAGATGGGAGACTTCAGTTGATCCAAAATGCTGCAGCAAGAGTACTGACACGGACTGGAAAGAGAGCGTATTTCATCCATACTGGCTCCCTGTTAAATCCTCCTAATATATTTAAAAGTAGAACAGGAGGCAGAGCCTTCAGCTTTCAGGCCCCTCTTCTATGGAACCAGCTCCCAGTTTAGATTCAGGAGACAGACAGCATCTCTACTTTTAAGATCACGCTTCTAACTTTCCTTTTTGATAAAGCATATAGTTAGGGCTGAATCAGGTGACCCTCAATCCTCACTTAGTTATGCTGCAATAGACGTAGGCTGCTGGGGGATTCCCATGATGCACTGAGCGTTTCCTCTTCACTCACTATGTGTTTATACACCTCTCTGCATTTAATCATTAGTAATTATTATCTCTGGCTCTTTTACACAGCATGTCTTTTGTCCCGTCTCCCTTCCTTCACCCCCAACCAGTTTTCAAAGGACATGGTAAGCAAAGAAAACGTGGAATAGCTAAGGACATAAAGAAAGTAGACATGCATATTGGGAGACTAGGTGTGGAAAAGAAAAGGTTTAATTTCATCAAGCCCTGGGAACATGTTCCAAGACACCATCCACTAGAGTCAAAGCATTTTGGTGAAGACGAGATGAGATTACATACCTGTCAACTTCATCACGTGTCACAATATCACCTTTCTTCAGGGCTTTGATGGCATACAGTTTACCTGACCTCTTATACTCTGCTAGCAGCACCTTGCAACAAATACAAGAAACAGAAGTAATGTTTAAGAGAGAGAGGTTATGTACTGCAAAGTTAAAAAATACTGGTGGCTTAGTAGATGCACACATGGTATAAATTAGAAAATCCTAGGTGTCTTCCTTCTTGAGTTATCGGAGTTACAGGATTTTCAGAAAAACGTGATCTCTGACCTCAGCTTTGAGGTCAAGGTCACTGAGATTTGAATTCAGATTTGCAATCTCTACATTGCAAGTTGCATATAAATTGTATTCCATGTTTAATGAAATGTTGCAGTCCCACTGTTGCCTTACAAATATAGGAAAGTAAGTTTGATGTATACCTTTCCAAAGTGACCTCTCCCTAGGACTGAAATACACTTGAAGTCTTCTATTTGAAGCCCTTTATCCTTCCTGCATGAGGATACAAAAGTGCATGTTTATGTCCTGAAAGATTCCTTCATTGATTTCAGAGAAAAAATAAAAATCAGTGCCTTTGTTAGCAGAAACTAGAGAAGCAAACATTTATGTTACTGAGACGTGAACCTTCCTTTTGGATGCAAAATGAACATCTTCAAATATTTCATCTACACAGAATATCTACACATATCGACACAGAACCTTTAGATGTATATTACTTTAGAACTGGAACCACAGGAAGTTAAGTGTGGTTTATTTTTTACTTATTTCACAGAAGGAAATAAAATCTTGGGTTGGTGATCTGGAGTACCCAAAAACTGTCTAATCAAACCTAACAAATTCACAAACATTAAAATAAATAAATAAATCAATATGACTTACAGTGTAGGTGGAAGAACAGACGGTTGTCTCTTTGGCTTTGGGCTCTTGTTCTCATTGGAAGACTGTTTTTTTAGCAAAACGAAAATAGATGAACTGACAGAAAGTGAATCCACACAGAAAAACAAGAGCAGTATGCGAGCCAACGCTGTAAATTCCCTCCACACCATCCATGAATTCAGAAGAGAGGACTGATCCCAACCCAGATTACTTTAGGATACTTTCTAGAAAACATTATGATAATGCGTTTCAGTTTTTATTACTTTAATTTGATGTCTATTTGTAAAGATATGACGCCAAAGTTCAGATTTTGTCCTCTCTCACAATACTAAATATTTTTTGCATAAATTCCTGGATCCAGAACTGGATGAACTCCAAAAGGTTGTCACATCTGAATTGAACCATGCACCAGTACTGTAACCACTTTCATTCAAATCATCCATAACTTTTTGAATAATTCTGGTAACAAACTGAAACAAACTAGACTAATCACTTGTCTCCTCAGATCATAGATGATTAGTTTAGTTATTTTGTTATACACGTTACAAATGCATCTAGTGTTTGTATCCATTTGTCACGCAGACGTGAAGCTTACCAGTGGGGAGTTTTTACTGTTCTTTCTTATGGAATGTGGAGATCTGCCTGGTGGTTCTTCAGCAAAATTCAGACTCATTACTTCAGGTTCTCTTAAATAAACCAAAACAAAATATAGTTTATTACACTGTACCATTCTGCAGTTATTGTCTTGAATTAAGAAACTGACAAATAAATAATTAAAAATGATACAAACTTCAATAAATAAAAAGGGCGAGCCACTAGAAAAAAGAAAATATTAAATATAAAAAAAATATTAAATTTGTCTCATATATTAATACAACAGAAATCAGATCAAACCTGAAAACAGGTCTATATTACAAGCGGTACTTAATCTAAAGTAGACCCATCTCCATCTGTGTGGAGCCTGCATGCTCCCCATGTGTCTGTGAGGGCTTCCTCCCACAGTCAAAGGCATACATGATGTGAGGCAGAGTGCTTTAAGTATATAAATATATAATATATATTAAAGATATTTGAATTATCTAAATGTAAGATTAAAATGCGACATGATTCTTTTGGATTGCCCAAAACAATTCCATTCATGAGCTGAATAAATCCTGATTAAGGTATACCAACCTCATAAGGATAGCATCAAATCTTTTAAACAGATAAAAGATGAGCTTAACATCAGCAATACAGACTTCTGCTGCTATTTAAAATTAAGAAATGTCTTAATGTGACACGAGGAGTGGGAAAAAGTTACAGAGGAAATGGGGCGAAAAATTTATAACTGCAAATACTACATTACAAGTAAAAAGGAAATCTGCAACAGAGCACACAGGTTAACAAGCTCAAACTCTTGGAGAGAATTCAAATGGAACGGCCCACGCCACTAATACATGCTGGAGAAAATGTGGTACACATACTGGGACTTGCATACATATATTCTGGCCATGTGCAGAGTTAGATAGATATTGGAAGAATGTTTTCTGTGCGCTTCAGAAGATTTCTCACCAAAATTTGGCTAAAGAATATTATTGGTGGCAGCAATTACATGCATTACAATTAGACGGCTGAAGCCCGACACTCCAACTTATCACGTGTGGTTGGATAGACTTTGGGAAATCTGACTAATCTCATACTACCTAAGGCTTCAGAAACACTTATTTATTAGGAGATGGAGACTTAATTTTACATTTTTTCAACAACGAAGAGAGAGAAACACATTAGCGGGCTAGAAGGGGGCATGCAATTTTAAATTTAAATATGGTTATGTTTGTTTCCTTTTCTTCATTAAATCAAGTCAGTTACTGAACTATAAATGTAATCACGTTTTTTTTTTTTTTTTTTTTACCATGGACCGAACTTCAAAACCAAACAGGTGTTCTGTAATTTCACCCTAACCAGTCGCAGCAGATAGCCACCCCTCCCTGAACCAGGTTCTACTGGAGGTTTCTTCGTGTTAAATGGAGTTTTTTCTTCCCACTGTCACCAAATGCTTGCACTATATTAAATTTGTTTTTAATGAACTCTTAATTAAATTCTCTTTATAACATCTATGAGCATTTTCTCATTCAATTGGTCGAATGACCCTTGCAAAAACAAACTACCAACAATCATGTATGTATTCTTTCTTTGCCAAAACAATGTCGGACTCTGTAGTTTTCTCTGGTCCCCTCCCCAATCAGACCAGGAGTGACATGTTTAGCCGCATGTTCTCCTTAAATTGCTGGCTGTCTGAGTGGTGTCCCAGAAATGATGTGGGCTTCATAGATAATTGGCAAACCTTCTGGAGGAAACCTGGTCTTGTTAGGAGAGATGGCATCCATCCCACTTTGGATGGAGCAGCTCTCATTTCTAGAAATATCGACAAATTTATTAAACCCCTCAAAACATGACTATCCAGAGTTGGGACCAGGAAGCAGAGTTGCAGTCTTACACGCCTCTCTGCAGCTTCCCTCCTCCTGCTACCCCCCCAAAAACCCATCTCCATAGAGACTGTGTCTGCTTCCAAAAAGACAAAAAACAAACTAAAAACCAGCAACAAACAACTTAAACATTTACAAAGAAAGAACAATACAGTATCCACATCTGAACCAAAGAGTAAAACAGTGAAATGTGGATTATTAAATATTAGGCTCCTCCGTGAATCGCAACCTTATCGTGGTGGAGGGGTTTGTGTGTCCCAGGGATCCCAGGGGCTATGTTGTCTGGGGGCTTTTGCCCCCTGGTAGGGTCTCCCATGGCAAATTGGTCCTGGGTGAGGGACCAGACAAAGAGCGATTCAGAAGACCCCAATGAAAAAAAACACCGAAGGAACAGTTTACCCTGCCCGGGATAGGGTTACCGGGGCCCCGCCCTGGAGCCAGGCCCGGGGAGGGTGCCCGAGGGCGAGCGTCTGGTGGCCGGGCCTTAGTCCATGGGGCCCGGCCGGGCACAGCCCGAAGAGGCGACATGGGCCCATCCTCCCGCAGGCCCACCACCCGCAGGAGGCGCCATAGGGGTCGGGTGCATTGTGTGCCGGGTGGCGGCCAGGAGCGGAGGCCCTGGCGGACTGACCCCCGGCTGCCAAGACTGGCAATAGGGACATGGAATGTCACCTCTCTGGTGGGGAAGGAGCCTGAGTTAGTGCGTGAGGTTGAGAGGTACCGGCTAGATATAGTCGGGCTCACCTCTACGCACGGCTTGGGCTCTGGAACCAGTCTCCTGGAGAGGGGCTGGACTCTGTCTCAGTCTGGAGTTGCCCCTGGTGAGAGGCGGCGGGCTGGGGTGGGTATTCTAATATCCCCTCGGCTTGCTGCCGGTACGTTGGGGTTTTTCCCGGTGGACGAGAGGGTTTGTTCCCTGCGCCTTAGGGTCGGGGAACGGGTCCTGACTGTCATCTGCGCTTATGCGCCGAGTGGCAGTTCGGAGTACCCAGCCTTCTTAGAGTCCCTGGGGGGGGTGCTGGAAGGTGCTCCACCTGGAGACTCTGTTGTCCTGCTGGGAGACTTCAATGCTCACGTGGGTAACGACAGCGAGACCTGGAGGGGCGTGATTGGGAGGAACGGCCTCCCTGATCTGAACCCGAGCGGTGCTTTGTTATTGGACTTCTGTGCTAATCACAGTTTGGCCATAACGAACACCTTGTTCGAACATAAGAGTGTCCATAAGTGCACGTGGCACCAGGACGCTCTAGGCCGTAGGTCGATGATCGATTTTGTAATCGTATCACCAGACCTGCGACCATATGTTCTGGACACTCGGGTAAAGAGAGGAGCTGAGCTGTCAACTGATCACCACCTGGTGGTGAGTTGGATCAGGTGGCGGGGGAGGACGCTGGACAGACCTGGTGCACCTAAACGCGTAGTGAGGGTGTGCTGGGAACGACTAGCAGAGGCCCCAGTCCGCGAGATCTTCAACTCACACCTCCGGCAGAGCTTCAACAGCATTCCGAGGGAGGCGGGGGACATCGAGTCCGAATGGACCATGTTCAGCGCCTCCATTGCCGAAGCTGCTGCATTGAGCTGCGGCCGCAAGGTGGTTGGTGCCTGCCGTGGTGGTAATCCCCGAACCAAATGGTGGACACCAGAGGTGAAGGGAGCCACCAGGCTGAAGAAGGAGTCCTATCGGGCTTGGTTAGCCTGTGGGACTCCGGAGGCAGCCGACAGGTATCGACAGGCCAAGCGGAATGCGGCTCGGGCAGTGGCTGAAGCAAAAACTCGGGTGTGGGAGGAGTTCGGAGAGGCCATGGAAAAAGACTTTCGGACTGCCTCGAAGAGGTTCTGGCAAACCGTCAGGCGTCTCAGGAGGGGAAAGCGGTGCTCTACCTGCACTGTGTATAGTGCTGGCGGAGCGCTGCTGACGTCGACTGAGAAAATTGTCAGGCGGTGGAAGGAATACTTCGAGGACCTCCTTAATCCCACTGACGCGTCTTCCGAGGAGGAAGCAGAGTCTGGGGATGAGGGGAATGACCCGCCAATTTCTGGGGGCGAGGTCACTGAGGCAGTTAAACAACTCCTTGGTGGCAGAGCCCCTGGTGTTGATGAGGTCCGCCCCGAGTTCCTGAAGGCTCTGGACGTTGTAGGGCTGTCCTGGCTGACACGCCTCTGCAATGTTGCGTGGAGATCAGGGGCAGTACCCGTGGATTGGCAGACCGGGGTGGTGGTCCCCATCTTTAAGAAGGGGGACCGGAGGGTGTGTTCCAACTACAGGGGGATCACACTCCTCAGCCTCCCCGGGAAAGTCTATGCCAGGGTGCTGGAAAGGAGAGTTCGTCCGCTAGTCGAACCTCTGATGCAGGAGGAACAATGCGGTTTTCGTCCTGGTCGCGGAACACTGGACCAGCTCTTCATCCTCTCGAGGATACTTGAGGGTGCATGGGAGTTTGCCCAACCAGTCTACATGTGTTTTGTGGACTTGGAGAAGGCATTCGACCGTGTCCCTCGGGGTGTCCTGTGGGAGGTGTTGCGGGAGTATGGGGTGTCTGGCCCATTGCTACGGGCCATTCGATCCCTATACAACCGTTGCAAGAGCTTGGTTCGCATTGCCGGCAATAAGTCGGACTCGTTCCCGGTGGGTGATGGGCTCCGCCAGGGCTGCCCTTTGTCACCGGTTCTGTTCATAATTTTTATGGACAGGATTTCTAGGCGCAGCCAAGTGGCGGAGGGCTTTCGCTTTGGTGGCCTCAGGATCTCATCTCTGATCTTTGCGGATGATGTGGTTCTGTTGGCTTCATCGGGTGAGGGCCTCCAGCTCGCACTGGAGCGGTTCGCAGCCGAGTGTGAAGCAGCGGGAATGAGGATCAGCACCTCCAAATCTGAGGCCATGGTTCTCAGCCGGAAAAGGGTGGAGTGCCCACTCCGGGTCGGGGATGACGTCCTGCCCCAAGTGGAGGAGTTCAAGTATCTCGGGGTCTTGTTCGCGAGTGATGGGAGAAGGGAGCCGGAGATCGACAGACGGATTGGGGCTGCGGCTGCAGTAATGCAGACGCTGCACCGGTCCGTCGTGGTGAAGAGGGAGCTGAGTGTAAAAGCGAAGCTCTCAATTTACCGGTCAATCTACGTCCCTACCCTCACCTATGGCCACGAGCTGTGGGTAGTGACCGAAAGGACGAGATCGCGGATACAAGCGGCGGAAATGAGCTTCCTCCGAAGGGTGGCTGGCATCTCCCTTAGAGATAGGGTGAGAAGTTCGGCTATCCGGGAGGGGCTCAGAGTAGAGCCGCTGCTGCTCCACATCGAAAGGAGCCAGCTGAGGTGGTTTGGGCATCTGACAAGGATGCCCCCTGGGCGCCTCCTGGGTGAGGTGTTCCAGGCATGTCCCACCGGGAGGAGGCCCCGGGGCAGACCCAGGACACGCTGGAGAGATTATATCTCTCGGCTGGCCTGGGAACGCCTTGGTGTTCCCCCGGATGAGCTGGAGGAGGTGGCTGGGGAGAGGGAGGTCTGGGCCTCTTTGCTTAGGCTGCTGCCCCCGCGACCCGGCCCCGGATAAAGCGGATGAAGATGGATGGATGGATGGATTAAATATTAGGTCTCTCTCCTCCAAGTCTCTGTTAGTACATGACTTAATAATTGATCAACAAATTGATTTACTCTGCCTTACAGAAACCTGGTTGCAGCAGGATGATTATGTTAGTTTAAATGAATCAACACCCCCGAGTCATTCTAACTACCAGAAATCTCGAAGCACAGGTCGAGGGGGCGGTTTGGCAGCAATTTTTCACACCAGTCTATTAATTAATGAAAGACCAAGACAGACTTTTAATTCATTTGAAAGCCTGATGCTTAACATTGTCCACCCCAGCTGTGAAACTCAGAAACCAGTCTTACTTGTTATCATCTATCGTCCACCTGGGCCTTACACAGAGTTTCTGTCTGATTTCTCAGACTTTATATCTAATTTAGTTCTGAGCTCAGATAAAATAATTATTGTGGGTGATTTTAACATCCATGTTGATGCTAAAAATGACAGCCTCAACATGGCATTTAATCTGTTGTTAGACTCAATTGGTTTCTCTCAAAATGTAAAAGAACCCACCCACCACTTTAATCACACTCTAGATCTTGTTTTAACATATGGCATAGAAACTGAACATTTAACAGTGTTTCCTGAAAACCCTCTCCTGTCTGATCATTTCTTGATAACATTTACATTTACAATAATTGATTACGCAGCAGTGGAGAGTAGACTTTATCAAAGTAGATGTCTTTCTGAAAGCGCTGTAACTAAGTTTAAGAATATAATCCAGCCACTGTTATCATCGTCAATGCCCTGTACCAACACAGAGCAGAGCAGCTATCTGAACGCTACCCCAACAGAGGTCGATTATCTTGTTAATAATTTCACCTCCTCACTACGTACGACTCTGGATACTGTAGCTCCAGTGAAAACTAAGGTCTCTAATCAGAAGTACCTGACCCCGTGGTATAATTCTCAAACACGTACCCTAAAGCAGATGACTCGTAATCTGGAGAGGAAATGGCGTGTCACAAATTTAGAGGATCATCATTTAGCCTGGAGAAATAGTTTGTTGCTTTATAAGAAAGCCCTCCGCAAAGCCAGAACAGCTTACTACTCATCACTGATTGAAGAAAATAAGAACAACCCCAGGTTTCTCTTCAGCACTGTAGCCAGGCTGACAAAAAGTCAGAGCTCTTTTGAGCCAACCATCCCTTTAACGTTAACTAGTGATGACTTCATGAACTTCTTCACAAATAAAATTTTTATCATTAGAGAAAAAATTACCAATAATCATCCCACAGATGTAATATTATCTACAGCTACTCTTAGTTCCATTGATGTTAAGTTAGACTCTTTTTCTCCAATCGATCTTTCTGAGTTAACTTCAATAATTACTTCCTCCAAACCATCAACGTGTCTTTTAGACCCCATTCCTACAAAACTGCTCAAAGAAGTCCTGCCATTGATTAATTCTTCGATCTTATATATGATCAACCTATCTCTAATAATCGGCTATGTACCACAGGCCTTCAAGGTGGCTGCAGTTAAACCTTTACTCAAAAAGCCATCTCTAGACCCAGCAGTCTTAGCTAATTATAGGCCAATCTCCAACCTTCCTTTCATATCAAAAATCCTTGAAAGAGTAGTTGTCAAACAGCTAACAGATCATCTGCAGAGGAATGGTTTATTTGAAGAGTTTCAGTCAGGTTTCAGAGTTCATCACAGCACAGAAACAGCTTTAGTGAAGGTTACAAATGATCTTCTTATGGCCTCTGACAGTGGACTCATCTCTGTGCTTGTCCTTCTTGACCTTAGTGCAGCATTCGATACTGTTGACCATAATATCCTGTTAGAGCGATTAGAACATGCTGTAGGTATTACAGGTATTGCACTGCAGTGGTTTGTATCATATCTATCTAATAGACTCCAATTTGTGCATGTAAATGGAGAGTCCTCTTCACACACTGAGGTTAATTATGGAGTTCCACAGGGTTCAGTGCTAGGACCAATTCTGTTTACATTATACATGCTTCCCCTAGGCAGCATCATTAGAAGACATAGCATACATTTTCACTGCTATGCAGATGACACCCAGCTCTATCTGTCCATAAAGCCAGATAACACACACCAATTAGTTAAACTGCAGGAATGTCTTAAAGACATAAAGACTTGGATGGCCACTAACTTTCTGCTTCTTAACTCAGATAAAACTGAGGTCATTGTACTCGGCGCTGAAAAGCTTAGAAATATGGTATCTAACCAGATTCTTACTCTGGATGGCATTACCTTGGCCTCCAGTAACACTGTGAGGAACCTTGGAGTCATTTTTGACCAGGATATGTCCTTCAACGCACATATTAAACAAATATGTAAGACTGCGTTCTTCCATTTGCGCAACATCTCTAAAATTAGAAATATCCTGTCTCAGAGTGATGCTGAAAAACTAGTTCATGCATTTATTACTTCCAGGCTGGACTACTGCAATTCATTATTATCAGGATGTCCAAAAAACTCACTGAAAAGCCTTCAGTTAATCCAAAATGCTGCAGCAAGAGTACTGACAGGGACTAGAAAGAGAGAGCATATTTCTCCTGTTTTGGCTTCCCTTCATTGGCTTCCTGTTAAATCCAGAATTGAATTCAAAATCCTGCTCCTCACATACAAGGTCTTAAATAATCAGGCCCCATCTTATCTTAATGACCTTGTAGTACCATATTACCCTATTAGAGCACTTCGCTCCCGCTCTGCAGGCCTACTTGTTGTTCCTAGAGTATTTAAAAGTAGAATGGGAGGGAGAGCCTTCAGTTTTCAGGCCCCTCTTCTGTGGAACCAGCTTCCAGTTTGGATTCGGGAGACAGACACTATCTCTACTTTTAAGATTAGGCTTAAAACTTTCCTTTTTGCTAAAGCATATAGTTAGGGCTGGACCAGGTGACCCTGAATCCTCCCTTAGTTATGCTGCAATAGATGTAGGCTGCCGGGGGATTCCCATGATGCATTGAGTTTTTCCTTTCCAGTCACCTTTCTCACTCACTATGTGTTAATAGACCTCTCTGTATTGAATCATATCTGTTATTAATCTCTGTCTCTCTTCCACAGCATGTCTTTTATCCTGTCTTCCTTCTCTCACCCCAACCGGTCGCAGCAGATGGCCGCCCCTCCCTGAGCCTGGTTCTGCCGGAGGTTTCTTCCTGTTAAAAGGGAGTTTTTCCTTCCCACTGTCGCCAAAGTGCTTGCTCATAGGGGGTCATATGATTGTTGGGCTTTTCTCTGTATCTATGAAGCGCCTTGAGGCGACATTTGTTGTGATTTGGCGCTATATAAATAAAATTGAATTGAATTGAATTGAATTGAAATTGAATTGAATTTCTGTAGTGTAAGTTTTTGTTCCTGTGTATTTTTTCCCCACTAATTTTTCTTGTATATCTGCAAAGGGGGTTTTTTTGGAGATCAAGAAAAATATAGAATCACACATTTTTATAACCTTCAATAACATTATACAACCACTCCAAATACAGTCCAGTGATAACATTAGATTCAGCCTTCCAGTCAAGTTAATCTGTCCAGTCTGATAATATGAGCAGAAAAACAGCCTAAGGCAAACAACTTATTATTTCACTCTTTCATAGATGTCACAAAGAGATATTTCTGGGTCACAACACAGAGTCTTACTGAGCTGGTGAAAGAGTTGATGTAGTACTGGGGGCTGCTAATGGAGGGCTCATGGGCTCCAGTGAGTTGCAAGGAGGCAGGATGCTCATCATCAAACGGCCCCAAGCAGCAAAGTTCATGTTCATTTGGGCGGCACGCAGGAAGTCCTTCCCTGTGAGCAGGAATGATGGGAGAAAATTAAATCTGAGCTACATGACTGAAAAAGTTTTACATGCAGCAAATACTATGTAAAGAGAAAATGAAGTGCTCAAAAAACTTTGAAAACACCTCAGATCTCAATGGGAAAAGAGGCCATGTGGATATCTCCACTGATGTGGAATAAATAATGTAGTAGGAATTAAAGGTTACCACATTGTTTGATGGTAATGAAAGCACAGAGGGCTGAATGTAAAAACACCTCAAAAATTAAAGTGAAAAAAAAAAAACAACAACGATGCCACAGGCTGAAAATTTATTGCAGTAACTCAGAATGGCACTCAGCAGTTTGTACAGCCTCCACATGCTCAGAGGTATTCTGTTTGATTTAAGTCATGCAAGTGTGGGGCCAGTCAAAGGAATAAATTCCTTAATTTTCCAAAAACTTCCAGCATATTCTCCCCACATGAGGCTGGGCATTGTCATGAACCAGGAGGAACCCAGGACCCACTATACCAGTGACAATGACAATGGGTCCAAGAGTTTCAACCTGATACCTAAAGGTAATCAGGGTGTCCTTGCCTAGCCTGTAAAGTTCTATGCATCCCTCCATGGATATGCCTCTACAGACCATTACTGACCTACCATTAAACCAGTCGTGTTGACCAATGTTACAGGCAGCATAATGTTCTCCATGGCTTCTCCAAATCCTTTTAACATCTGCCACATGGGAACCTACTCTCATCTGTAAAAACCCCAAAGCACCAGTTCTGGTAATCTATAGTAAATGGCTCCAGTGTGTCAGACAGAGATCACATGCTCACAAGAGGATGTCAGCCCTCCCTCATGACCTGATAAGGGCCGGTGTTTCTAATTGTTCGGTCAGAGACACTGACACCAGCGGGCTGCCGGAGGTCATTTTGTATCTCTGGTAGTGCTCTTCTTGTTCTTCCTTACACAGATACTGGTCCTGCTAATGGGTTAGCCTTCTACAGCCCTGTCCAGCTTTCCTAGAGTAACTGCCTGGATACAGGACTCACCTCTATGTTCTTGAGACTGTTCTGTTACCAGCAAACCTTCTGGTAATGACATGTATTGATGTGCCATACTGAAGGAGTTAGACCACGTGTGCAACCCATGCAGGGGTCCAGGTATCACCTCATGACACCAGTAGTGACACTGAGCCTAGCCAAACGCAAAATTACTCAAAAAAAAAAACATGCAGTAAAAATGAAGAGGGAAAAATGTCAGCGGGTCTCCATCTGTGAAGCTATTCCTGATTATAGGGTTGTCTTCTGTTGCCCCTCTAGTGAACCTGTTATTAATTTCATTACCACCAAACCAGATGAAAGTGATTAACACCCACCGCTGCTATTTAACTGACCAGATCAAAATGCCAGACGTTTATCTGAGTTGATGCAATACTCTGATTAAAAATAAATAAATTGTTCATTCTTAAACAGTCTTTTTTTCTTGAAATACAGTACGTGTAAATATTCTGTAAACATTTGCCTAGTAATATTTAGAAAATTTTTGGTACCAGAGGGTTTCTGGTTTGTTGTGTGCACATAAAACAGCTTGGCTACAAAACCTACAGATCAGCTGATATCAAAGCACACATAATGCTCAGCTGATATATCATTGTATATCCATACCCAGTAGGGCATGCTATAAAAGCCACTTAACCTGTCCATCATTGGACATCTGCCAGCTGCTCTTATCGTAGTGACATTTTGCACAGACACACCAGGAGCAACATTTTATGTCCATCTGTCAAAGCTGAAGAGGAGATGAAGTCGACTATAGCAATTCTAAGTAAGAAAGATTGTGAAAGCATCCAAGAATTGTTTCTGAGGTTCTAGATTTAAAACAGTGCTGAGACAAACGAGCAGTCACAAAATAAGTATCCTTACTGTGGACATAATGAAGTTTCATTTTGCATTATTTATGTAATTACTATCAGTATGAAAAGGGTGAAGTAAAGGTTTAGCATCAAATGCAACAGAAAATGATCAGATTTTCCATTCAAGAACTGCCTGATAACAACTGAAATAGTCAAGGATAAATCGACATTTATCAACAAATCTTAGAAAAAAAAGAAAAAAGAAAAAATATTAATAATTTGTACCACCTTTTTCTTTAGGGAAAATTCGCTTCTGCCTCTGGAGCTTGAAGGGACGCTCAATGACAGGATTTATAAATGTCACCTGGAAATGAACAGAGAAAGCGATCAGGATACAGTTACAGAATCTATACTATACATATGTTTAACCATGGGATACCCCTCTGAAATGACATAACCTAAGCTTGTGGCTATGTCCATCTTTTATGTACAGTCTATGCATGCCACAGAGGTAAATAAACAGTTTGAAGACTAGATATGAACAGGAGAACCTCAATAAAGAGAACGCCCTGTGGCTCCAGCTGGAGGCACATGCCATGTCGCTGGTTATCAAGGAAGTCTTCCAGCCGCAAGAACTTCACTCCACTTAATGCTCGCCAGTCTCTCCAGTACACAGCAATTTCCAGCTCCCTGGACTAGATCAACACACAGAAACATGCACACGTATGTGCACACACATGGATTACAATTCAGATATTTTCATCATTTCATATTTAATTTGCATTGATTCTTGTTTCTGAATTATTACATTTGGTGTGAGGGACTTCATGAGTTCAAGATAAAATAGAACAATAAAAAACAACTTGACTCAAACAACTATGGTCAAGTGATAATTTATTATACATACCTACATCTAAAAAAAAAATTTTTTATTATGAGGTTTTTCTATTAGTCATCTACACCAGTCAGCCACAGCACAAACTCCTTCTGCCTAACATTTTGTAGGTTATTCCAGAATACACAGCTGCGTAGTCCTACAGGCAATGCTCAGTGGCTAGTGGATCTAAGAGCAGACCGCAGCAACCTCACTGAACATGGTCCAGTAACCACCACAGTGGCAGAAATTCGAGGAAAGGGTCTCCAGTATGAAGAGCTGGACAGCACCAGCCCCCGACATGGTTCATGGCTACTGGCTGAAGAAGCTCACTGCACTGCATGAGCATCTGGCAGTACAAATGAAACAGCTGCTAGTCGATGAGAGACACCCAGAATGGCTTACTGAAAGCCGGACAGTCCTGATCCCCAAGGACCCCCAGAAGGGACCAGTCCCATCCAAATACCAGCCAATAACCTGTCTCAGTACCACATGGAAGCTGCTGTCAGGCATAAAAGCAGCTAAGCTGAACAGGCACATGGCTCAATACATGAGTGGGGCACAGAAAGTAATTGGCAAGAATACCAGAGGGGCAAAACACCAGCTAAGCGTAGACAGAGTAGTCGCCTGAGACTGAAAGACTAGGCTGACCAACCTGTGCACTTCCTGGATTGATTACAAGAAGGCCTATGACTCAATGACCCACACCTGGAACCTGGAATGCCTCGAACAGTACAAGATCAACAGGACCCCAAGAGCCTTCATCAGGAACTCAATGGGGATGTTGCGTATGACACTAGAGGCCAACTTGAAGCCCATAAAACAGGTCGCCATCAAGTGTGGGGAGCTACCAAGAAGATGTTCTGTCCCCAGTGGTGTTTTGCATAAGCCTGAACCCGTCAGTGAGATCATTGACAAGATTACCTACGGGTACCAACTACAGAATGGAGCAATTGTCAGCCACCTACCCTACATGGATGACATCAAGCTGTATGCCAAGAGTGAATGAGACATCAATTCATACCACCAGCATCTCCAGCAAGGACATGTCGTTCAGATTGGAGAAGTGTAGTCGGATGGTAACAAAGAACGGGAAGGTAGTCAGAACTGAAGGGATCGAATTACCAGAAGGCAACATTGCCAACATTGTGAACAACTACAAATACCTGGTAATACTACAAGCAAATGCAAACCATGAAGAGGCTGCTAGGAAAGCTGCAACAACAACACAGATGGTCAGGCAAGTGCTGAGAAGTCAGGTGAACAGTAAGAATAAGATCCATGCTACCAACGACCTCTGGGATCGTTGTATTATACTCAATTGTATATAGCATTTGTATTCTATTTTATTCAATTGTATATAGTATTTTATTTTATTCTATTCTATTGTGTACAGTATCTTATTGATATCTTATTCTAGTGTTTATTTTTTCCTAATTTTTCTATGTAACTTTGCACTGTGCACTGCTGTAACAAAAAAATTTCCCACACGTGGGACTAATAAAGGTTATCTTATCTTATCTTAATCATGGCAGCACAGGAACAAGCTCTAATCACAAGATCCATAGAGGCTGGGGTCTATACCAGGCAAGACCCCAGGTGCAGGCTGTGTAAAGTTACCCCTGAGACAATCCAGCACAAATGGACCGCCATAACCAAGTGGCCGGCAGAGTACACAGAAACATCTGTGCAGAGTATAGCCTGGAAGTCATGAGGTCAAAATGGGAGACGCTCCGGTCGAGAATGACCAATCTAAGATCCTGTGGGACTTCCAGATACAGACGGACAAAATAGTGATGGCTACCCAACTGGACATGGTAGAGGAAGATGGCCATAGTGACAGATGTAACGAGCAACATCAGGAAAAAGGAACACGAGAAGCTTGAGTACCAAGTACCAAGGGCTCAGAGAAGAGCTTGAGAAAATGTGGAAGGTGAAGGTAACAGTGGTCCCAGTGGTAATCGGAGCACTAGGTGCGGTGACTCCCAAACTAGGCGAGTGGCTCCAGCAGACCCCAGTAACATAAAGCCGAGATCTCTGTCCACAAGAGCGCAGTCGTAGTAACAGGAAAGATACCCCATGGGACCCTCAAACTCGCAGGCCTCTGGTAGAGGACCCGAGCTTGAAGGAACAAAAGACCGCCCGCAGGGGCGAGAGGGGAATTATTTACAAGAGGACTCTGACACGGCTGACTATCTCATGTTTTGTTAGACACAAAATCAGCATGATTTCAGGTCTGAGTCAGTTCGGGATCCGACTTTTATATGTGCCAGTGCTTCAGAAAAAAAAAAAAAAAAGACCTCACAATCAGACTCTAGGAGGAATAAGTATTTACGCAAGTAACAGAAAATCTTTTTCGTTTCTTCTGACTACTAGATAATAAATATGAACAAGAACTTTTTAGAGCAGAATTTTATACTAGTTCCACCCAATCAAGAGGATATCCCCTTGCAAAACATGTTGATCTCTACCGCTCTTTCTTTAAAGCCCTCTGTGGTTTGGTATGATCACATCAATCTCAAAAAGTGACTTTTAGATAAACCTTTCTTAAGTAGGTTCGGATGTGTACTAGTAGCTAACCTAGTATGAAGAGGTTATACAATATCTCTGACCACAAAGGAAAACAGTGTGTGAATTCTTGTCCTAAACATTATACAAAAAGTTACTTTTACACATTTTGCTTCTAAAATGATTTTTATGTCTGAAATTTGACTCTTCACAAGGACAAATTTGTTTACAGAATGACAGTTGCAAGAAAAATACAGTGAGTTGAATTATCAGGATTTTATGCCTTGATTCACTAAACAAAAATTGGCTTTATATAAATAAATAAGCAGTTCTACTTTTCTGGATACACTCACCTTTTATAATAAAATAAATACAGAAACACTGGAAACAAAAGGTTCAAACTCTCTTTATAGAGAAAGAATGGGCAACAACTACTTTTTTTTAAAAACTATTTTCATGTTATTCCAGTTTGTAATGTAGTCTCTGTCAATCAGAACAAAATTGGTTTAAACGGAGCTAAAACTAAATTTGATGAGAATAAATATCGATTATGTTAAAAAGCGGCACATGGAAGGCTACTCCAGCAGTCGCTAAGAAGAAGTGAACTGTGGAGTTGGAGAAGAATAAGCCCATGCTGTGAATCTGAGGATAAAAGATTCTTCTTTCCTTCACCAAGCTGAGATCCCATGCTGTCTGTGAACAAGATTTTTTTTTCTTCATAAAACAAAGAAAACTACCAAGCCAAATCCCCTGAAATTGGTGAAGCGATAGAGAATGGGCAAAGACACAATCAACTGAATTCTGGTGCAGGTGCAAATCACTTTCTTCAAAGCTGCGTTGTTCTTGACAGAGGATAACGTATTTGCATGCACGTGTAGTCTGAAACCTAACTAATTTAACGCTGTCATAATATATTAGTGATGATTTGAAATGATCCTTAAAGCAAGTACATGGCAGCCACTGACCCGTTCTAGTTCAATGCTGAAGCTCTGGCCCCAGGCCTCTTTGCCCAGCTGTCTCCACTGTGTGCGCCCCACTACTCTGTTGTCAACCTTCAGCACTGCACTTATCTCCGCTGAAAAACAAAGAAAACAGATGCAGTCAGAAAACTAATCAAAACGAAAACCTGTCAGTTACCATAAATTCAGGGCTTACTACATTTCTTAGACCTAATGTCATAAAAACAGGAAAACAAGCAATTCAGAAATCTTTCAAAATGTATACGGAGAAACATCTACCTCAGTAAGAAATAGACTCATATTATCAAGTCTTCAAAGGTGAATGTCTCCGCGAGGAACTAGGAAATGTAAATAATTTAGATCATAGTCATGAGGACCAGGATTAAAACTACTTTTAGTATGAATTATGTTACCCACGGAAATGCTCCTAAACTTCAGTAACTCTTGGGTGGGGTCTGCAGAGTTAAAGATGCAGCAGTAATACCCACAAGACTGCCACATTTCTGACTGGCTGGAAGCTGACTGAAATTAAAATGGTGCAAAGATTTGGCCATGTCTACAGAGCTTGTAAAATACTTTTGCTTATTTTCAGTCCCACAATTTTGGTGGAAAAAACCTTGAGCCTGTCTGTATTTGTGTAATTTCTTACTTCTTGTATGTCTGTTTTTGTTACTGTTTGTACTGGAGCACTGTAACCAACATAATTTCCCCTAGGGATCAATAAAGTATTCTGATTCTGATTGTTTTTGTGTATCCTTCAAGTGTTTTGAATCTGCGTTGCTGCTTTTGTTCATCTCTTTTTTTCTTCTGAAAAGCAGTAAATCACCACCAACTGTAGCATAACACACTTACAGAACTGTACAGTTCTGTAAGTGTGTCACAATAATTCCCATAATAGCTACCTAATGGACAGGAGCAGTTTGTTTTGTGTACAGTCCATCCATTCATTCTCTTCCACTTAATCCAGCCCCTCCCAGTTACAATGGGGTGACAGGCGGGAAACACCCTAGAGAGGTTGCAAGCCTGTCGTAGGGCTAACACAGAGAGATAGACATCTAGATCCAGATAACCAACAGTCTGAAAGAACCTTTCAGTTACTGGGACAAAATATTTTTAATGGAATCTAATGGAAATGTAGCTAATACTCGGCTACAACTTCAGGTTTGTATTGAAATACAAACATGTTTGTCTTGTCAGTTTTACCATTTCTGAAACCAATTACTTGTTAGTTTAAGTGTCCATTACTGGATTTTTGCATTTTATGACACAAAGAAAAATAAAAGGTCTAAAAAAAATAAAAAATAAAAAAAAAGTTGACTTACAGGAAATGTCTTCAGCCTTGGCACTGCGTCCGGTTCGTACCTTCAGAGACTTCATATCCGAGATGCTCCCAGAGGTGGTTGAGACACTGGTCACACAACTACGGCCTGGAACTGACTCCAACAGGTCCTGGCAACCCATCAAACATACCTCCAAACGACCTAAGGAAAAGCGTTTCAGTCATTAGTTCTTACTTGGGATAACATTACTGAAAATTCAATGGAAAGCTGCTTCAGGTGAAAAAAAAAATAAAATTTTTTTTAATGTTGTTATGAACGGTTACTTAATAAAATGACTATCAAAATTTTGCTTTTAAAAGAGACTAGCAGACTTAAACAACCTGTTAGACTGGCTGGTTTGAAGAAGGATGAAGATGAGGAAGAGGCTGGAGCCTGGGAGCGTTTCTTTGGAGTGCCATAAGAAGGTGAGGTGCCTACCATTAAAGCCTCTTTAATGGTAGCATGTGTGGGATGATCATGAGCCAGCTCACATAAACGTCTCTCCAACGAGAGACGCAACAAATCCACCTTTTGAGATGACTCCTGCATTCGCGCCTGGGCCTGAAGGATACAGAAATGCAATCTCTGATGCAACAATAGTAATAATTATGTTGCAATTAATTGCAAACATTCAGTTCAGATTATATCTCAATCTGTATGTATGCATGTAATCAGATTTATAATTACGCACTGAAATTTGGAAATGTGTATTGTAATGTGCTCACTATGGAAAAATATCATAAAAACTTGAGCTGTACATAGACATAGACTGTAAATGTGAACACAATTTGAAAAAACAGCAATACCCAATTGTTTGGGTTCACTTAAAAACTACTAAACAAAAGTAGTTTAATCTAATCTAACATGAAACTGACCATAAGTGTTTTAAATGACAAAAAAACATGTATATGTGTGCTTCAGTATCACCCTGACAAAGGATGCTTCTAATTTTAGAGATATTGCTCAAATAAATCAAGGCAAATAGTGAATGGATTGGTTTTTCTATAGCACCTCTCAACTCAATTTGAGCACTCAAACCACACATACAGCAAAGTGCATTTAACAAACATTCACACACATACACATTTATGAATGCATCAGAGGCAATTCAGGCTTTAGTATCTAGGAGCCAGGGATTGACTGTGATTGGTAGATCACCTGCTCTACCACTCGAGCCACAGCCATCCCAGGGCAGTTCTACATATTGTGGAATATATTGTGATGGTCACCTTGAACTCAATTGTAGTTCAAAAATGTTCATTCTAACTATTTATAGCTATCGTGTTCTTGTTGTAGCTGTTAGGTTGGTGAAAATAAAGACATTCCAGCTGGTACCCACTTCTGCAAGTATTCGGCGGTCCTGGACTTTATGCCCGTTCAGTTGCTTCACCACATTTTTGGCTCCTTCTGCTACAGCTGATTCAATCTTCATGTGGTGAATTAATTCAGCAACTCGCAGCTCCACAGGACTGATCATCTCCATAGAGTGACCTTAGTGCAGATGAACAAAACAGTCACCACCACCACCACCAGTAATCACCACTGTACTAAAATTTGTAAAATATCAATTATTGCATTTCACGAGAAACAATTGTGTGCATATTGCGTGCATTATAAATTATTTCCTATTGAAGCCATTTAGTGACACCTTTGGCCTTAAACATTATCATAACACTGTAAGAAGTTCCAAGATGAAAACACCATCTCAAAAGTCTTTATTTGGGGTTGATTTCTCGGTCCTGTGACAAACACAATAGTACTATCTTTTTAATGGATTTTTCAACTGCATCTTATGGTCTTGTTCAGAAGATAAAATTTGTGTAGTCATAAGATCAGCTCACCAGTCATCACAGACTCATGTCTGAGGAACTTGGAAAGAAAAGCATCTGGACTTCTTTCAGTTGTTTTAGGATGTTTCACCTCTCATCCGAGAAGCTTCTTCAGTTCTAAGAGCAATTGGTGGAGAGTCCCCAAGAGGATCATGGACCCCCCCATTGATCCTCTGCATAATCACTTGAGCCAAGGTCTGAAAATGGGTGTGGTTCACAATCAGCGAAGGTTTCAGGTGAACCCATTGTGAGACGTAGCCCCACCTTATCATGTGATTTACTGAGATCAAATGACCCAGGATGTGAGTGGGCATTAAGGCATCTGGGAAGGGATCTCAAAAGTGGATTATAGATGGCAGACAGCTGATGTCGTAAGCACCGCCCTCTGTTCAAAGAGAGCCGTTCACAGTGGACATAGATGGCTTCTTTCACTTATCTCAAACGATCTGTCTTCTCTGTCCTAAACTTTAACAGTGGCATTCTCAAAATAATGACCTTTGACCTTTAGATGCAGATGAACAGCTGAGTCTTGTCCTGTTGAGGTGGCTCTTCTCAGAATCAGAATCAGAATACTTTATTAATCCCGAAGGAAATCTTACTATGTTGTGAGATGCGTTTATGAAGTGGTTGTTTGGTCTCTCCAATGTAGAGGTCTGAGCATTCCTCACTACACTGCATCCACACACACTACATTGTTAATTTTGTGTTTGGGAGTTTTGTCTTTGGGATGAACCAGTTTGTGTCTGAGTGTGTGGCTGGGTCTGGGACCCTAACCTAACTTAAAGAAGTCCAGACGCTTTTCTTTCCAAACTCCTTAGACTACGATGACCTGGATGACTAAGAACCTTCACAGACATTTCCATAACATCTAAGCACACTCCAACTACTTAAGACCATAAGACACAGAACAGAATACAAATTCATTTGCATTCAATATAAATTTGATATTTTTTCAAGTCATTTTTGATCCATTATGTTTCACATTCATTTTGTTTATTGAAACATACTGAAGACAAACTGTCAGTATAAGATATCTGCAGTGAAAACACTGCCCAGACAAGAACAGTACATGTGTGAGTGATAAGATTTACCATATTTGCCATCCTCCTCTCCATCTCTGGCTTGACTGACTTTAACAATCTGCATGCGCAGCAGCTCTATTTTAGTACGACTGTCCCGCAACATCTGCTGGGCTGCAGAGAGCATCTTTCTGTCCTGGAAAATAAAACAAACAATTACAAACCAACAAAGAACTTCCGATCAAGAGAAAGAAAGTAACTTAAAGGTCACACACACACACGCCGTATAGGCGAAGTTTACTTTTTCAGGAAAGGTTAGAACTGTGATATGTGTTAGCCACACGATTTGATATGTCATTTTGATTTAGCTCAGATGGTATAATGTTCTCTGTCCAGTTTATACAAGAAACTAAGTCATTCCAAAAGGATTTACACACGGTGCTTAACAGTATTCGTTCCCTCTTTGCCTTCCATAGCCTGATAATTAGACTGATAATTAGCCTGGTCTATGCCCAGGCTGTCCATTCCCCTTCTCTAATATGTCGAAATGTCTGCATAAGAATGCCTTACTTCGAACTTTAAATGTATAAAAGTTTTAAATTTGAAGTAACATCTCTAAATGACTTCATAAAGAGTAGTTATAAAGAAAGGCAGAACCTTGTTAACAAAAATACAAACTTTTCTGCACAGTGAGAAGTTCTAATTCATAAAGGCATCTGGCAAAGTGCTATAAGTCTAATCCTCCTCTTAATAATGTATTCAGTTACTGTAAACGTTTTACATGGAACAGCAATTTACCACACGAGCCACTCAGAGAGAGTGTAAAGTGGTACTCATGAGGCTTTGTGTGTTGTGTTATGCATAAATTAGGTCATGTTGTATAATACCTTAAATGAGCCATTAGTGTAAGTCTGGATCATGTTCTCAGCACCCTGTTTGACCTTGGTCTCCATGGTAAGTTGTTTCTTCAGTGTTCTGACTCGACTGTCCAGTGGTGATGTGACCTCTTCCCACTGACATGTCTCTCCTGACAGGTTTTCTTCTTCCTCTAAGTGACCTGCATGGAAAAAACAAAACATACAGGCTGTATAAAGGGTTAGGATCCAAATAAGATAAACATTAGATGGATACCAGCTTCAGATCAAGTGATTTATCTCTGTATAGTATAGTGGCCTTAGAAAAGTGGTGGTTAAGACAAATACAGCATAAAACACAGCATCCCTGACGTGTCCTGTCTGGGGGGGCCTATATACACTGCTTAGAATTTTTCTGATTTAAGCATGTTGGGATTTTGCTTAGTTTATGACATTATGTAAAGAAACCATTCTTCTCACATAAAAAGAAGGGTAATGAATCCAATTTTCAATCTGCAGTCCCCATGGAGGCAGCCAGGGGCAGATGGAAAGGTTTCTAAACATTATGCTCTCTGTGGGTAGCAGTGCAGCCCAGCTGACATCCACATATAACAGCTTGTGTGTGCTGCAACGCCCTTTACTGCCATCACTGATGCATTTTATTGAATTCAATTTTATTTATATAGCATCAAAAATCACATCAACAGCTGCTTCAAGGCACTTTGTATTGTAAGGTCAAGGTCCTACAACAATAAATTGTCTGAAGTGTTACAAAATCGTGCATTTCTTTCCCTTCCTCTCTCCAACAATTTATACCTCGTGTTTTCTGTCACCATGTGAATATCTGACAACAGGACTGCACTGCTGCTTTATTTATTTTTAGCCAGTATATTAAGATTAACCTTAATCAATGAACCTGGAGGTTTAGGGCAAAGCGCATACATATAAAATATAGTTTTCATAATATACCAACACAGGTCATTTACAGTGTGGTGGTTTCAACCAAAGTCCTAATTATTTGTATAAAAAGTTTTATGTGAATCAATTTATATAGGAAAATGTTGGAGTGTGACTCAAGGATGATGGTAGCTTTTATCCATTCTGGTCTTATAAAACCCCAATGTTTTTATACTGGCTTCAATGAAAAACAGGATCCAGCTCTTGTAACCTCAAAAAGGGTGAAAACTAGTGACAGAAATGAGATACTGACAATGATAACAGTTTGACTCCCTTTTTGTTCTCTCTAATTAACATCCGTAACACGAGTCAGCAACAGTCAAACCTATGTTAAGAAACTGGATCTGGGTTTGTATTGGAATTCTGCTGACCTTGTTCTAGACCCCCTTTTTTAAGGTCTTGTCTTCTGTTTGTTAAATGCAACAGAACCTGTGAAACAAATGGATTTGTACTCTTACTGGTTTTCCTCCTTCTACATGAAGGAAAAAAAGATTTTGTTACCTATGGAACTGTCTTTCTGTGTGGCCATAGACCTTGCGTTGAGTTCCTGCAGTTCCCAGTGCAGCTTCTCCAAATTGCGGGTTGAGGCCTTAAGTTGGCCCTCCACATCAGCTGCACTCTTGCGGTTGGTGACTGCCCGTCGCAGCCTCTCAGCTGCCTCCTTGATCTTCAGCTCCCGCTGGATCTGCTGCCGGAGCACTGATCGAGCAGTTTCCAAACGCTGTTGAAACTCTGGGTCAAGAATATCCCACTCTTCCAGATTCTTCAGATTCCCATTCTGTAAGACAATAACACAGTTTCAGTCTCTTATTGGTGTGACTGCTAATTAAGGATATTCAGCCCTAAATGTATGATGTAAACATGCCAATGTCTCCTATTTTAAGTTTTCCCTTCTTAGGAATCTGTTGCTTTTCTTGATTACTTCCTTTAAACAGAAATACGTGTACATAACAAGTGATTTGGGGAAGCAGTAGGTGTGACAGTAGGTATGAAGTGTTTGAATGTTCAGATGCAACTCAAACAGAAGCTGGGCTGCCATGTTGATTTTAGAGGGAAGAGGCATTCTTCTTTGTTCTTCTTCAGATTTTGGTATTAGAAAGACTTCATACAACTTTTTTTTTTAATACTACAGTATTGTTACTGACCTGATGCCTATTTAGTTTGTAGCAAGTTGTCAAGGAAGTCTATCATCATCATTATTATACAACGTTTTCAATCTTTTGTTGCCACTGTCTTAACTTTCTTTCACACCTGTTGTTGGCAAAAGTTATCAAATTCAGGCAACTGCATTTCCATTTTATCTAGCATATGAACTTTGGGTATTGTGATTGTAGCTAATTCTAGCAGTAAAGAAAAGCACAGCGACACATTCCAATGCTACTGAGAAGAACTTGGAAAACCATCAGCAGTACAAAGACGAACAATTAGAAGATGCAATTACACTAAACTATATAATGTAATTTCATCTGAATCAATGAAATTAGTTTAAAATGACCTGATTGGCGCAGCCAAAGTGAAATGAAAATCATCACCTAGCTAAACAGAAAAAAACTGATAAGGATGTTAACCAAAAGCATCGATCTGGACCAACACTGCATCAACAACAGCGAATGACACAATGGCTCCCTCTTATGGGCAAAAACTAGTGAGCCTTACTAAAGACAGATCTTTCATTCCAATCTCCCATTAAGAGGTTTCAGGATACGTTTATACCTCTATGAAAACATGAACTCCTTTCTACTGCTTTGTTCAAACAATGGCAAAACATTTGATCTAAAATAAGTGCCAAGTTAGTGAAATAACAGTTTCAGTCAGCCACACTAATGCAGAAACATCTGTACTGGACACTAGGCCATATTATTTGCCAAATATTATAAATGGTTTATAGGGCACAAGGAGCACAAATACTGTCCAAGGTCAAGTTCAGTTACGAATTAGCAGAGATGAAATCTAGCTAAGTAAATGCTATCAGCCAAAACTGACTGTGTGAGCACAGCTGCTAATTAGCGAGGGCACACAACAACTTTAAGCCTCAACAGTATCCAGGTGGATGAGAGCTACATTTCGCTTATCCTTTATTCACAAGGGGTCACCACAATGGGAATCTGAATAAATTTCCAATGTAATTCCTGACGTAAGGAATTTGTGCCAACTGTACAAAGGAATTTTTTAACCAACTTCCTCACATATAAAAACAGGGGTTAATAATATAAAAATAAATACTACATTTTTTCTAATTACCCTCATACTAAGGGGGAAACTGTCCAGAGGCCAACATTGTTTGGATTAAACCATTAACATGGAGTTTACAGGAATCTGCTGCCTTTTGGACCCAGCCTTAATTCACCACTAGAGAACTTGCAGTTTTTGACACCAAGCACATGGTCCATCCAAGCACATAATGTCCTAAAAGGCCAAACAGCACTCCCAGTAAACCAATGAAAGCCTGTATGTATTATGTGAAATAATCTGGAGGGAATGGGTTGTCATTAATCTGTACTGCTATTTAACTTATAATTCAACATATGTGTGCCAAAGAGACAAACAAACAAAAACATTTCTATCTATTGGGGGCGACCGTAGCTCAGGTTGGGAAGCGTATCTGTAACCGGAAGGTCGCCGGTTTGATCCCCGGGCTCTCTGTCCTGGTCGTTGTGTCCTTGGGCAAGACACTTTACCCTACCGCCTACTGGTGCTGGCCAGAGAGGCCGATGGCGCGATATGGCAGCCTCGCTTCTGTCAGTCTGCCCCAGGGCAGCTGTGGCTACAACTGTAGCTTGCCTCCACCAGTGTGTGAATGCGAGAGTGAATGAATAGTGGCATTGTAAAGCGCTTTGGGTGCCTTGAAAAGCGCTATATAAATCCAATCCATTATTATTATTATTATTATAAACTACCTTACAGCGTCTGTCTGACACCTGTACACTATGCTGCTTTACTCATTACTCTGGTATGAATATTCCAGCGGGTTCTCATGATCCTACAAAGAGACTGTCTCAAATTATACATTTTTCTTCTACAGCTATCCATGTATACAACATTGTGTTTGTTCATAAATAGTACACACTACCCCAATATTTTCTGTATGGAGTGATGAACATCTGTCCTGCATTGGTAGGGACGTCTGAGTGAGACATACAAGTAAAGATATGTAAAATAATGCAATTTGTTTGATCATTAGCCTCTGTGATGCTACTGATCAAACAAATTGTGATCAGGACAACTGGAAAGATTTAAACTGAAAAACTGACACAGCATTTTAAGTTGATTACACAAGTACGTAGTTCCAGGGTTCAGTGAATGGCCCTCTAAGTCAGCATGGCCTTCTGAAAAAATATTCTGGACACTTTTATTAATGTAAATTTAATTTAAATGGTCACAATGAAATAAAAAGCTTATGTTTTTCTAGGAAGTTTTGTTTCTTTTTTGTTAGATAGACTTCAATTCAGAATCCTTACAGTGTCTCTGGCTATATCATAGCCAGTGATAACAAAGCCCAGAAAAGTTAAAATATGAAACAAATTCCCAAACAATTATAATCCGATAATAACTACTTGATCATTACTCATTCTTCCAGCTGTAGCAAGTCGCAAAAAAAAAAAGGAAAGAAAGAAAGAAAAAAAGCTGAGGATGTGTCCTTTGTGTTAGGCACTACCAGGCTATTAAGCTCTATGACTTTTTGCTCGTGAACAGACACACCTTCTGTCAATCAAAACTAAAAGAACTTTTCAAAGTCCTAGGCGATGGTGTTGGGCTTTAAAGATAAAGTAACGTTCAATAAAGGATCTTATATTAACTAGGCTAACAAATGGCTAAATGGTTTAATGCTGTTAAAATAAGTGTAAGTGGACGCAATTTAAAAAAAAAAAAAAAAAGAAAGAAAGAAAGAAAATCCAAGCTGAAGCCTGAGAAACTATGCCGTAGCCACAACAACAAGCTCGAAGAAGTTCAGACAGCTCTGGTGGTGTGGTCTTTTTTGCGTGAAACCGGCTCGTTTTTACGTTTATGATAACTACCCAGCCTGAGGTATTAGCTAACTTATCGAGGAGAAGCAAACAAGACAAACAGGAAAATCCAGTGAACCTGTTAAGCACTGAAGCAATTACCGTCGGCTATAGGTAGTATTAACTACCTTTAACTCTGGCACTCTTGCCTCCGTGATCACTGAACTAAGCGTGAAGAATGAAAAAAGCGTTACTCAGCGTTACCTTTAGCGGTAAACCTGACATGATGGCTGTCAGGTCTGTCGTGGATACCGTTTGTCCGTTTCTGGCCGCCAACACTCTTCTCCGGGTCAGAAAGTAGATGAAATGGCTCAGGTAGGACTGACACGACTATTCTAATTAATTCCACATCGGCATGTGAACTTCAGCGCCTGCTGAATCTGCTCACAGACTGTCCTGCCACTTCTCCCTGCCGCACATCACAGAAACAATTCTGATTAGAAGTTTGAACCGAGTTAAACGGAGACTCCTGGAGAACCTGACGTCACGGGACGGCGGCCGGATTGGTTGGCGGTCAGTAATGACAATGACACTGCAAGAACCAATCACATTTAATTATTCAGTCGCCGGCTGAGGTAGGTTTAGGGCGCGTTCACGTAGCCACCTTGCGAAATCTCTTGCAAAACCCAGTTTACAGGTAGGTATGTATACAGGTGTAATGGAAATAGCATAATTAACTCCATATTTGTTGAATTTTAGATTTTATTATACAAAACAATGAGACAGCGACTTCTCTGTAGATACAAGCAAATGAACAAATGTATTTAAATTATTTTATTTTATGCATTTAATTTATTTAACACCACTGTAATAGCTGAGCTTTATTCAGGTGGTTTTCTACCTACAGTGTATGAATGCTGCAGTTTGCTCAACCCTAAGGTGCCACACTTCAATTTACAAATAATTGAAAGAATGAAAAAAAAAGCAATATAACTCATCTGCAGATAGTTTTAAAAGTATTTAATTTCTTTTGGAAATATTTAATTAATAAAACTTTTTTTTTTTTTTAATTTTCCCTTCTCTTTCTGCGCTCAGCATTATGTATACTCTGTCTTCGGTGCTCCAATTTGCCACATAAACATACAGATTAATCAAATACACAGCCATACACACACAGCAATACACAGCCATACAAACACAAATATACAGCACAGAAACATACAACCATACAAGATAGATTGACAGACACACACCTTTAATAAACATTTAGCACACTACCAGTTAGTTTAAACATCACCACACTGATGTTTGTCGCATGGAATGTACGTGGACTTAGTTCCAGGGAAAAGTGGCTTAAAATTACTAACTGGTTAAATGACTTACAGGCAGACATTCCCTTTCTACATGAGATTCATACTGTATGAACAAAACATCTGTGTACATTTCAAAGAACATTTTTGCTTTTGAAGTTGAATGACGTGATTTGATTTGTACAACACACTGTCAGGGTTCTCTATGTGGCAGGCAAGGGTGGGACCCAAAAGCAGGACTCGCAGACCAAGCTAAACTTAAATGGCAGAAAAACAACTGGAAACAAAGAGGTGTAGCCATATTACGTAACAAAAAAATACATAAAATTCACAACGCTATTACAGATCCAAAAGGTATATTTATAATACTTTATTTATATATTGAAAATATGGATCTGTGTATCACTAGTATATATGGGCCAAATGTTGATTAACCCTCCCTTTTTCATAACTTGAACTGGCAGTCTACACACATTCTCAAACAATACATGTGTGATTTTGGTCTTTGCAATGTTTGCCGTTCACATCACCCCACTTTCAGGGACTACACCTTCTTTTCATCAGTACACCACTCACAATCTCACTTTTTAGTTAGAAGCTCCATTATGAGGGATAACACAGACACTCAGATTCATCCTGTCACTATCAATGATCATGCACTGGTGTCTATTTCTCACACAGAAAAGAATCATACCACCAATCAGAAGCTGGATATTTAATACATCATTACCTAAAGAACAAGACTTAATTAATTAGTACATAGTTTCAACCTACAGAGGGGCACCAGACAGAGCTGCCAGCTTTCTCCTTCACTTTTTGTTAATTTTATCAAGCCACTAGCATCCAACAAAATCTAGATATCAAAAGAGTTCAAACCATAAGCCTATATGCTGATGATGTATTACTTTTCCTTAGGAACTCACAAACTTTGCTTATAAAGCCAATTTACTTATAACTAAGTTCTGGTCCATATCACACTATTCAATTGGCTGAGTAAATATACAGTTTTGTCTCTGAATTGTAATTTTCCAAACACAACTACCACTCCACTACAGACAGGTAAAATTTGATATGGAGGTATCAATTTTTCCATCATGCTCTCAGACCTATGGTTAAATCATATTCCTATGCTAAAAACATGAGATGATAATCTCACACGTTGAAGAATTTTACCTGTATCACTCTTGGGAGGAGTTGCCGCCATTAAAATGATGATTCTGCCTAAAATAAACTATTTTTATTTATTTTATTTTATTTTATTTTTTTTTTTTTTTATGGAAAAATAAACACAATAAAGCTTGTGGGGATAGGTTGATAGGTTAATCCAAATTGTCACTAGGTGTGAATGTGGGAATGAATGTGAGTGCGAATGGTTGTCTGTCCCTGTGTGTTGGCCCTGCGACAGACTGGCGACCTATCCAGGGTGTACCCCGCCTCTCGCCCTATGACAGCTGGGATAGGCTCCAGCGCCCCCCGCGACCCTGAAAAGGATAAGCGGAAGCGAATGGATGGATGGATGGAAAAATAAACTATCATGTATAATCAGCCTGTGTGTGTGTGTGTGTGTGTGTGTGTGTGTGTGTGTGTGAATGGCTGGGCCTGGGTCTGAGGACTTGCTGAGCCTTGGCCCCTGTGGTATATGGTCATGGAGGGAGGGGTTTCCCCTCTCTACTGCTCCCCGCTGGATGCTGCTGCCCTCCCTGGAGTGAGGGTACTTGTTGGTTCCAGGGCGCATTCTGGTGTGGCTGTTGACCCTTCCCTTTTTTGTTCCTGTCTGTCATACTATACTACACATAATGTAATAACAAAAATATAAATTAATAAATAAACAGATAAAAGAAACACATGGACAAAAGGAGCCTAGAGAGAATCTGTAGAATTGATCTCGGTGTGTGGTTTGTTGTTGTTGTTTATTTTTGTAATAAATAAATAAATATATATATATATATTATCAAGTAGCCGTGAAAATTCGTACTAAAAGAAAAGGTGGTTTGCTGGGTAGTGGAGGCTTAACTTCTTTGTACAAGCTGTCGCTTTAAGTTGTAGTGTCGGACTCCAACCAGTCGGAGGCAGTAGAGCACCACAGATATGTTTAGCTACGGTAAGTCGCAGAGAGAAACGAGCGTGCAAAGCTGCGCTCAGTCCTCCTCCTTATCGTGTACTGCGAGACACGCACTCTGTCCAAGGTGGAAGTAACTTTTGTCCTGTGGAGAAGAGTTTTGAACCGCCTTGGATATACGTCTGGTCGAAAGAGTCACAACAAACGATAACCATGTCGGCCTCATCGGCAAAAGTCAGTAGGAAGGAGAATTCAAATCACGACGGAGCGGACGAGACCTCTGGTAACGTTAAGGAATGGCGCTTATCCTGTACAACGCCATTTTCATTTGTTTATCGTGATTTTGTTATTCTCAGTGTGGTGCGTGGTTTGGTCCGCGTGATTGCGGATGAAAAGCTAAATTAATATTTTCCTGCAGATACACGTCAGGGTAGAATGTTGCTGTGGAGCGCTTTTCAGTAACGTAGCATGCTAGGCAGCGTGAGCGGGTGCTAGCTGTTAGCCTAAATTAGCTGCCAGCGTTAGTTGAGGAGCGTGTTGGAGGCCAGTGTCTACTTTGCGTTTAGCGGGATGTGTGGTTATTGTTCTCGGTTTGAGAAGTTTGCCCTTGGAGAAGTAGTGATGGAACTGCACGTCCCTGTACATTTCCGTACACGCGTTTGTTGCTGTAGCTTCTTAAATGGCCTCATTGTTAGCAAGTGCAGAAGTCTTTCCCAGAGAGGCCGAGCAGCGATAACGGAAAGGTTAGCTGCTGCGGGGTAACGTTCACGGGAGCCCGTCTATTGAGATCGTGTCTGTGTATATGGTAAACCGGCGCTTCTGTACTTGGTCATTTAAACAGGATTGGAAATGGGGAATTTAGGCAGTATGTGTGTGGAGCACGCGGAGGGATGCTTGGTGGACCGGGTGGTGTGTTGTTATCAGAGGGGAGCAGACAGCGGAGACGTCGCTAAGCCTCGCATTCAAACCAGGCCGCCTTTAGCAGTAACAGGAAGCGCCTAAACTGCAGGAGGCACAGGGTCTGTCTGCCATGGACCATCATCAGTCTGTTCAACATCCAGTCAACATAGCACTTTTAAATACGCTGATCATGTTCAGACTGTATAAAGCCTGGTTTCTTGACAGTATTTCATTTTTTCGAAATAATTATATACAATGAGTTTTATTTATATAATGACATGAGGTGCTAAGCTGGTTCATGTCTCTATGAATTGAAGTTCTGAACCGATCAAAGTTGCAGTTTGGCCGAAGTTGAAACTTCACAAGTCTGTTTATTTTGTTTCTGTGTATCATCCGGTTTGTACGAGGGAAGCAAAAACAAACAACAAAAAAACATCTACTTGTCTAACTATATTTGTCTAAAAGTAAATGGCATTTTATCAGCATATAGTTGATTTGACACGGCAGACTACCAGGCTCTATTTGTAAATATTAGGAATGCAGACATGCTCCCGGTTACCTTCCGTTCAGTTGGTACTTACCCGTGGTACGTGCTGTTTCCTGAAGTGCTCTAAAAAATATTTTTTTTATAATGACGGTCTCTTTGCTTCTACGAAAAAGTGTGTTGGCTGTCAGCCAAGTTATTATTTAAAAAGAAAAAAGTCGATAGTTGTACGTCCTGGGTTGATGAAGATGAATAAAAGCATATCAATATAATTTTCTGTCATGACATATATTGAGATATTCTTATTTTTTCATGGCAGTTTTTCCTGAATATTACCTAAATTAGTTCATTCCTTAGGCCAAAAGGATTCGAGACTAACCTTGTACATTTTTGCTATTTCTAAGTTTATGAAACCAAAATGAAATCAGATGCTGCGGTGTGCACAGTCCAGTGAAAATATTAATATATAATTCACATTTATGGTGTAACATGTCTATTGTGTGCATTGTTATTTTTGTCTGCATGTCATGTTAATTTCATAAATACTCTTTAACGAATAGGCTGAATGGTGTTATTTTGTGAACTTTTTTTTTTAAACTCCAAAATCCTTAATTAAAAAAAAACATTTCTTTGTTCTTTCAGAAAAAGAGCAGCAGGAAGCAATTGAGCACATTGATGAAGTACAGAATGAAATTGACAGGTGAGTTTGAATCTTCTGTATTAGTACTGGGGGGAAAAATTCACAGAAAACTGTTTTATTGATCACATTTTTGTCTTTCTCTCTCCATCAGACTGAATGAACAGGCTAGTGAAGAAATTTTAAAAGTAGAGCAGAAGTACAATAAATTACGCCAGCCATTCTTTCAGAAGCGATCAGAAATCATAGCCAAAATCCCCAACTTCTGGGTCACAACGTTCGTCAACCATCCACAAGGTAATTAAATGAAAATGATTGTTGCTGCTGTGTTTATGGTGACTCTTAACTGTCAAGAGTGTAAGAGAAGCCACCATCAGGGACTAAAAGTTAATCAGTTATGGTAAATTATTATTAAGTGTTTTTAAATGTTCACATAATGAAATGGGATCTAACAGCATAACCTGATCTCTAGTTTCAGCTCTTCTGGGAGAGGAGGACGAGGAAGCACTTCATTACTTGTCAAGGGTGGAGGTCACAGAGTTTGAGGACATAAAGTCTGGATATAGAATAGATTTTGTGAGTTGTCAGGTTCATGTAATATTCATAGATTGTAACTGGCATGCCATATTCTGATTGGAATGTTTTCTTTCCTGAAGTATTTTGACGAGAATCCGTACTTCGAGAACAAAGCCCTCTCCAAAGAGTTTAATGTAAACGAGAGCGGCGACCCGGTTTCCAAATCATCTGAAATCAAATGGAAAGCTGGAAAGGTTGGTTTGCTTTTTTCTCTCCTTTTTTTCCATTAGACTTGTATGTGCTTTGGATTTTTTTTCTTTATAAATTCAGTTCTGTTTACATGTACTACTGTACAATATGGTTACAAAGTTGCCCTTTGATTATGTTCGTCAAAAAAACGTCATCTTTTGGCTCATCAGGACCTGACAAAACGTACGGGTCAGACGCCAAACAAAGCTGGGAAGAAAAGGCAGCATGAGGAGCCAGAGAGCTTCTTCACCTGGTTTACTGACCACTCGGATGCAGGGGCTGATGAACTGGGAGAAGTGATCAAGGATGACATTTGGCCAAACCCACTGCAGTACTACCTGGTAAGATTGACCATATCGGTTTTTACCGCCATTTTAATGAGAGTCATGCACAGAAGCTCAGACATACTGACACCAGAGGGAGATGTTATAACAGTTTAAAAACACGACTTTGTGGAAAGAACTTGACAACACTCGACAAAGTCTTGGCTTCCAGTCTGAGTGGTGTAGTAGGACAGTTTATGAGTTTTGGACCATCAATGAACAGCCTCCACTCATCTGCATCGTACTCGTAGTTTCGCCTTCAGCACAATGAACATAGTCATTATCGATTTCAAAGAGTGGAATAAGCTCCTTTTCACAATGCCGATGAAATTCAGATTTAGTTCCAGGAGACTGGAGGGTTTTTTTGTTTTGTTTTTTTCTCACTGAGTCTAGACCCAAGCAACACAGCTGCTTTCGCTGGCAGATCCAGATCTCATATTGACCCGTTTAACTCTGGCTGAGTGAGTGAGCCAGTAAAAACAGGAGGTGCTTTTTTGTCTGGGTGTGGTTGTTGGTGGCAAGTTAAGGGAACTGATAGATGCTTTAGTTTTGGAATTGTATCCAGAAATATTTAGTAAACATAAGTAGCAACCAAAGCGAATCTTTGGCTAAATCCGAAGTAACAATCTGTTCAACCTTTCTCTTATGTTCCCAAGGTCCCAGACATGGAGGATGAGGAAGGTGATGGCGATGATGATGATGAAGAAGAAGAGGGACTGGAAGATATTGATGAAGGGGAGGAAGAAGAGGGTGAAGATGAAGATGAGGACGGTGATGGGGAAGATGGAGAGGTGAGGAAAGGGGTTCAGTGGGTCCTTAGGACTGTTTTTATGAAGTTGCTTTTATATAGCTTCATTAACTATTCTGGGTATTGAATATTTTTGACATTTAAGTTTTATGCTTTGCCAAACTACAAAATACAATCCCCATGAAACCAGCAACACTAATGCAGACTGTTTAGCCCAGTTCAGAGCACATACAGTTGTGACGTTTCTAAGCATTTTAATAATTTCACCTCATCACTTAATTATATCGGTTATCCAAAAACATTACTGTAAAGAGGCCTGTTACAAAAGTGAATCAAATCTGCCTAAAATGAAGATTTAAGTTGGCTGTGCTGAGAAAGATGGTGTTAGAACTAGAGATGGGACGATACCACTTTTTTATGTCCGATACCGATGTCATAAATTTGGATATCTGCCGATACCAATATGAATCCGATATAGTGTGTTTTTTAATCAATAAAACTGTTTTTCAATATCTTGCTACTTTTTGTATACATTCATACTCAAGTTAAAAAAAAACCCAAAACACTAAAGCTATTCTGTTATACCTGTATGCAAAAAATACAGTGCACCCAAAATATTTCATAGTTCAGCAATACTGATCAATCTAATGAACTTAAACCTGCTCCATCCTCCCTATTCTGGTATTTTAAAGAGTAAGCAACCTAACTAATAGGGTTCTAAAACTCCCAGCAAAAAAAAAAAAAAAAAAATAGGGAACCACCCACCCTCCACCTCATGATGCTTAATTGACGTAATCAACTTTAATTTGATGCAGTGTGAAAGAAATGCACAGAAATCAATTAGTATTCAAGAATAATAGATTCAACATCTTTCTTCAACAGAACTGCAGACTGCACAGATGGTATCTTCCCAAAGGAAAAAGTACTATAGCTTACTAGGGTATATTAGACTTAATAGTTACTATAGGGCAGCACGGTGGCACGGTGGTTAGCACTGTTGCCGCACAGCAAGAAGGTCCTGAGTTCAATTCCACCATCAGGTCTTTCTGTGTGGAGTTTGCATGTTCTTCCCGTGTTTGCGTGGGTTCCCTCCGGGTACTCCGGCTTCCTCCCACCGTCCAAAGACATGCAGCTTGTGGGGATAGGTTAATTGGATAATCCAAATTGCCACTAGGTGTGAATGTGCGAATGAATGAGAGTGCGAATGGTTGTCTGTCCCTGTGTGTTAGCCCTGCGACAGACTGGCGACCTGTCCAGGGTGTACCCTGCCTCTCGCCCTATGACGGCTGGGATAGGCTCCGGCGCCCCCCGCGACCCTGAAAAGGATAAGCGGAAGCGAATGGATGGATGGATGGATAGTTACTATATTCAGTAATGGACTTGGATTTTACATCAGATTAAAACTTTGGGTCTAAGATTCGGATAATTATTTATTAAAAGCTAGGCATTTTAAATGAGAATAAGAAAGAAAAGTATGTCTTTGTGCCCCCTTTTCCCTGTTCATGCCCTATCGCGCCCCCCCCCTTGCTAGATACGACCCTACACAGATACCAGCCGTCAGCTACATAGAAAAGGATCCTGGTGTAGAAAGTAAATAAATTCTAACAACAGCTTATCAAGGTCAAAATCATCATCTTATCAAACGTGCTGCTGTTTTTCAGCCGCTAAACAAAGAAGAAAGACAGAGTCGCGACACAAAAGCTGATCATTGATCAGTTTCATGATTGAAGTAGCAGCGGGGGAGAGAGAGAGAGAGAGGCAGTCGCTCCATATATCGGTTGTTAAGCTTAACGCTAGAATGCTTTACAAACATTCAGAGATGAACTTACACACTTGCTTTACTTCTCTCTGGGATAACTTCCTCGGAGATGAAATGCTGGTTTGGTAGCGAGGCTACAAATCCACACAGCCGCTCTATCACGGGACGCATACTGCTGCGATGTGCTACGGTTATGAGCCGAGTTACGCCATGTCGCAAGTTTTGTGAGATGCTTTTTTGATATTTAATGGATCGGATTACATTTTTTATTTCTCTCCGATCCAGTAATTTACGTCAGTATCGGACCGATGCCGATACGTAATATCGGATCGGTCCATCTCTAGTTAGAACCACACAGATCCAACTAAAATTTTAAAAAAAAAGAAAGTTTTTCCTATTAATAAATACACAAACAAACCCCAATCTGATGACACACTGATTCTCAGAGGTCATTTAAAACAGATAAAACTGAGCATGTTGTTATTATTTGTTGTAATTTTAGCCTGACTTTGGAACAACTCTGCTCAATAAATTGTGTTAGCATGTTAGTAATTCTAAAGGCAGCGCTGGGCCATTCATCAGATTGTAATTTCAGCTTTTTTGTATTGCTGAAAATTGATGTAGTGGTGTCATTTAATCTGTCAGTTTCATGGTATTATCAGTATTTCTGAATAAATGGCCTTTGGTGGCTCATTCATCTGTAAAGTGTATCTAAAATTACAAAAATAAAACTAAACAAAACCAGCACAGTCAGTAATTTTATAGTTAACAAAGTTGCATCGTTACAGCGCTATTGTAGTATTGCTGTGGTATCATTGCTTTCTCAGAGCTTTAGTGTTTTAGCATGATATTACTGTTAAAATACTAACTTAATGCTATAATTGCGGTGTCATGGCTGTAGTATTGTAGTTCTTACATCCCAATAGGCTGAGTGATATAACTGCACATTTACAGTGTTGGTAATGCAGTATTACAGAGTTACATTAGTATTATATTATTACATTGGTAGAAATTTAGTATTACAGTGATATTGTACTGTTATGGTGGTATTATTGCAGTATGAACATGGCAACAATTGACACATGCATTATTAATAGTAGTAGTTAGTATAACATGAGTTGTCACATCGTAGTGTAGTTATTGTAGACCAGTAAGTCTTATGATATAGAGACATTGTGTATTTCAGGCTATTTTAAACAGTGATATTATTGTGGCTTTACCTGGTACTGTTCTAGTGTTGCTACTATATTATTGTATTGTTGTGATTGTATTATTCCAGTATTCTGGCGGCATTACTGTAGTATTGTATTTGTTGTCGTAGTATAGGATCGGGTGGTTTATGTGACATTCCTTATCTTCTGTGTTTGTGAAGTTAATTAAATGATCAGACCTGTAGCAAGTTGATGTAAAAGCTGCTGCTGTAGTTGGAAGCTGCTTGTAATTAGCACATGTGAGTGCTAATAAAACTGCTGTGGTGACATCTTTGAATGATTGTGTTGTAATACTTTTGTTCTTCTTCTTCCAGGATGATGGCGAAGATGATTAAAGGTTTCAGTCAACACCTTTTCTCCATCCTCGCTCCGTGGTCTCTCTTCAACTCATGGGAGCAAATTTCTTTTTTTGGTTGTTTTCTGGGGTGGGTGGGTTGGGGGGGTGGGGTCTGTGTGTTGTCACCCTGTCCGTCCTCTTCCTCTGCAGCCACAGCCTGCAGATAATGTCTGAGGACCAGCTCCATATACAGCGGGTCTGCAGAGGGGTGGAGGTGCAGGTGTCAGTGGCTCTCTGGATTTTTCACCTGTCATTATTTCTCTACATCTCCCAAAGACATGCAAAAGAATTAAAAAAAAATTTGTAGCATTCTGCACGTCATTCTATGTAGATTTAAACTCCATACAATAACAATTTGTATGTACAATAAAAATGACAGTTTCTGTTGAAGTTGTGAGTTCAATAAAAATAAGCCATGGTGCAGTGATAACTTAATCATAGCATCCTTAGCGCATACGTGTGCGCGCATATTATATATATATATATATAATATGCGCGCACACAGGTACATATAACATACACACATATATCAATACACACGTATGTATATATATATATATATGTGTGTGTGTGTGTGTGTATACATATGTGTATGTGTTTATTATTATATATTCAGTGGTGGGGGTAATGAGGCTTATTAGAAGCTGCATTTTCCTTTGTGACTTATTGTATTAATGAACTGATTAAAAGCACCAGCTTGTTCCTTTGAACTGTTGTAAATGTTTTGGGATATCCATGTATCTTGGTAGGCCAGTTAATTGTATACAGTTTAATGGGGGAGGGTATGGTTGGGCAGGGGGACTTTGACACCAACTCTGGACTTCTGTTAAATAAAGTTTCATTGTCTTGTTTTCCAGGCACCCACAAGAAAGAGTTGTAATGCACATTTTCTCATTCTCTCATATATATATATATATATATATATATATATATATATATATATATATATATATATATATTAATTACACTAAAACTCAGAGTTCTAGGTTAGTGTAACACGTTCAGATGGGAGACTGCGCTGTTCTCTTGAGTCCACAGCTTTTCTCCTGTACTGCTAGAGACCTGTTCCCATTAAATTAAGTGTACTAGTTACTTTGTTATAATAAATAAATGTATACATGATGTTTGGAGTAGTTTGATCACATTTAGCCAGTTCAGCTAACATAACCAATCTCACAACATCCCATTTTCTCATGTGCTCACAGGATTAGTGCTATTAGGCCTGTCCAACGACTTTACACCCTACCACCACTATCTGAGTGATCTTCCTTTCCATGAATGGTAATGCTAGAATTGATTTCATGTTCATCTTGAACATTTGTAGCAGGTTAGGTCTACAGCATATGTTACTATGTTTGTGTACCCCTGTAAAAAGTGAACTGCCTTTGACTTGATCCTGTTACATAGCACAGGCCTCTGGTCAAACAGCTGACAAAATCTGTTTGGTGTGTGATTCTTTAATGGTGTAAGCACTGTTTAAGGATAAATCATACTGGGGAAAAATATCTGTATTTGGCAAAAGTGAATTGACTTCAGAAATATTTGTCCAGAAAAGTTAGAATGTCACTTTTATAATTACAACTGGGAGCAGGTTCTGGCTGACTCTAGTGATTAGCTACTTTAAGAAAAGCCTCTTTCAATTTCTTACATGAGAATTATTTGAAGCTACTAGCTCTTCAGTGTGACCTTTACCCTCACTGTTTATGACTTTGCTGCTAGTGGATGTTAAAATAAATTATTTGGGCTGCCTCAGGTTTGAAAACAGTTTTGCACGTGTTTATTTCAATTACAGTTTGGTCACTTTAACAAACTACAATTTGTCTGCAATCAAAGAAGTGTATTTAGTGAACCCAGCAGAGTCGTAGCATGGCAAAGTCAGGTTTACTTCTTAGTTGTTTGGATCACTAATAGTGGGTGGCAGTAAGCAGTCATCTCAGCGTAAGGTGAAGGAATTTCTAACTAGAGTTTATATGCCCTCCCTGTTCTAGTGTGTTTCCTCCCACAGTCCAAAGACATGTTAATTTAACTGGGGTTTCTTACTTGGCTATAGATATGAAGTAGATTAAAGTGCTGTGGGAGTGTTAGGCCTAAAGGAACATGAATGGTCAGTAAGACTAGTAAAGTTATTTCTAAAGGCAAGTACATAGTGTTGCTATTTATATAGAGGCGTGATAAAGAACCAGTAAATGTGGACCTATTGTAATCATTCCCAACTCTGGATTTATTCCTGAACTATTCTTGAAAGCTATTAGAGTAGCTTTGCATGTTTCACAGTTCAGAATAATCCTCATTTACCATATGCTGTGTGCTCCTTCAGTTCATCCTCTTAGCTTAATAAATAACTTCTATTCTGATGGGAGCTATCTCTTCCAGAATGATAAAACCTCTCAGCCACAGGACAAAAGAGATTACTTTATGGTTTGACTAATGGAAATGATGTAAATCATAAATTATGATTCTATGTTGTCATCCTTTGGTCTGTTTTAATAAACAGAAGTTTATTAACTTTTGCATTAGGCTGAATGAGAGGTAGACTTTTGCACAGCACTGTACAATTAAAATATATCTGCACAATTCTGCATGTAGATTTTGTGGAGTGTTTATTATAATGGGTACAGCTCTGATTAATGTGGACCCCATACATTACAGCATAATGGGCAGGATTATGTGAGGTTTTAATATGAAAAATATTCTAACATATATATAGATATGTTATAAATGAACTGTGGTGTATCCCATCTTTGGAAAGATGAGTTCAGTTTCTCTAGCCACAATCAAGAAATCACTTAAATAGGACCTGCCTGACAAAGTGGGGTAGACCAAAAGATCCTCAAAAGTCAGACATCATGTGGTGATCCAAGGAAATGTAGGAACAAATGAGAAACAAAGTAACTGAAATTTCTCAGTCTGGAAAAGGTTTAAAGCCATTTCTAAAGCTGTGGGACTCCAGCAAACCACAGTGAGAGCCATTATCCACAAATGGCAATGACAGCTCATCCAAGAGGTCACAAAAGACCCCAGAACAACATTCAAAGAACTGCAGGCCTCGCTTGTCTCAGTTAAGGTCAGTGTTCATGACTCCACCGTAAGACAGAAATGGGCAAAAATGGCCTGCATGCAGAGTTCCAAGACAAAATAACCACTGCTGAGCAAAAGGAACATAAAGGGTCTTCTGAGTTTTGCCAGAAAACATCTTGGTGATCCTCAAGACTTTTGGGAAAATACTACAAAAGGGCTGCAAGCATAAAAACACAATCTTCACTTACCACTGGCTATATTTGCATCAAGAGATACAACTACAGATGACCGCTTAACAGCCACTGCTCTGAAAATGGTTCAAGCACATACAAGGAGATCATCTTGACAGGATACATGGCCAAATTCATACCTGGAAAGGTTTTGTCTTGCATAGACCCATCACAGAGGTTTGCAAATCATAAAACTCAATAAGTAAATCCCCAAAGGTTGATTCTGTTTATCTGGACGTAGCGTTTTCAGCGGGACAAACGTTTCGTCACTCATCCAAGCTTTTAAAGCTCAAACACACTGCGCCCAAAATTCGTCCACCCTAAGGATCGGGTCCCCCGACACAAACAGAGTAATGTAGTTAATGTAGTACCATCTTACTGTGAGTGCAGCCATCCCCCAACTCTCTGTGAATGATACTCATGGCTATTGATTATTGGTTCCTGATTAATTTGCATATTAATGACCAAGGAACTGAACTCACAGCCCATTGTTCATTCAGTGGTGCTAGTTTCAGTCACCGTGCAAATGTACTGCTTCTAATAAGGAGCGGGAAACCTGGAGTCAGCTCAGACTGAAGAAATCACTTAGATAAGTGACGAAACGTTTCTCCCACTGCAAACTGTCCGAATGAACGAAGTCGACCTTTTGTTCGGTGACAGGCTGATAAACTCCTAGTTTTTATTAAAGGGTTGTGTCTTAGTTTTTTTAACAACATACAGGAGGGTAATCTTTTAGACTATACACCATTGTTTGTATGTATTTTAAAAGAAATGTAATTATCAACCGCCGCAATTAGTGAACACTGGTTTAACGCTGAAGATGTCCGCTGGTTCACGCCTACAAACACGGAAGTGAATGTGGGATTTATTTCTTGCCTCGCGTGATAATCTCGGTAACCACGGTAACGCCAGCTTTATGTAAAATGGCTCCAAAGGCGTCAAACGGCCCTCGGAGTTCTTACTGTTTAGCTGATCAATGTTAAAATATTTGATAATGCCTTTTTATTAGCATGTTCGCAGACGAAGCCCTGGACACGGTGAGTGTCCAGTCACTGTGGAGGAAGTCTCACGAGGCGGCGCAGGAGTCGGTAAGTTTGGGCAGCACCGAGTCTGCCCCCCACAGAACTCTGTTAGCCTGGACAGCGACGTGCTTGCTGTCTACAGTTGCAGAATATTGGTTGGATCCGAAGCTAACTTTAGCTGATACAACACATGCGTGTTCAGGTGTTCCTGGGTGGACACATTTGCATTCAGAGGAGAATGCATTGCAAGATGACATCATGAAATATGCAGCATCAAGCAAACAGGGACATTTCATGCAGACTGCACCGACTTAACGTTTATAGAAAACAGTTCTTCTTGTTCTTGTAACCTGCCATAGATAATGTTGTATTATCTGTTAAACATGACCACGATTTCAAATGATGAGGTCGGATCACTTATAGACGCGTTGAGACACAGTGTTTGCTCTCTGTATATCAGTGGCAGCAGATATCACTGTTTCAGTCAGATCCGGTGTTGTGCCAAAAAGTGATTGCCTGCCAAAAACTGATTTCCAATGTTTCCGTGTATTTTTTATGTGTAATATCTTTATGTATGTTGGTAAATAGACTTCGGTGAACAGCGTTTACAAAGGGGTTATATATAGAATTAAAAAATTATCTGTTTTTTCAAGTATCTTTACAGCTCTGTGTTATTGTACTTACATTATAACCAATCCGGTCCTTTATCCTCGTTTAAAATATTTTTACAAAACTATTGTAATATTTGCTGCCATTTCTGCTGTCCTCTTGGCCAGCTTACTCTGACAAAATACATTTTTAATGTTAATGAGATTTTTTTAACTGCATAAATAAAGGTTATATAAAAGTCACTGCCAAAAACTGATTGCAGCTTCTACCTTGTTACACTAATGTTGTTTGTGGCTCAATATGACTTTATGTCATCCATGAGGGATGCATTTAACATATGTTTCACATATTATAGCCCAACAAGTTACTTATAGCAGTTTAAATACGAGCAATCAGTTTTTGGCAAATACCGGAAATCACTTTTTGGCAGACAATCACTTTTTGGCACAACACCGGCACACAGCTGTGGCCTTGAGTAATAATAAAGCCCCACCTACCTGGGGTTCAGACCTTCTGTTTGCAAGGGACAGCTAATCAAAACATGATTCTTTTTAAAATTATTTTAATGTCTTTAAGCTCATCCTGTAATTAAACAGGAAAGACTTAAATTTGTGGCTTTTTTAAATAACAGGTATGCCCTGGGCAGCAATAGCTGATATGTGTCTGCTAGGCTCTTTTAACTGTATCTGTGCTGTTCATACCTTTTGGAAAACCCAATTCTCCATACACCCATCCATCCATCCGCTTATCTAGTTCTGGAGCGGACACACCATGGACTTAGCACACAAACATCTGGTTGACAGTGGCCAAAATGCTAACATTGAGCCTTCAAAATACATTTGAAACTAATGAGTGATTCCACTGTGGCTTCGTCTCTCTTTTATGCATACTGTGGATGAAGCGATGGGCTAAACCAGGGCTTCTTATAAGATACATAAGGATTATGTTGAACTGTGAATCACATAAGGCATCTCAGTGGAAATGAAATAAACCAGAATAGGTTCACTGTAGCAAGCCTCCCTAACAGTGGATCTTTCTTGCCTCCTTAGTAAAAAGACCATTATTTTTGCTGGGGTTTCAGAAAGGATGTCAGACTCAGATGTTTTGCAGTGCTGAGTCAGAGGTCCAGGTCATTTCCACTACCATCAGCTCTACTCAGACAGAGCTACAGGAGCAGGCCACAGAGCAGCTCATCCAGCAAAACCAAGATGAACCAGAGCCGCCTGGCTTGAAGGACTTCCTACAGCAGGTTGAAGACATGGTCATCAGAGAGTTAGTGAAAAATGTCAGGAGCCATGCCTTTGACGGGTTTCAGGCAAGCTGGGAAGACCACAGTCAGCGGGTAAGCAGAACACTTGTTTGTATGTCAGAGAGGGTTTGTCATCTGCTGCAGAAGGAATCTAGAATGATCTTTATCATGAAGTGAAAGTGAAACATTGCACTAAAAAGTTACTTTCAGCTGTCCCGTTATTCACAAGGCATCAGCACAGCAGATCGCTGTTTCGATTTGCCTAAAACCTGTTCACATCTCTGTATGACGGTGTTCCATCTTTCAGGTCTTACTCATCCATTCCCTTCAACATCCCGGCGCTAAAGAGAAAGGCCTGCATGTCACTAGTGTTTCCTGGAGTTGTACTGGCTCAGTCATTGCCTGTGCCTATGGTCGGTATGTGTGTCTGATGTTAATGTATATGATACTAACAGTCCACTTATTATTTCCTGATGTTTTTCTCCAGGTCATAAAAAGTGTAAACTGCTGGAAAAGCTCTGCTGTTATCATTGTGGCTCAGATCTGTGTTTATGGTGGGCAGGATTGACAATGGAGACTGGAGCAATGAGAAGTCATGTGTTTGCACCTGGAACCTGGACCGTCGAGGCCTGCATCACAGTCAGGCGGACCTGGTCATAGATGTTCCTACTGCAGTCACAGCTTTGTGCTGTCATCCCAACCAGCCTTCCCTCATCGCAGGTACAGTGATGCCACCTTCACAGAAACAAATATGCCCTAATAACTCTTTTCCAAAGTATTAAACATAGTATTAAGTGATGGCTTTTTAAGTAATAGTTTAACTACTGCCAGCTTGAAATGTGAGGTGAACTTGATCTTCTTTAATATTCAGAAATTCAGGACCCGAAGGGGACATTGTGACCATATTTGAGACTAATCTTTGGTTCGGAGTATTGGTAATATCTGAGCATTGTCTGCTGTCATTGGTGCTCCTTTGTCTGATACTAGGATCAGCTGTATTGGCCAAAAAGAAATCTTGCTGTTTTAAATCCTTCAAAGTTAATAAAGCTATCATAAAGCCTCATCCTTATCTTGGTCTATCTGACCATCTTCATCAGCTGCTACTTATCTCTTGACTGTTGCTCCTAATCTGGCTGAGAAATCACTGACAGCATGATCAGTGCTGCCTTTCCCAGACTTCACAAAGCTTCTTTTAAGTAGCTGTGTTTGATGACTTTAATACTGAATTATTTATTGTGTGTGATGCTGTCCCTGCAGGGGGTCTGTACAGTGGAGAAGTGGTGATTTGGGACACCAGTCGGACTCAAGACTCTGTAGTGGCTCAAACTAGGTTGTCTGCAGACAGCCACAGAGACCCTGTTTACCAGGTAAGAGGAAACAATGCTTTTGGCATTTCTGCTAAACTCTCTTCATCCTGCTGCATGTTGCTTGATCTTACACACTTGAACTTGATCACAGCACTCCAGGATAACCTGAAATAGCATTATTCCAGAGTAAAGTAAATTGTAAATGGACAGGCAGTCTCCCATCCAAATATTAACCAGGCATGACCCTGCTTGGTGGTCTTGCATAAGTGTGAAGGGAGGATTTATGTGTGCAGGTTTCCTGGGTGCCTCTGCAGAAGAAGGGAGAGTTCGGGGTGCTCAGTGCCTGCTCGGGAGGAAGAGTGCTGCTGTGGACGGTTGGTTTTGAGCAAGGCAGTTTTGTCCAGAAAGCCGCCTATGCTGTGCTACAACAGCAGGTTCCCCACAGCAGCAGCCGTTTCAAGGTGAGCTTCAGGCTGAACTCTTCATCTGCAGAAAAAGAGGAAGCTCCGGGGCAGACCCAGGACACACTGGAGAGACTCAGCTGGACAGGGAACGCCTCAGGGAATATGGTCTATCCCCTGAATGAGTGTGTTGATTCAGGGGATAAACCATCCTACTACTGAGTAAACATTTTAGATCTTCTTTGTTTTTTTCTCATGAGGTACCAAGATGTTTCACATGGTTTGGAAATGTTCAGGCAGTACAGAGTCAAAAAAAGAGCATGCATAGCAAAGACCCCACTGACTGACTTCCTGTTGTTTATATTAATAATATGGCTTCTATCTAAGAGCACAATAAAAATGAAAAGAATGAGTGAAAATGTGACCCTGAAAAGACAGCCACCTTAGTAAACTGAGTGGTTTTGGTAGAGTGCTTTATAGAATTGAATAGCCCTTTATTGTCATTGTACATGTACAATGAAATTGTGGGTGCTCTGCACCAACTGAAGAGGAATAAAATATAAATGGTAAGACAGCAGGAATAAATAACAAACAGGAGGAATATATAGAAAAAAAGAGAAAGTCACAGGTTGCAAAGTCTTTGGAAGTATTGCAATGGACTTGGTGTGAGTGGCCTGAGTGATGAGGGTTACTCAAACCATGGTTCAGACTCTAGTCCCTGGCTGACTTGTCACTGCCCACTTACTTAGATGGTCATAGTTTGAGTAATTAATGCAAAAGTCCAGTTCAGGTAAACAAGTGATAATGCACATGGATTCTTCCAGACACAGAACATAATTCTTCTTGCAGTCCTCTTCTCACCATGCTTCTGTGTAAAAGACTGATTTTTGTGTTGTCCTCAGGCCCGCAGCAACAGCACTGTAGGTATCACGTCAATGGCTCTGTCCCCATGGGATTCTGACACCTTCCTCGTGGGGTCTGAGGGAGGCCTGCTGCTCAGATGCTCCTTCTCTTCTCAAACACTAGCTGCAACAGCCTTTGAGGGCCAGAATGCAACACTAAGAGCCCCGGCAGTCTTCTCATTTAGGCCCCGCAGCGGCCCTGTCCATTCCATACACTGCTCCCCCTTCCACAGGTAAACTTGCAGAACACACACAATAAATTCATTAAAGAGGAGGGCTACAGGGGTTTACTTTTCACATTTGTCATGAGTGACATCTGTCTCATGGTCTTTACAGGAACCTGTTTGTGAGTGGATCAACTGATGGTCTGGTCCACCTTCACTCGCTGCTGCAGGCCAGCCCACTGCTCTCTCTCAGAGTTTCAGACTCTTACATTTTTCAGGTGCAGTGGTCACCAACCAGGCCGCTGGTTTTTGCTGCAGCCACTGGAAAAGGTAGTACACTGATTTCAAATGTACCTGCGTGTGTGGGGTTACAATGAAGAAATGAAGCCTGTTGGAGAAAGCCAACAGTACATGGGCGTGTAAAACAGATTCTTCATGTGTGTAACCTTCCTAGGTGAAGTGCAGATGTTCGACCTGAGCCACAGGTCACTGAGAGCAGCAGCTACAATTGAGCAGGGAGATGCGGACCAAGCTGCAACTTGTTTGGCCTTCAACTGTCAGAAACCTCACCTCTTGGCTGTTGGAAAAACTGATGGGACAGTCAACATTTGGCAGCTGAGTGCCGATTTGATGGAGCAGAGCCCCAGAGAGATCAGCCAGTTGGAGAAAATAGCCAATCAAGTGGCAGAGTGACATGGATTAGCAAGGACAGAGACTGCACCAGCCTGACACACTGACAACAACAGTTGTTCCAAGTCTGAAACAGAAATAAATCCAGAACAGCAGATTCCAGTTTTAACCAGTAGCGTTTATTAAAGCACACTGCAAATGTTAAGGTGGTGTTACATCATTGTTGCAAGGTTCTTAAATTTACTGAAAGCACAAGCTAAAATGGCTAAAAACAATCACATTCACTACCATGAGAAGCACAAAGAGTTAGGTCAGAGCGAGATAAATAGAGTACAGAGTTTTGGTATTGGTGAGTATTGCTAGTGCCACGATCATGCAGTTTCAGCTGTGTGTTCATATTGAAGTGTGTGTGGGAAACGCTTCCCGATTGGTCACTGGCGGGGAAAGGATCAGTTGACAAAGAGCGAGCGAGTGAATTCGACAAAGTCGAAAGCTGACGGCAGCTCGCGGCCCTTGCTGTCGAGGTAGGGCTTCATGTGTGACAGACAGTAGTCTGCCTGCTCTTTAGTCAGGTTCTGAAAGAAAGAAGGCAACAATGAGACCACCACTGATTACCTGATACTGACACACTGAGCAGAACATGTCTGACCTGGTAGAGCTCCTCTTTAGTGACGTAGGGTTTGTTTTCAGCGCTGAGGGCTCGGAAGGCGCTCTCGATCTCCTCACTAGACTTGACGTTCTCAGTTTCACGGCTGATCATGAACGCCATGTACTCCTGCAGCGACACGTTTCCATCCCTGCAGACAGTTCTCACAGTCAGGAAACATACTAGCTTTCCTCCTCATAGGAAAGAGCATATGCTACGTTTAAATGCTGCGCTAATGAAGAACTTGAAAAGATTTGAGATCAAATAATGATCCAATAATGATGCCAAAGGAGACAGCGCTGTAAAGCAGAGTTTTCTAATGTGTTTGCATCCTGTTCGTAAGAGTGGTAACATTACAGGTCTTGGAAATTGAAACCTCAGCAGGGACTGGAGGTCAGCTTGTGCTGGACACTATAATTGGTTAATGTGAAGGTCTGTAACTCCTGCCAAGTTAAACTGGTATCATAAAAATGAAGCAAACATGCACTGAAGGAAACCTGTTCAGCATGTCTGGCAGAGAAGAAAATTAAAACTGCAGTGCAACAATTGTAAGAAGGTGAATTTGCAGTGAATGTGTGCTGTCTTCTAAGACACTGGTAATTAATATGGATTGGATAAATGATCTCTAAACCCCACCCTGAAATGCAACAGACCTATTGGGATCCACCGTGTCGAGTATGGCCTCAAACTCAGGATCAGGTTCTCCCTCTTCCACCATGGGCAAATCATAGCCCAGTGAGCGGAGACATGACTTGAACTCTTGGTGGTTCAGACGGCCAGACTTCTCTTTGTCAAAGTGTCTACAAAGAAATGGGTAAAGATAAGGATTTTGACCTTGACACAGAAAGACCTAATGCAGTCAGGAGAGAGCGACTTACTTGAACATCATACTGAATTCCTTCAGAGCCTCTTCTGTCACTCCAGTGGTATTTCTGAAAGAGGAAGGATAAAAAGAAACATGCATTTCACACAGCAACTGTAAACGCAGTAGAGTGTTTGAGATTCACATCACTTCAGTGACATGCAGTTACTGTTGCACTGTATACCTGGCCTGTATCTGTTGTTCCAGGTTGTGCTGCATCCTCATTCCCAGTTGGTCCAATTGGTCCCACTGCTGGGCCAAGCCCACTGTGCTATGCTCTGTATACTTATTGTCCAAGATCAGTGCCTCTTCCATAGCTGCACCCAAGTCCTCAATCTTCTTCAGCTGGCTGCGCATGGCACGGATCTCCTGGTGCTTACGCTGTGCACACACACACACCCCTCAATAAAAGCTACAAACAACTGTGCGATGCTTAACAATGCATTTCCTTTCTGATTTCAGTCTGTGTTTATTATCAACCTAATTTTGAACAATAGGCATAATTAAGGGGAAACTAACATGCCCATCTTGCTTCAAGACTTGACAGTGAGTGTGCCTCATCATTACTGGAGTGACTAGGAAATCTATATCTAGTGACATCAATGAGTAACTCACAAGGGAAGTTGTGAGTTCATTAGCAGTTAAATAGCTGCTTATTACTTCTGCTTTTCTTTTTCTTTTTTTTAAATGGTGATTTATCAAATCACCAACAGTGTCAAGGGGCCTTATATTGTAAGGCAGGGGCCTCAAACTCCAGTCCTTGAGGGCTGGCGTCCTGCAACTTTTCCATGTGTCCCTGTTGCAACACACCTGAATAAAATCAGTAGGTCATTAGCAAGAGTACAGAACTTGACAGCATGCTGAAGTAGCAACCCCTAACACTACTCAAATAAATGTAAGTGTTTGGAAAAAATGAACTTCTAAAAGTACTTTTATTGCACTATGTTCATTCACTCATGAGCTGCTGTAACATGAATCGAATGGCTGAACTGCCACCTCAGCATGCAGTCAAGTTCTATAGAATCTTGCTAATGACCTACTAATTGTATTCAGGTGTGTTGCAACAGGGACACATGGAAAAGTTGCAGGACACCAGGTCTCGAGGACTGGAGTTTGAGACCCCTGTTGTAAAGTGAAGAACCTGTAATACAAAGGTGTTGAACTCCAGGCCTCAAGGGCCGGTGTCCTGCAGGTTTTAGATGTGTCCTTGATCCAACACAGCTTATTTAAAATGCTAAATTACCTCCTCAACATGTCTTGAAGTTCTCCAGAAGCCTGGTAATGAACTAATCATTTGATTCAGGTGTGTTGACCCAGGGTCTAAAACCTGCAGGACCTTGAGGCCTGGGATTCGACACCCCTGCTGTAATAATAGTAAGAAAACCCCAAAAATCAAACAACCTATCCATGAGTATTTACCTTGGTGGCCTCCAGTTGGGATTCAAGGGTACCAGACTCTTCCACCATACATGACCTGACAGCAACAAGGAGTTATTATAAAAGCAGAAACGTAGATAATGTTTGGAATCAATCTCACACACACTCTGTTAATAGGATTGCACACACTCTTCTACACCCAGTGTTCCCACAAAAACCACTCTAAATGATGCACCAAACAGTGTTCGCAGATCCAAATAATTCGGCGTCTTTAATGTATAATTTGGGCCGTCACCTCTAAGATCAAACTGTTTTCCTCCCATTTGAAAGTTGAGCGTTTTTATGCTGACTTAACTGCCACATAGAAGAGCAGCTTTCATAATATAAATTTAATGATAATCCAAACCATGCAGAGAGGAGTGGAAACTGCAGCGGATCATCAGTGTGACAATCAGTTTTCTGTTACAGGGAATGATGTGGACCCTAAAGTCACTGCATGCATGCATGAGAAGTACACTTCATGTTTGTGTGAATATACATTCATCAGCCACAACACATTAAAATCAAAGACTAACTTTGAGGTAATTCTTGCATTGATGTTTCACTTTGTTACTTTGACAGTGCCAATGTAGAAGACCAAGAACCTCTGAAACTATTCAGAGACGAAAATGGTTCGTGCTTCCAGGTAAACGTGTATATTTCTGCTGTAAAATTGGTAGTCTGTGAAAGCAGACTCAAGTGGCCATTAGAGGAACTACACTTTTTGGCTCTTCCATCGTTGTTTCGTTGTTTTTGTAACTCCAGAGTTTGGTGTAGATTGACTGCACTGCTAGACATCCCAATACGCTCACAGATTGGCCCTATTCATCCTCCACTGACAGCTCATCTGTCTAATTATAAAAAGGTGCCGCATGTGTGAGCAGGCATTTTAATTTGTAGCAGATTATAGATTCAAACTGTTTGCAGTTTCCTTACCTGTTGTACACGGGAACAGACTACTGTTTGAAAGCAGAGCTGCCTGGTGTTTAAAGTTTAAGGACTGAGTGTTAGTGGAGTAGCTAGGTGCTGCTGAGCACACCAGGGCTCAGTGTGCTATTCTTTTAAACCTAAGTGCATGAGGTCACAGCCCTAAGGGCACTATGGGGATAAGAGAAAGCCCCAGAAGAACCAGAGATTAGACAGCACACAAAAACATGGAAGGAGATCATTTCTAAACATCACCCACCTTTGAGATCAAGATTTACTTTCACATCCTACATCACTTTCACAACCACACACACTTAATCATAAGAAAAGTTTAAGTGATATTAACCCATCCAGAAGATATGTCCTGATTAGCACAGTGATCCCAAGCAGCGACGGGGAAGGAGGGACAAAGAGAGAGAGAAATACACGTTAACAACATGAGATGACGATACAGCATCACACTTGGTTACTTGCCAACGTACCACAGGTCGACGTGCTTTGTGTAAATCTACCTAATATTACCTCAGCACAAACACAGACATGCAACAATGCAGAGAGCACCTTTACACAAACTTCAGTCAGTAGCAGCGTTTTTAAATCATGTAACTGAGACAGCCTGTCTTCTAAAACCACAAGATTACTCAGCACTTCTGATAAAGCAGCCTGAGCCACACAGCACAAACGCCACATGAATCAGAGGGTCAGCTGGATAAGCACATCCTTTACCTGGTCTCCTGTAGCCACTGGTGGAAGGCGTTGGCGTGCTGCGCGAACTCCTGACGCAGCTTGTCGTTTTCCTCCTGCCTCCTCTGCTCCTTCTGCAGCTCTAGCTCACGCTCCTACACACATTTACGGAGAACGCAACAGTTAAACTGAACTGAAGGCACACAAATCTACACTACACCACCATTGTCTGTGTGCACACTTCACATCTTTGCATGTGTACAAAGATGCGAAGCAATGATGGTTCAGACATAAATTAAGAAATGGCAGAGTGAGCTGGTTTAAAGAGGAAGATAAGGCAGATAGTTTGTATATTGTAGAATATTTCCAATAAACAGAAAAGTAAAAAGCCAAATCAAAGTTTGCTGGTAAGAAACGATATGCACGTGGAGATATGTCATTGGAAAAGCCAACAGAAGAAGTGCAGAAGTGCATTTGTGAATTTAAGGAGTACATATTCTATCATGGAGAACCTTGATGATCTTCTGCAGGTTCCTCCAAGTCTCCTCCAGGGCCTCCATGGTGAACCAGGTGTAGGGATTGGACACCACCTGGTAGCTCTTGATCTGTTGGTCCAGTTCTGCCAGTTGGTTAAAGTCGGCTTGAGCTGAGCTCAGTGAGGAACGGAAAGCCTCGTGGGCTTCACGCAGGGCTTTGATCTCCTCCAGAGAGTTGCACCTCACAGGGTCTGTCAAATCCTCCTCAGCATTCTCAAACCAGCTGTTAAAGGCTGACGCCTTTTTAGCAAATGTCAAGAACAAGTCTTCGACCTAGAGAAGAAGGAGAGAAGACAGGATCCTTAAAATGAGTCAAACTTTAAGATAAGTCCCTCGGGATTGATAAAATGCTCTGATTTGAGAGGGGAACTTAAAACATTTATTTACCTTTCTGAAATGTTCCTGGGCTTCCAGAAGCTTCTTCTTGCGTGCAGCAGAGTTCGACAGTAGCTGATTCCAGCGTTTCATTAGGGAAGCGTGACGAGCTTCGATGGCTTTTGACTGGACGTGTTTGGCAGCCAGCAGCTGGTCTTTCAGAGTTGTAATATTGGTGATGCCCTCCTGCTGGAAGGCCTGCAGGCCAGCATCAAACGTCTCCTGTACATGGAGATACAAAAAGATCAGGATTGCACTAGTCTAGGATGTATGTTATTTCCATCTGCAGTGTTATAGAATTGATGGTAATCTGCTCATCCAAATCCATATATGATGACAAACAGCGAGGCCCAGCACAGAGCAAAACAACAAAATGGTGTGGATGAAAAACAGGGAACTTTTCTGGGTGAGGGCGGACCTGTTTGGTAAGCAGCGTTTGCACAGAGGACAGGTCTCTGCCATAGTCGTCAGTCTTCAGGCTGTTTTCTTTCTCACCTAAACACAAAGTGCAAGTTATAAATTATGGTAACGCAGGAAACTACAGAATGCATTTCCTACAGAAAAATAATTGCTGAAGCTTTGGTGGAAAAAAAGTTGAATGAGCTGAAATAGACCAAATCATCACCTGAAAGCCAAAGTTCACGCAGAAGTGGCTGAATATCTTTAAAATGTACATTAGAAAAATACTGACAAAAGAAAATCTCCGAAAAAAAATCTCAATTGAATCCACGGCAGAGAAATGACTTCACTTCTAATCATCGGGTTAGAAAAGTTAATTCTAAAATTCATGAACTGCCTCCAACTGGCCAGATTTGAACCAGCTGTCTGCTGAAGACAAATCCACCAATGAAAAATAGCCCTGAAGTTCATGTGCCAATCATCATAAACTGAAAATGGAGCCAACAGCTTTAGGTTAGACAGCAGTAACTACTGACATACTGTTACTCTGTGACAAATCCCTGTCAAATCTGCCTCGGTGCACCTGCTGAAAAACTGCTTATAAATTCAAGACCACCACTCCTATCAAGGTGAAAGTCTCAAGGACTTGTTCTACAAAACAGTGTTTTTTTTTTTAAAATATTCCTGGTGTCAAAAATGTGGTTAAAAAGTGCTGCTGAGAGAAACTACTTACTGAAAAATAGATCTCTATCAGTCGGTTAGAAATTACGGTTACTCCCTTCACTTGGATCCACACAGTTCAAAAAGTTTACAAAGTTATAACTTCTAGAAAAGCATCGTTGGAAAGTGGGCAGTGGTGGCCATGTTTTGAGGCTAAAACGACTGCTATAGAGTGAACGCTGGACACAGCAGCAGTTGAAAGAAATTTTTAAGATTCATTTTTATCATTTCTGAAACTCGAGCAGTTGGTCCTCTCACTGAAACAGCCAACATGCCATCCCATACACACCCATTGTAAACTCAGGTGACAAAAAGCATGAAACTAAAACTGTAACTGAAGAAAAAATATGAAAGATATTGCTTAATCTGGATTAACACTAATAAACTGAGTACAATGACTATCATCTCTTATTAAACACTTATGGAAGGTGTACACTAAAAGTAGAACTATACTGGCATCTATATAGTACTTTGTCACATATTCATGATAGACTTTTATAGAAGAGACTGAACAAACTGTTATTGTACCGATCCAGGATTCCACAACGTCGGCCTTCCAGTTGAACTGCAGGAAGGCAGAGTTTTCGTCCAGCTTGGCCTTCCTCTGTGCTGCAGCCCTCTCCAGCTCAGACACTTTTCCTCGCAGAGCTGACATCTTGGCACTGATGTTGTCCACATGATGATTGTTCTGTTGCAAATACACAAAAGCCATGTTGGGAACTTTTCTTTCAGCTCTACTGCTTGATATAGTTGCAAAACAGTGTTTTTACTCGGTATGGAGCACAGCAGGTACCTTCTTGATGAGCTCCTCTCCGTTAGCACACACATCATTCACTCTGTCTCTGTGTACAGTGAAATCAGTCTCAAATGCTTCATGCTTTTTCAGTAAACCCTGTTAAAAACAATAATTTTCAGTTATAATCAGTAAAACCCATCAACAAGCCTCATTTCAGGATCTGTTATGCAACATAGTGTAACAATGAAGCACCTGCACAGCAGCAAGTGTGTCTCCGTAGTCCTCACTTCCCACTAGATTCAACTTCTCATTAATCCAGGCTTCTTCTTCTTCCACATTCGCCACAAATTGCTGGTACTCCAACGATTCCTCAAGCCTCTTTCCTCTGGGACCACAAACACAGACAAAAGCAGATGTGTAAGAGTGTGTGTGTGTGAGTTGGGTGAATGTGTGTAACCCAGGGAGCCCACCTCGCTCCAGATAAGTCCTTAAGTTCTTTCCAGTGGTCAACAAACTGGGCGAGCCTCTGCTGGATCTCCTCCTGGCCAATAGTGTTGTCATCTGACAACTTCTTCCCAGTGTCCAGCACAGACTTGGAACACACACAACACAGATCCAATCAGCCATTCTACAAGAATTTTACAGCATAATTGACAAATTCACAATGTGGCAATTTAGAGTAAACCCTTCAGAGTTTAACTACATGTCCTTGAACTGTGGGAGGAAGCTGGAGTACCCGGATAGAACCACGCAAACATGGGGAGAACATGCAAACTCGGGACCTTCTTGCTGTGAGGCAACAATGCTAACCACCGTGCCATCCATCTAGTCATAACCAAGCCTTGGATCATTTTCCCGTGTGGAAGGGACTAAATGTCAGCTGGTCTCAAATTTTGAAAAGAAAATATGAAACCAGCGGTACTGTATAATATCTGGATCGCTTAATTTTCCTTAGGCTAAGTAGAAAAATCTTAAAGAATGAATATGACAAATTCTACCTGGATGGCTGGCTCGTGGGCTCCAAGCTCAGCCTCCAGCCTCTTGTGTTTCTTCCTCAGATTCTGTACTCCTGTCAAATCACGTCCATAGTCCTCCGAACTCACAAGTAGCTTCTTCTCTCTGTGTGGGACACCGGCAGAATTTCACATGTTTAAGTGGAGATTCTCCTCATAGAAATAATATGAACATAGGGCACTTTCTTACTTGATCCAAGACTCTTCATCATCCAGGTCTCTGAAAAACTGGTGCAGGCGGTGGGATTCGTTTAGTTTAGCACGACGGCTGGCTGCCATATTCTTGATTTTAGCGAAGCGGCCGTTGACAGCATCACGCTTGTCCTTCACCTGAGTAGTATCGAAAGCATTGCTGGCCATCAGGCTGTCGGCCTGGCCGTTCAGATCCTTCAGACGATCCTGCAAGCAGAAAAAATATGGTGAGAGAACTTCACTGTATTTTATTCTAGACAACTTGCGTTTGAGTCTTTACTTTAGTATGTATTGTGTAGAGAATGATATACATTTATATAAAAAAATTAGCTTTGTACCTCATGGGCAGAAATATCAGCCTCCAGCAGCTGGTGTTTCTTCAGCAGATTGTTGACTGAAGCCAGATCCTTTCCATAATCCTCAGAGGCAAGAAGGGCTTCCACCTGAGAAACAACACCATGCATCAGTCTTTGAGATCATCTAATTTCTGTTAGTACCAGTGTTTATAGTCGGCAAGCAGATTGTTACCTCAGAGAGCCAGAAGTCAAAGTCCTTGATGCCAGTATTGAAGTTCTGCTGCTTGTTGGCCTCTTTGAGTTTCTGGCTCTTTTCTGCAGATTTGTTGACGAGGAACTGCCACTGTTCATCCAAAGCACTGAGACGTGCCTACGCAACAGACAGGTACAGCTTATAGGTTTGTACATCAGATCTCCGTTTTTTGACATAAAACGATGCTGCCATGTATGTTCTGTTCAGAGAAGTGGAAATCTATGTGAGGGATCGGCTTCACGTTCATTAAAAAAAACAAAAACAAATGATTATTTTCAATATTTAATATGTTCTGTTCTCTAACCCTTATTTGCACAGGACATTTTCTTGTTCACTGTAAAATCTGGTAAAATAAAATGGTCAGCATCATGCTATTTAAACACGTTCTACTGATAGTCTTCATTTTGGTCACTATAGTCATGACATTCATGTATAGGTGCTGACAGGTAAAATGTTCCACAGTATGCACACTTGATAAATGCACCTTGACTGCATCCTCGCTGCCGGCACAGGCTCCTCTCTGGATCAGGGCGTTGCCTGTGTCAATGACTCCACGAATTCTGTCTGCATTGGCGTGCAGCTCGGCCTCAAACGCCTGATGTTTCTGATGCTTACTCTGACGGTGGACACAGATGGGGAAAGAACCACAACATTAGAACTACATCATCCTTATTAACGGTGGAAATATTTACAGCTCACAGCTTCACAAAGTCATTTAACGCAGCAATGCTTTCATACTTACATTCAATGCAAAAGCCAAAATTAAAGCCAACGAACTGCTATGCAGTCGATATTAACGTCAGATGTAAATTAGTTTATATAATTATTGTAACGGAAACACTTTAATGTACAAAGACACAAAAAAAACTAAAAGCAACTATGACAGGCAATGTGTCAAGACACTGACAGACACATAAAACAAATGAGTAAACAACACAAAATGGCAGCAATGTCTGCAACGGACCTGACTTTAAGGAAATAAAGAGGGGGAGGAGTTGCTACAAAGTTGCTTCTTGTTTATATCCATCCGTTTCCTTTACAGCTGCTCTGAAGAGATGCAATGGCACCAGTGGAAAATTCCACAGCTATCAGTATGTAGTGCTATCTAATCATTACTCTAATCAGTTTGAGTCTGGATTTAAACATCTGAAGCAAGCTTAAAATAGCTCCTCAACCAAGAAATCAACATAAAAGTGGAAGTCACACCCACCAACCAGCAGTCTTTGATAAACTAACCTGGGATAAAGTACAAAATTAACACAGAATTAAAGAAGAATGAATGAGTTGAATTGAAACTCAAGTGAAAAGAAGCTGGCACTCAACAGTGCTGGATGAGGATGGTTGGAATGCTTATCACGCTCTATTGTGTCTACACACATAGCACAGACATAGACACACAGCAGATATTCTGCTTGCTTGTTAGTCAGCTGACACACTACTCAGACTTACCAGCAGCTTGGACAGCTATAAAAACAAAATAAGAGTGAGAGAAAGATTCAGTCTTACTGCAGACAGGGCACTGGAAGGGATCAGGTAAAGAGTATCAACAAGGCAAAACAGACAAACAATGTTTATATTTGGATTAGCCCCTTGCCTTAGAACGTAAGTAAATTATCTCATATTTCTGCACTAAATCCATATGTGAGATGTACATTCCCATTTAAAACTCGTTCTGTATGTGCAGCAGAGCTTCAGCTCCGAGTCGGGTTTCCCAAGTGCGTACCTGGATGTTGGTGGGATCCTTGTAAGACTCATCAGTTGCAGTCTGTAGTTTCTCACTGATCCAAGCCTCAATTTCATCCACATCACGACTAAACTGCTGCAGGGTCTGGGATTCACCCAGCTTGGAGCGCTTTTCGATCATCTGTGCCTTCAGCCGGCGCCACCTTTCAAACATCATTAAATTAGCTTTTAAAGGCAAGCTCAAACACAGCACACAAACATTTTACAGAATCGGCCACGGGTTTGTTTGGCAGATTCTTGATGCTTTGGTAAATGGTAAATGGTAAATGGACTGATTCTTATATAGCGCTTTTCTACTCTCTCGGAGCACTCAAAGCGCTCTATACAACATGCCACATTCACCCAATCACACCCATTCTCACAAGCACTTTATCTATACTTAGTGCAATTTAACTACATTCACACACATTCATACTCCGATGGACGCATCGGAGAGCAACTTGGGGTTAGTATCTTGCCCAAGGATACTTGACATGCAGACTGGAGGAGCCAAGGATCGAACCACCAACCTTCCGATCAGTAGGTGACCTGCTCTACCTCCTGAGCTACAGCCACCCCATAGGGAGATCTCATGTATGATTTTCCCCCCAAAACTTTCTGATATGTGAACAAAGAAAATGTAGCTTTTCTTATCACCTCATCATAAATAATGGTACAATTCAAGATGTAGATGTAGGGAGTAATGAGAATATTGTTCTTCAGGTGAGTTTAAGCCCAGTGTTAGAAGACTATATAATTTAAGCTATGATATGTACACAGTGTATAAACTGCAAAGCTGTAGTGGTCGTTCTGTCATAACAATGAATTAGCTCATAAAATCAAGTTTTTTGTGTTCATTAGAAAGTGAGAATATTCAACTCGGAGGCCTCTATTTCCATTTACAGTCCAAAGCTGACCGATTTGTTTTGTTGCCATTTTTTAAATCAGTTTGAGGGGATGAAATAAATAAAATAAAATAAGGCAATGCATTATCTTTATCTTTAGTGTTTTCATATGGAGAGTCCACTGACACCTCCACAAAAGTCCTTCAAACATCCTTGACTGTGAGTAGGTCAAATACTGGTTTCACTTCAGCGCTTCGTCTGTTGTAACTGCACTCTTCTTTGCAGGTGGCTGAAGGACTACCACCAGCACAAGCAAGAATAGAACAGAACCTTGGTTGTAAATATGTTACAACAGTTACAAAATTTAGACAAAGGCCCACAGAGCTGTGTGTAGGCTCTGCACAGGATAACACACAACCGTGCTCATCTCCTGACACAATGCAACTGGAAGTTATTTATCATAGCAGAGACTTTTCTTTTTTCAACCATGGAAACGGTCCTTTTGTTTTCTATGAGAGTCCAGGCCTTGTTCTGTTGCACAGCACACCTGTGTGTTATTGCTTCCTCATTATTTTACAAGCTGTGGATTTAGAAACTCCAAATGTTTCTCCTGCTTTTTCTCAGGTGAGTCTTATTATTTTATTATTATTTATTATTTATTATTTATTTATTATTTATATTATCTATTTCGCGGCGTCATTAACGTCTGTGCGTTTTGAATTAAGCTCCCCTTTTGTAGTGCAAGCAACAACTTCTAAATGCAAATGCAACTGTCCACAAAACTACTTTATTGCACAACTTGAGCATCTGTAAATTAGGATTGTGTCAGTGATCAAGTTTAACAGCCACGTTTTCTACCTGTCAAGAACTTCATTGCGGCGGTTAAGAATCTCAGGTTTGGCGTAATGGTCGGCTCCAATCAACTGGTCAGCAAAAGACTGCAAAGCAGCAATCTTCTCCTCCTGTAAATCAAGCCAGGATTTAATGATCAAGAGAAAAAAGGGTAATAGCAGTCAGTTTTCAAAGCTTTCACGGAGCAACGAAATGCCTCACTGACCTGAACGTTGATGGCCTTGTCAAAGTCTTCATGTTTCTTAATGAGGGCCTCCACACTGTCCAGGGAGTCACCCTTGTCATCACTGGCGAGGAAGGCTTCACGAGCTGCCATCCAGTTCTCAGCCTGCTCACAGTCTCTGTTAAAAAGCTGTGGATGGACAAACAACCTTCAGTGGCTGATATATGGTCTTTAACTGTCTGCTTCATGTCCAAGGATGTCATTACCTGGAGTTCTAGGCACTGATCCAACATCATGCGGCGCTGCACCCAGGCCTTCTCCAGATCAGCGCGCTCACGGTCTAAAGCCTCAAGTTTTTGCTGAATCTCAGGACTAGCATAGTGGCCTCGAGCCAGCAGCTGCTGTCCGAACTGTTCAAACGCCTGGAAAGTACCAGCCCGAGCATCAATCTCTGTACGGTGTTCCTGGAGAGAGAAAAACAAACAAGAAAGAAGACAGTTAGAGTTAAGCAATAACTTATATCGGAAAACACGCAAAGAAAGAACAAGACTAAATATTTGATACCTGGTGTCTTTCTAAAAGGGCCTCGGCTCCAGTCACATCCTTAGCCAGCTCCTCTGAGGACACTAATCCTCGGATTCCATTGATCCAGGACATGAGATCTCTATGCACAGTAAAGAATTGCAGTCAGTCAAAACCCTGCATATCTCTAAGACATCACTTTCCTCAAAAAATGTTAAACATTTTTGGATCCAGCAGTCCCGCCCCCACCTGAAGTCAGAGAGGAAACGCTGCAGGTCATGGGAATTGCCAAGCTTGTCTTTGCGCTGGTCAGCACGTCCCACCAGGCTGCTCCAGGCAGTGTTCAGCTCTGTGCATTTCTCCTGGATGTCATCCACCGCTTCAGGGTGAGACTGGATCAAGCGCTCTGCTGTCTCTCCAAGAGAGTTAACCTAAGTAGAGAAATGGGAAAATTAATAAAAAATAAATACAAGATTTCAGGCTTAAAATTACTAAAAGTAAATCTGACCTTATCCCCCAGGGCAGCCAGGTCTCTCTCAAAGCCCTCGTGTTTGCGCTGCAAAGCCTGGACACTGGCCAAGTCGTGACCGTAGTTGTCAGTGTTCAAGGCCTGGTTCTTCTCCTCAATCCACTCTTTAGTCTCATCAGCATCCCTTAGGACACACAACACAACTCAAGTTAATTGTTGTAGCTGACAAAATGTCCCAAAGCCCGTTTCTCTAATAAATAACACAAAGCAGAGAGTGAACTCGATGACTGATGATCACAGGCGATATCCCACTTTGGATTTGTACCTGTGGAACCGCTGCACCTCATGTGCACTGCCCAGCATGTTGCTCCTTTCTTCAGCCAGCTGTTGCAGGGATCGCCAGCGGTTGTTCAGCTCCTGCACATAACATACAATATTAAACAGCACTCTGCACTCATCCCACACACTGCTCCCTGTGTCTGGAGCATGTTTTTCTCATGCTAGTGGTAACATTTGAGATGAGTTGCAGTACACCAATTGAAATGAGCATACGCTAAACAAGAGGCGCTTTCAGACAGAACAGTTGCCTAGAGGCTAACGGCTCACTGGGAGCACAACTCTGAGTGCTTTTTATTTTGGATTTGCAATAAAATAGGAAAACCAATGTGACACAACAGGTTGCAGTTGGCCCTACAACAAGAAGGAGCATGCTGTGTGTTTATTGTGCTTTATGGGTTTGATGACGACAGGCCTGAAAAGGAAGTTCAATCCATGTTTGGTTTGGTTGTAATTTAATGATGTTATCCACTTATTGTGACACGTGTAAAGCACAGACGGCTTTACAAACAACTTTTGTGGTCTCACTTCCTTGTAATGCTTTTTCAGCTTCTTCCATTTCTACAATACTTTTTCTTTTATGTGGATGCCAATCATAGCCAAAAAATAAATAAAATAAAAATACCTGCAGCTGCCAGTTTACCCTCAGCCTCCTACTACATGCACCTATGGTATTAATTTAAGAATCCTAAGTCACAACTATGATTCTTGAGTTATCACATTCACAAACTTCGGGGTCAACATTGCCCCACCTCTCACCGGGGTGACGACAACAACGCACGTAACGAGAAGAAAAGTCTTAGCTTTGATGAGTCAAAATTGTTAATTCTTCCTATTTCATTTAATATTTTGACTGGATTTTAGGTCAAACTATTAAAAAGTAGTATGGCAACTCTCAATATGAGGTACGAAGAGACGTAGATTCAAGTAAAGGAGGAAATCTTTAGATTTATTTTTGTTTTTCAGCCTATAGGAGACAGCAAAAAAAGTTGCCAAGTGCATTTTGATGTTAGGCACTCATTTTCATCCACATAATAAAAAACAGTGTTCATTCAAAATTATGTTTTAAATATATTTGTATATTTATATACTAACTAACTATGGTGGCATTCATAGAAATAGCTAGAAATCTTAAACAGTTATTCTGCTTTTATTCAAAGTCTGGACTTCAATCACATCTTGAGTAAAGGTAAGTTAAAATCCTCCGAGGTGAAAGAAAAGGGGAACTTTCTACAATAGTTTTAGGACCTAAGCTCCTGCAGTCTGAAAGCGCCTAACTAAGCCACGTTTCCACAACACCCTCAGTGCTTCTGCGGCAGGGCCAGAAACCCAAATCAGTTCCAGAGAAATTACTTTCCATCCCCAAAAGCTCACAATTACAGGTTGGTACTTTATGATAATTCATAAGCTTTGGGGTTGCAAAGATGAAGTTATCTAACTGGTTAAGCTTTTGCAGTTAGACCGTATAAAATATACTGATCTTGAGGCTAGAGTGTAAACACAGAACATCAGTGGACTGAAAAGAGATCCTGTTTTAAATTTTTTGCACTTTTGGTGGAAAAGTGGCTAAGAGGGTCAAAGTCATTCACACTAACAGATACATTTCAAGATCAGTTTAACAGTGACACAAGGAAAGCTAGATTAAACATATTTCACTCAAGCACAATCATGCAAATAATGTGCTCAATTCGTGCTACTTTGCACTGAGTATTTGATGAGCACAGACAGCGATGGACAAACAAAAGTAGGTGGATGATGGAGATGAGATGCACAGAACTGGGTGCATTACAAACAAAGAACATGACAGGTTTAGCATAACTTATGCATTATGTCATTCATATTACAGCAACAATAATTAGGATCAGGACAGGACAAATGGTGCGGGAAGCATTGTGTTAAAAACAACAAGAGGAACACTGCTCATACTGAAGTCAGGTTTCAGTGAACATGAGGGGATAGATCATGTGACACTATCACAGTATGGTTAGTGTTTCTGATCACAATGCGCAGAGTGGTTGGATTGGACTTGTTTATCTTACCTTGATTGTATTAAAGTTAGCCGTTGTTTGAACAGCCAAGCGTATATTCTAAAGTCAAAGGTAAACCAAACATGGACATGGAGGGAAGGACACAAAAAAAACACCACACCAGTCAAGAGCGTTATGGAAAATCCCGGGGTTAATCTTGGTTCTCACAAGACCAACTGAGACACCATTCACTAGCACTGCAACCATGGCTGGAGGAGAATGCATCTGTTTTTGTTACAATCGAGACATCCCGAGACATGAAAACCGCTACAAAGGATCTTAGGAATAAATTACAAGTTTCCAGTTGTCTCATCAATGTCTAATCATATTCTACAAAGTCATGAGTCATCATGCCCCATGTTAGTAAAATGTAATTCTGGGCATGATTGCAGGAAACAGGTACACAAGTATCAAACACTGAGCAGTCATGCACGGTTACAGTATCAAATTAAGACTGACTAGCTGCCAAGTATTTTCAGGTGATGCATGTTCTTTACAAGATCATCTGAAGGTTTGAGGATGTCTTGAGGTAAATTACTGTTAGTTAGAGCTTACCTTCCATGGAGATGCAGTCTTAGAATCCGCTTCATCCTGTTCAACAAATGAGACATACAAGTAAGCACACTGCTATGATATCTAAAAAATGTCTTAATTATTATAGTGGATGCAAATATAAATAACAGAAACTACACCAACCTTGCCAGGAGCAGCACCAAGCAGCTCTTGTTGCTGAAGATGAGAAAAAAAACCCGTTTTTTTAAAGGACAGCTAATTATGGCTCATTTATGTGAAATAACATACGATCCAGAGAGGTAGCACCTACCTGAGCCTGAACCATGGGGGCCTCCTCAGCCATAAGGCCTTCAGACTCCAACTCTGAAGCCACTTTGTTGATATCCCTCAGACGAGACTCATTGGCCTTGAGGTCCTGGAAAGAGAGAAAGAAAAGTGTCATACACTGTCTGTTCAAATTCAAATACATACATAAAAAAGAAGGTTTTCAAAGGACTGCTGCAGTTCTATGTTACACAACTTTTAATTATTTGTGTGTTTCTCACACTGTTGTGGAGGAATTTTTTGCCCACTTTTCTTTATGGTGTTGCTTCAGTTCGCAGGAATTTGCTTCTGCACAACTCTCTGAACATCCGATCACAGCATTTCAGTGGGTTGAGCTCTGAATTTTGACTGGGCCTTGCAACACCTCTAAGGTTTTTTCTTTGTTGTTTGTAGATTTGCTTCTGTGCTCTGGATCACTGTCCTACTGCATGGGCCAAATTTAGTTGTTATATGGTCACTGATTTGTTGTGTTTACAATTCACATACAAGTAAAGACCATATACAAGTAATTCAGATAACTTTAAGTCAATAGTCATGTAGATTTTTTGGGAAAAGGATCAAGCTTAAAAAATAAAACAAACTAAAAACAACAGACATTACCTTCTGGAAGTCATCAAACTTCTTCTGTAGAACCTCAACCTGCTCCAGATCAGAGCCCATCTCCTCATTAGTGAGGGTGCTCTCCTTCTCATGAATCCACTGCTGGAGCTCGTTGGCTTCACGGAATAACATAAACTTCTTGCAGCTTTTCTCAAGCATGTCCTTGCGCTTCTCCCCCAACTCTAACAGAGTGCCATATCTTGGAAAAAAGAACATTAAAGAATGAATGTAAGTGAAGCACTAGAAAAAAAAAACAAAAAACCCCCCCAAACTAATTAAAAAAAAAAGTGAAATAAAATTTAAAAAGTGGGTGGACACTGACATGCTTTGTGTTTGGAGTCTGTAGACATGGGACATGAGAAGGAAGCCTTGCATGGTATGGCTGACAGAAATTTATTATCATAATTGATGAGTAGTGTAGTAATGAAGGGGTCCCATTCTCCACAACGTTTTACTCTTGTGTCAGGAAACATCCACACATATTGCTCTCTGGTCTCCATGACATTTTATAGATTCATTGAATAATCTAATAAAACCAGTACCTGGGGGCAGGCATCATCCTGATGATGGGGAGTGTTTAAGGACCAAAGCATCTAGAAAATCTTGATAAAAAGAGGGGGGGGGGGAGCCTCTCCCAGCTACCATGGGATGAGAGGCAGAACACACCTTGGACAGGTTGCCACTTTCATGCAGGGCTAAGAAGTGTTTAGAGTATTCAACAACACCACTACAATGATAATAAGATGAGATGTGTTAGCTTAGCAGGGAAGTTTAGCAAGCATTACATTGGAAATTCGTAATGTCAGGGAAAAAGCTTAATTGGTCACAGTCAGACTAATTTTTTTCTTTTAATCATTTATCCTTCTTTACTTATTTATTTTCTACCAATCTAAAAGTAAAGAAGCACATTTAGTGTTGAATTTAAAGGCATCATAAAGAACATGGTTAAAATAATGTGTGGTCATTTTTCCTGAGAGCTGTGTTTGCTTTGTTAGATTTTTAATAAGGCTCTGGGATGTTGCTGTAAAATAAAAGTAGTGACATAAATACTGTATGCTCCTTTTAATAACTTTTCATCCACTGCCAGCAAGGCACCCAGCCTCTGGGGTTACAGCTGTAGTAACGTTGTCCCAAACTAAACCCCGACACATCGACAAGCCAGTTTGTTTCTGTTAATTTATATGTCACACAAATTTCAAATAATTTGTGAATATTTCACTGATTCATTGAGACACCTAAGAACCAATCAAATCCCAGTGTGTGTAGGGCAGAACATAAACTGACATCCCTATAGGGTAACCTGGGATAAGAAGGATGTAACAGATGTGCATCAGAAGCTGCTTCTATCCTGGACTGAATAGAGGCCAGGGGTGAAATACACACAGTGTCACACAACATAGTATTTGGGGTGGGTGATGGATGATATCTATTATAGGTATCACGACCACAAGTACACGCAGAGGGGCACTGGTTCCTACTCACAGCTCTTCCACCTGCTTCATGCGCACAGACACGCTGCAGGCCTCCTTGGTGACAAGCCTGCACAGCGGCAAGGCAAGGCGAAAGCACAGCAAGAAAAGATTAAGTAGTTAAATACAGAGATAGGACAGCAGAGGAAACAGGACAAGGGGCCAGGAGCAAGGTAATTAGTGTTAAACAAATGGATGGAAGTAAAGAAAGACTAAAGTGCAGAGCAGACAGGTTAAAGTGGATTAGTGGACCCGATTCTGAAACAGAAGAGTTCAGGCTGTGGGTTTCTTACTGATTTTCAATCTGGTCTTGGCGAAGTGCAATGCTGCCATGTTCATCCAGCAGGTTCTCCCTGGATGAGGATTGGGTGGGGTCGAGCTTCTTCACATAAGCAGCAGGAACGAAGCCCTGGCGATCATTCACCTCCACTTTCCACCAGTCCTGCAGCAGGGGAGAGATGAAGTCATTAGTATGTAATGTGGCGGGGTGGACGAGAGTCAGGCAGTAGAGCTGGTCATCTACTAATAGGAAGGTTGGTAGTTTGATCCCTGGCTGATCTGCATGCCAAATCTGCAATATCCTTGACCAAGATACTAAATTATGATATTTACTGATGCTTGACTACTACACAGTGCCGTACCTTGTTAGTGCTGTTGAGGAGAGTGAGAATGTCTCCTTTCTTCATGGTAACTTCACGTGGGCTCTTCTCCTGATAGTCATACAGGGCCAGGACCAGCTCCTTCCCGGTCTCATCATCGGTTGGTGCAACTTGTTGCTGTTTAGTTAAAAGAAACTTGTTACTGATTTGTGTTCTGCGAATAGACAGTGATGCTTCAGGACAGATCAGAATTCAGGGACTTTTTAAACTTACCCTGCAGGACTGGGCCTGCTCCTTCAGGGACTGGATACTGCTGCCGTAAGCGCTCAGGTCAGACATCAGGGCTTCGTGCTTCTTTAGCAGAGCCTGTGGAGAAGAAACAACTCAGCACAACTACATTTCTCACAAAGGGAACTAATTGGAAGCTTTAAGCCCACTTTAACTTTTAATAGAGCAAAAAACCCAAAACTACATCATAAGATTTTAAACTTTAACAGCACAACAATAATTCATTGGTAGTGACAGTTACAGTGGTGTGAAAAGTGTTTGCTCTCTTCCTGATTTCCTATTTCTTTGTATGTTTGCCACACTTAAATGTTTCAGAACATATTTAAATATTAGACAAACACTTTTTCACACCACTGTATATTCTTCTGTTGTAAAATCTGTACCTCAGCTGAGTCCTCGTCTTTGCCATAGTCTGGGCTCCCAACAATGGGTTCCTTTTCCCTCATCCAAGACTCGGCCTCGTTAGCATCGGCAAAGTATTGCTGGGCCTGCAGAGAGTCCTCAAGGTCCTGTCTCCTCTGGGAGGCCTTGGCCTTCAGAGTGTCCCAACGCCCATGCAGCTCAGCCAGCTTAGCCTTCACATCCTCACCAGCAAAGTGACCTGGACACCACACCCATGAAACCTCAGCTGTTTTTTTCCCCCCACTGTTGCAGTGATATTTTACTTGCATTTAAACATCACCATCATCTCACTGAAGATAACAGAGGAATCTTAGGATTTAAATCAATACCTTCCTCCACCATAGCTTCTCCCTTCTGGGTGACAGCCTTAATGCGAGGCTCGTGACCTGTGATTTCAGCCTGCAGAGCCTGGTGCTTCTTCAGCAAGTTCTGGACACCGATCAAGTCTTTGCCTGAGAAAAAACGTCAGAGAAACATTTTATGGAGCTCCAGTGATCTGAAATATGAGGCTCCAATTTAAACTTTATTTCTGAAATGATCACTTTCAATGAGTATATACCTCCAATTACAAACTTTAATTTCTTAGAGCTGCATAGACAATTAGTCTGATTTTACCTCTGTTAGTAGAGGCAGCGATGGGCTCTTTCTCACGGATCCAAGTCTCCTCATCTTCAATATCTCTGAACAGCTGCTGCAGCCTTAGAGAGTCTGACAGCTTCTGCTTGCGTGCAGCCATGGGTTCACGCAGAGCTTCATACCGAACCACCAAAGCCTCTTGCTTCTTGCGGATGTTGTCAGCATCAAAGTGGCCAGCCTCCTGGAACTGGCGGGCCTGGATTGTTATGCCATCAATCCGATCCTGATGGGGACATTTACATTAGTGTCGCATTCACCAAAGCAGTGTATGGGAGCTCCATAATTTGGGCTGAGTGCTTGTTACCTGGTGAGCTGCCACATCAGCCTCCAGCAGTGCATGTTTCTTCTGCAGGTTCTGAACACTTGTCAGGTCTTTTCCATAATCATCTGAAGCCAGGTGGCCCTCCACTTCATACAGCCACAGCTCTATGTCCTCTACATTTCTGTTGAACTGCTGCTGCTGGTTGGCTTCACGCAGCTTGATGCCTTTAAAGAAAAGAAAAAAAGCTCTGACTGTTGTTCTGAATCACCAGGGACAGACTTTTCTTTCATGGTTTTCCAAGTACATTAATGGCCCAGCTATTCAGTTCAATTCATTTTTATTTATACAGTGCTAAATAACTCAAGGTGCTTTACACTGTAAGATAAAGACTCAACAAAGAAAATAAAAAACCCTAACTATTATATGACCCCCTTTGAGGAAGGACTTTGGCGACAGTGGGAAGGAAAAACTAGAACCAATGAACTAGTTCAGATACAGAATGTTTCTCATTTTAGAGATATTGCTCAAACAGAAGAAAGCAGTCCCACATATCTGTTTAATATTCGTAAAAACAACTCCAAGATTCCTCACCGTGTTACTGGAGGCAAAGATAATGCCATTTGGTTAGATACCATATTTCTAAGATTGTCAGGGCCAAGTACAATAACCTGGTCTTTAAAACATTCCTGCACTTTAACTAATTGGTGTATATTTGACTTAATGAACAATTGTATGCTATGTCTTCTGATGATAATGCCTAAGGGAAGCCTGTATAATGTAAATAGAATTGGTCCTAGTACAGAACCCTGTGAACTCCATAATGAGTATTAGTGTGCGAAGAGGACTCTGCACTTACATGAACAAATTGGAGGCTATTAGATAGATATGATTCAAAACATTTGTAATACCTACAGCATGCCCTGAACACTGTAATAAAATATTATGGTCGACAGTATCGAACGCTGCACTGAGGTCTAGCAGGACAAACACAGAGATGAGTCCACTGTCAGAGGCCATAAGAAGATCATTTGTAACCTTCACTAAAGCTGTTTCTGTGCTGTGAGGAGCTCTGAAACCTGACTGATACTCTTCAAATAACCCATTCCTCAGCTAAAGTTGTGGTCAGATGTTTACATTCACTCATCATGAGCAGAAATGTAACAGTAATTGCTTTGAATTGTTCTTTTCCCATGGTAGAATAACTGAATGACTTTTGTCCCTGTGTGGTTTAGAGACACTTTGTCACTGTGCACAGCTCAAATCAAATCTTTATGTTCACTTTTCCTCCAAACTATACCTTTGAGCTCAGTGGCCTCCAGCAGTTTTTTCCACTGAGAGCTGACTTCTTCCATGTGACCAGAAACCTCAGTTGAGGCATAATGCTTTCCATCCAGCAGCTCCTGGCCTGACTTCTGCAGGGCATCGATTCGGCTCTGGTTAGCAGACAGCTCCGCTTCAAAGGCCTGGTGTTTCTGCACCTTGCCCTGCAGGTTGGAGGGGTCCTGTTGACAGGAGAGCAGAGACACAGAATTTCAGCAATGGAGAAAACAGACACAAAAGAAAACATCACAATGCACAAATGAACATCAAAAAAATGGGAGACACAAATATCGGGAGAAGACAATATCAATTTCTTTCACAAATTACCTTGTAAGCCTCATCAGTAGCAGTCTTCATCTTTTCATTGATCCAGCTCTTAAGCTCATCGGAGTCCCTGAAGAACTGCTGGAGGTGGAAGGAGTCCTCCAAGGCAGCACGACGAGACTGAGCACGGTCATGCAGGGCATTGCGGCGGCTGAGTAGCTATAAATGCAACAAGGAGAGAAAACACATTTTCAGAGAAAGCCTATTGTATTTGATTTTATGTCTGATGTGGAAAGCAGACAGCAGTGCTTACAGCATCTCTGCGTGTAGCCACATCCTCTTTGGCATAGTGGTTGTTCTGAATCAGTTTGGTAGCAAATTCATCCAAAGCCTGGAGATGTGCAGCACAAACAGATTAAAGGTTAATTTCAATTTACAATTCTCACACAGTGGCAATAATTCAAGAATAGAAGATGCAATATTCGTCATGTAACTGGGCAAATTTAATAAACTTACAGTGATCTTCTCTTCTTGAGCACTCAGCGACTTCTCAAAATCTTCATGTTTTTTAAGCAGTGCCTCTACACTGTCCAGGGAGTCACCAAGGTCTTCATTCAGGAGGAAAGCCTACGCAAGGAGAATACATGAAAAACTGCCACAGCACATCTTTTTGCTAATAAACACCAAGCTCTCCTGGTGTGGTAACTTACCTCTTGCTTGCTCATCCAGTTGTCAACTTGCTCAGTATCCCTGTAAAAGAGCTGCAGGTCCATGCACTGCTCATACTGCTGCCTGCGAACCTCCCACAACTCCAGCAGAGACTCCTTTTCTGCAGCAAGGACACCAAGCTACACAAAATACACAAAGAAGAGCATTTTAAATGCTAGTATGACACAGATGAAGAGTGGAGAAAATTCTACCTACACGGTGTCTTAATCCTACCTTTTCCTTCACCTCGTCAGAGGCATAGTGTCCTGCACTGAGCAAGGCCTGGCCAGCTTCATCTGTAGTTCTAAAACTGTCCTCGTGAGCGTCAATCTCTCCCTAAAAAAATATAAATAAGAAAGACATGGAAACAGGTTGACTAACACAGGGTGTGAATTATGAGACAAAAGGATTTGACACTTTCTTGAGCCTTTACACTAAGTGCAAAGACACTTTAGGCTGGAGGTCTCTATAGTTTAGAAGATTTTACCTTGTGCTCCTGATGGCGGTCTAACAAGGCCTCAGCTCCAGCCACATCATTGGCCAGTTCATCAGCATTGATCAGAGCCTTCATCTCAGTTACCCAGCTAGTCAGATCCCTAAAGTCAGCAGTGAAACGCTGCAGCCTAAAACAAATCATCAAAAAAGGACAGAATGAGCAAACTTGGTTGGACAAGTGGCTCTTCAACAGGCCTGAGCTCTTGGCAAATATGAACTGAAAATTACTCTGTACAGAAGACCCCACAAAGTCCACAAAGATTCACACAGAAGTCTAAATCAGTTATAAATCCTAGAAAGGTTTATGTGCATATGTGTTTTCATTCCCCGATATAAGTTATATTTTTTGTTGTGTATGTATTTCACTGTGATCATCATTACATCCCAAATATAGACCTGGGTACATTAGTTTGTTGTTGTTGTTCATCAGCGTTAATTCTAAAAACATATCAGGTAAAGTAATTATATATTGTGAACAGTTATCAGCATGTTGTTTAAAACAGAGTAATATGCTCCAACACATGGCCTTTGCATATAACTTTATCTCCTGGCTTCTGTGAAAGGTTGATGAATGATTTGCTTGTTTTACTGCATTTATTGGTATTTTACTGGTAGGAGTCGTTCAGACGGGCACGGCGCTCGGTAGACAGAGTGCGAATCTGTTCCCAGTTGGTGATAAGTTCGTCCTTTTTCAAATGGATCTGCGAAGCGTTCTGTGGATGTGTCTGCTGCAGGTGCTCAGCGTCACCACCCAGAGTTTTGACCTGATTTAAGGAAGGAGAACACAGCAAGTCAGGATATCAAGTTTTTAACTTCCCGTTTACTATATTTGCTAACATAGCGGAGAGCGGCATATGCCCTACCTTATCTTCCAAAGCTGCCAGGTCTCTCTCCAGGCCCTCATGTTTGCGCAGCAGAGCCTGAACACTGGCCAGGTCACGCCCAAAGTCATCAGACCCCATCAGCTGCTCCTTCTCCTTGATCCAGCTGATGGTTTCATCCACATCCCTATTCGAGGTAAACACACAGTCTGTTACTAACGGCAGCATGACAAACAAACAAACACACACACAGTGTAAGGGTTTTCATGTGTTATGGCTATGATGCTGCTTACCTGTTGAAGCGCTGCACCTCAGCAGCTCCAAACAGCTTGCCCTGCCTCTGTTGGGCCAGGCCCTTCAGGCGCTGCCAGGCCGCGTTGACCTCGTCCTGCTTGCGCACGATGAGCTCTGCCTCTGGATGGGATTCCTGGATCAGCTTAGCTGCAAGCTGGTTCACCTCATTCACACGTTCCTCATGGGCAGCCAGATCCGTCTGGAACTCCTCAAACTTCTTCTGCAGGAGCTGCACGTGCTCCAGGTCCTGGCCCAGCTCTTCTGATGTGGCGATGGCCTCCTTTAGGTAAAAGTGGAGAAAGAGAAAGTTAAAAAAAAAAGAGAGAAAGTATGCCTTGGTGCTTTACTATCTGATACAATAAGTCTGGCTTTCGTTATAATTCAAAATAATTGCAACAAATAACAAAAAGCACGACCTCTGTAATCATCAGGTTTGTAAACTCTTTGGAGGATTGCCTGTTTGAGTCAGGTGACAGGTGACTGACCAGATCGACAAATTAGAACTTCTTTTCGTCCTCTCTGGCCCGATGTACCGAGCGGCACAAACAGCTTGGCCAAAAGATGCGATTGCCAATATTAAAAAAAATAAAATGTTTTTCCAAGCTTTCCTAAACCCACTCAAACAGTTTAGTACACCACAAACACAACTAATTTTCTTACCAAAGGATAATCAGGAATCCTAACATACAAGTCTATGTCCACGCTTTTTGGACGTCTTTCTTTTTCCTCACATCATCTCACTGACTGGATTACTTCATATTGCGGGTGTGGAAAAGTGAAGCCTAAATGTAATTTGGGAAAATAATCCCATGCCCTTGGCATAATCCCCTCACACCCCCCAAACACCACTGGGGTACATTTCCTCAGTGAATGCTGGTCAAATTCAGACCACCCGCATGGGCAATTGGGATTTGGTTGCAAAACCTTCTTCCATCACAAGAGGGAGCCAAAGTAATTTCCACTGTGGGCTGCCTGGCTTTGGGCGTTCTCTCAGCAAGAGTAGAGAGATGAGGAGAGTGGGCTGTGAGGGCATTCAAGCGAAGATACCGCTTGCAATTTGCAACCAACCCTTACAGATTTCACAGAGTTATTTCCTCTCATGCAAAATCATGAATCAGCCAGAATACTGCAAGAAGAAATATCTACCTTGCTATAAATATGAGAAATACCTCAGGAGCAGAGCCAATGCAGATTTTACTCAAAGTATTTTCTCGTTCCCAAGAAGGAAGGGGGACTGCGTCTGATACTGGACTAAAGGGCACTGAATCAGCATTTCAGGTCTTACAAGTTCAGGATGCTGACAAATGCCACTCTGCTCTACATGTAGTGCGCCCAGGTGACTGGTTTACATTAATAGACCTGAAGGACCCATATTTTCACATCTCGATTTACCCACTTCACATTAAATTCCTGCAAGTGGTGATTCAGAGCAAAACGCACGAGTACTTGGTCCTGCCATTTGTCTCACTGAGCCCTTGGGTATTCATGAAGCGCACCTAGCAACATGCATAGACGATTAGCTGCTGGGTGGCAGTGGATCACCTGATGGCTCTGGGTTTCACTACAATCTACAAAAAGAGTGTCCTGCTGCCAACTCAGCCCATCTCTTTCATGGTGTGGAGATGTCTCCTATTTAGGCTATGCCAGCAGATGCTGGAATTAATGGCATCTTCACTGGCAGTCATCCCACTAGGCAGACTGCATGTGAGGGGATTTGATTGATGGGTTGCATCACTGAAACTATGCCCAAAGTGCCATGCCTACTACCATATCAGAGTGACAGCACACTGCACTGCAGCACTCTGCCACTGGAGAAATCCTACATTTCTCACTCAGTGGGTGTCACTGGCAGCTGTCACAGCCAGGAAGGTCTTTCCCCTCCAACGAGACCTAGTTTCCCAGGCTAGGGGGGGAAACGTATAACCCCGCCTTGCCCTGTGGGCTAATCTGAGTACGGAAGGACTACCTTAGAGGGTCATAGTCACTATTCATAGTGCTAGGGCCCCCTCCACAATGTCACTGTAATAGAATAAGTTTTTTGTTTTTTGATGCTCTGTAACAGCAAACACCACTTTTCTGCAGGGGCTGTTAGATAAAGGAAAGGCCTTTTCCACAATTAAAGTATCTCTGGCAGACATTTCAGCCTGCCAAAGGAGCTTTACAGAAAGCCGGTGAGGCATTACCACTAGCCTGCCATTTTATGAAAGGGGCACGACAGCTCTACTTTCTCTCTAAACTTCTTGTGTCTATGTAGGATTTAACCTTAGTGCCGGGATGTCATTTGGAGGATTTATGTACGTTCTACTAGAGGGATGGCAACCTCTTGGGTCATCTTTAGGGGTGTCTCTGTAGAGAAAATATTTGCAACAGCAAGCTGGGCTTCACCTTTGATCTTTGCAAGGTTCTACAGGTTGGATATTACTGCACCATCCCTAGCCCACACTGTCTTAAGTCTGGGTCCACATGAGATCTTTTAAGATGGCACTCAGTCATTCAGATAAGCTTAGCTGGCAATACACACTATGCATATCCCCATAGTGAGACACCAAATTAAATGTTTGAAGGAGAACTTGGTGTCTCACCAGATCACACTCTTTGCATATAGCGAGGAAGAGGTGCGCTTATCTTGAATGACGAGTGACGCTGCATCACACCCTTTTATAGGGAGGAGGGTAGCTCCTCCCTGATGCAGGCATCATGATTGTCAGCCAATACTGGCTGGAGTAATGATAGAGAGGCTTCTGAGGACAATGTTGAGAGAGCGTTCTGCATAATGAGACACCTCACTCATGTCATCAAAGAACAGTCGTTACAGAACAGAGTAACATCAAATGTCTTAACATAAAATAGATTTCTGCAGAATCTGACCAAGTGACCAACTTTGACTGATTTTTATTTTTGTGTCTCCTTGTTTTCAACCGAGTTATCAGTTCTGTCACTACTTAGCAAACATAAACTGAGGTAGGTCTATTAGCTGCAATCAACCAACCCACCAATGTTCTGTACTGGCACAAGACGCCACTTAACATGTTCTAAAAACACATGTTTCTTAAATCCAGCCTTTATACATGTATTGTTTCATGTCCACTTTACAGGTCATGTCTAATTTTCTTGCAATGACGACGGCTAAACTGAAATGGTAAACTATGGGAACTGTAATTGTAACTACATCTGCCTTCATCCTCATTCTGTGAAATGGAGAGAAATCCAGTTCATATACTCATGCTCAAGTCTTTCTATGTTTAAAACAAACACAGAGATATGAATCTAACCTTGTCACTAATCCAGTCCAGGGCATCTTCACACTCACGCAGATACTGGACCAGTTTCTGGGCCTGCAACAGACGCATGCCCTTTTCCTTGGTTTTCTCCAGCAGGAGGTCCCACAGGTGATGCAGCTCCTCCAGACGAGTCTAGCGCAAGTGACAAAGGTGGGAAGTGTTAATAAAGTTAGTGACAAGAAATGAGAAAATTATCTTGGATAGATGCTGGAAAACCAAAGAGAAGTCTTTTCCACTGAAGATCGTGGAAGAGCTGATTCATATGAAACACAGTGCATGCGATAAAAAGTACATTTTGAAACTGTTCAGTCACAAATAGGGGAAAGCTGACTCAATCTTTAAGAATTCACAGCACTCAAGAGTCACACCACAGGTCAGCACCTACTTTTATATACTCGGCCATATTGACACTTGTAACTATTGGCCTCTGTTGTGTCCGGTAAGGCGTGTAGGACTGAATCGGATGGAAGGGGTTAATAGTCATCAAGAAGACCTACATTTTATGTGAGTGAAATTCTAATATTTTATTTTTCTCTTATGTTGCACTAATTATCAAGTATCTGTCTCCGTATGTTGCTCCTGTATATTTAGGGACGTAGCTTTCTAATAATAACAACTAATAAATAGTCAGGAAAGCAATGTTTGGTGTCACAGTGGCTACATCCATCATGAACATACATATAACCCCAAAGCCCACCACAGGCATACCTAAATGTCAACACACTGCATATTAGTGTGCATTTTGGCTACTCACTCGAATAGTGTCAGATGCAAAGTGGCCCTCAGTGATCATTAGATTTCCAGTCTTGTCCAGTTTGATGATTGCTTCAGCGTTGGCCTGAACTTCAGCTTCAAAAGCTTGATGTTTCTGCAGCTTGCCCTGTGTATGAAAAACATATATGATACAAGGTGCCCTTCTTACGGTCTAACAGGACTTAAATACATATACATTAAATAACTGACAGACCTGCAGGTTGGAAGGGTCCTTGTAGTTCTCATCAGAGGCAATCTGCAGCTTCTCCTGGATCCACTTCTCCAATTCATCGGCATCACGGCGGAAGAACTGAAAGCGATACGAGTCCTCCAGCTTCTGCCGGCGCACCATCGACAGCTCCTTGAAACGCCGGTAGCGGTCCAGGACCTGCTGCCGACGTTCCTGGATATCTTCAGCTGTCTCCAGCACTTTGGCTCCTGCGGTGTCCATTTTCTGGAAAAGCACCATCAATGACATACGTGCGATTATTTTGCATGCACATTTAAATAACAGCAGAGACAAATCAGCTGTGTATGGAAAAGCGAATGAAACATATCTCAAAATGGAAATTTATTTGGATGAAAAAAATATGTTGCCTACACATCCTATGCACATAATCACATATGGAAAACATAAACTTTAAAGAAAAGAAGGTTAAAATCAATCTTCAGCTTGTCTCGCTGTGTCTGAGTAGGGTTAGATATTTCTTTAAAGACCCCAGTCTTTGCATTTTCCTGTTTACAGTTAAACATTGTTATTTTTCTCACATCCCACTTTACTGCTTTTCTTTGGACTCAAACATGGATACAAAGAGCAAGGCTGCATGCTTTAACTCCCACCCACCCTATCCTGTCTCTAGCTAAGCAACCAAAGGGCTGGCAGCTGAAATACTAAAAATGACAAATGGGGGTGGGGCGGAAATTCCACATGCATGTGAACAGTAACTAGGCTTCACTACACAAAGAGAGCGCAGCAGTCAGCTCATTCCCACTGTGCCCTAGGCCCCATGGTTAAAGTATCCTTGAACTGTGGCCAACATCCAAGTAGGAACGTTACAGCCGACAAAACAGGATACTAATCTATCATTTCCAGCAGCTTAGCTTTAAACAACATATCTGATTAAACTTATTCATAAATTCTTAATCAAAGCAGTAACAAGAAACTAAAAAGTATAAATGGTAAATGGACGGGTTCTTATTTGGTTCTTTAATATTCTAAGTGAGCACTCAGAGCGCTTTAGTTAACTTGCCTCATTCTGCCATTCAGACCCTCTCACACAAGCACTTTTTATGCTTTTTCTATGCAAGTGCTTTCTAACTAACAGCAACACACAATCATACTTGGGTGGATGCATCAGACTTGGGGTTTGTATCTTGTATCAAACCTGTTCTGTCTTCTGAACCGCAGCCACCCCAATGTGAGTTTTAGTAGTTTTATGATTTTATCAAACTGAAACGTGAGCTTTTAGCCTCTCTAATAAGAAACAAAACAGAAACAGGGAGGTATTGATCCGTTTGAATCAACCTCCAAGCACAACAGCTGAGACCAGACTGAGTGAGGGTGAGGGCGGGGCTGTCCATGCTGTTAGATCTGCGTGTTTTTGTTGATGCTGCAGACAGCAACACAAAAACCGATGGATAAATGTGAGACAATTTCCTGGATTCCACTAATTCCCTCTCTGAATGACGTGGGGGTATTAGTGAAGTCAGCAGTCTAGCTGTATTCAGCTTTTAATCAAGAACCAGAGATGGTTTGGTCTCCATAGACGCTAGTATTTCTCCAGATAAGCAAGCATCCCAGGGGCTCCACACATGCAAAAACTCACAAAAATCTAGTCCAACAGTGTACTGTAAGCCGATTACGACCATCAACCCACTGCCTGACACAAAGTGATCTCCAGCTTGCACCCCTCCCCCTCTCCTAACTCACCCCATATCAGAGGGCCTAAATCATTTCAAGGATTTAACTGGACTCAGCCTCATTCTGCACAGTCATGCTGGCTGCTATATGACTGTGAATCTCTGTCTCCATCACCTAAGAACCAACATGACATTCTCAAGTCACTGACAAAGGTAACAGTAACAGAACTATTCATCTCACTTGTCTTATTCTTCTCTGGGTTTGCAAGCTTCAACTAATGCACACTGTTTACTCCTTTCTTGAAAAAAGGTAAATACACTATATTCAGACAGCACTGTGCTTCACAATATAAGCGCAGCCTCTACTGCTACTGCTTTAACCTGATAAAATCTTAGACGTCACTTTATGTTCTAATTCCTTTAAAGCTGAAATTAATCCCTAAATCATTATTTTCATACTGCAAATTTTGCTGGTCTGACCTCATAAATGCAATGGCCCAGCAAATTTGTACAACCATTATATCCCTCTAATGTAATATAAGGATGACTAGTCTTAAGGGGACTGGATACATTATAATCTGTCAGATAATGGGTATAAATACTTAGACGTTTCAGTAAAAGTCTGACTGGAATTTAATATGTGAGTGTGAGCGAGTGTGAAGAACATTAGTGTGAAAGCAGGTCAATAACAGGCCTGTGACGCCTTAAACACAAGACTGCATCTGCTGATAGCACTCCCTCCCCTCCTCTATCACTAGATAACAGCTTTCTCTCTTTTAGCCTCACTGCTGACAGTCAGGGAAAGGGGGTGGCCACAACCGTGTTAGCATGCCAGCTATATCCCACAGATGGTTGTAGTCATGTGACACTTGCTTCTATCTTCAAGACACATTCAGAATTTTATACTGGGCAGGAATGACAAAACTTTGAACAACCAGTTGCATAATACTGTGGAAGTCAGCAGCATTCCAAAGTCCAAGTATCTACTTTAAAGTGGACATGAAACACTTCATCTATAAAAGCTAATTTACACCATGGAGCCATGCTCGCAACAACTGACATAGATTTAACACTGTGAAGCTGGCTTTAAGAAATAAGTGTGTAAAGTTAAATTTTTAAAAACAGAACCAATAACTCTGGGAAAATAAGGACACTAAAACCAAATCTTTGTTTTGTACCGTCCCTGGGTGCAATGAGTTTTATGTTACGAAACCTAGGATATACTACTAACATTCACTCTCCATCTCTTAAGCAGTCAGTGGTTCTTAGGCTACGTTCACACTGCAGGTCTTAATGCTCGATTCCGATTTTTTGATCAAATCCGATTTTTTGTCTGCGTGTTCACACTACAAATAAAATGCGACAGCAAACGCGCTCTAGTGTGAACGCTCAATGCGGCCCGCATGCGCAAAAGAAGACGTCATACACAACGCGCTCTGTTTAGACCCAGAGCAAACAGTATTGTTTGACTGATGGCCCTTAATATAAAGACTTCGGACTTTACGTTTCCCAATTTTTGCTTTAAGTTGTTTTGTTATTTACATAATAATGTAAATAACCTAATAATGATCCTTATTGCTGTTTTAGAGAGGAGCGGTGCTTCAAAGGATAGTTGCAGATTTCTGTCAGAATCTGCAGATTATACAGTACAAATAAAATGTTCACGCTGTCTTCCCAACAGTTTTACTGACATCTACACTGGATGGCCAGGAAGCGTTCGCGATGTCTTCTCCGGCGCTGATAATTAGCGTCTGTCTTGTGTCAGTGACGTAAAAGACGGATTTAATGCGACTTGACCATTCACACAGCAGTCACTTCCTAAAACATCGGATATGTATCGGATTCAGTACCACATACGAAAGTGACCCAGATCGGATTTGAAAATATCGGATTTGTGCCGTTCACACTGTCATACCATGATCGGATATGGGTCGCATAGGGTCAAAAAAATCGGATTTGATGCACTGTTGTTTTTCTAGCTCGACCGAAACATGAGAGTCCATCTGTTAGCTGTAATGTTCGGGTTTGTAAAGCACTTTAAATGAGGACAGTGCTGAGGAGAGACACTCTCCTCCTTTATACTCCCTTTTCCCCCCTGAGTTACTGGTTCTGTTTTAGTTAGCTAACATAAACCAAAACACAGTCTAGTGACCCCAACCAACCAACTCGGTGATGTAAAGTTCTGTACTGACACAAGATGGTGCTAAACATGTTTTAAAAACTAACTTTAGGCACTTATTTCTTAGCTCCAGCTTCATAGACAGTTTAAATCTATATCAGCTTTTGAAAGCAGGGCTCCATGGTGTAAAATAGCCTCTATACATTTAAAGTTTCAGGTTCACTTTAACGCAGAAATACCCAAATTATCTCAATTTAGCGATTCTTCATTTCAATTTTATTTATATAGTGCCAAATTACAACAACAGTTGCCTCAACTATGAATATATTTGAAAACGTTCTAAAAAATGTAATGTTGGGTTCACTGACAGATTTTTAGATTCCAGCTGATTCTAAGTGTTGAGAGAAAACTTGCTTTGTCAGGTGATGAAACACTAAAGTGTGTGGGTGGATGGAGGACAATGGATATCGACCCTGAAATAGCTAGTATAATCAGGCAGCTCAGGAAGCAAACTGTGATGCCAACTTATCAGAAGGTGAGTGGTTCAATCCCCGGCACCTCTAAATCACATGTCAATGTGTCACTGGGAGAGATGCTAAACCTCAACATGAACCCACTGTATCCACTGGCGTGTGTAGGTAAAAAGCATTTAAGTGCTGTACCAATTTTTGCATATGAATGTGGCTTGTAGACTAAAACACCTTTTGAGTGCTCAGTAAGGATAGAAAAGTGCTTGTAAGTACCTGCATGAATTTTTTATTGTATGGTCTCTAACGCTGTCTATGCTTCCCTTTCTGTAGAATCAAAGCCATTAAAGTAAAGCCATTAAGATATAAAAATGTAAGAAGGTATTCCATGTCATAAACACAGCTCTAACATGTGTAACACGCCAAACAACTTGGAGATTGGTGCAGTGCAATACAATCACAAATCAATAAACAGGGACTTTTTTTGCTTCTATTTAAGCTTAACTGAAAAGATTTGCTGCTAGCATTCCCCAACAGCAAACATGAAAATATGGTCACATTTCAGAAACAACATGCCATTGTATAAAAACCCATTACTACGCCATGGTTATGCTAACAAAAACACAGCTATTAAGCCTCATTAAACAAAGTGTTTAATGCCAACTTAGATTCTCTGCAGTAGCAGTAGCAAACAGGGTCACAGGAGGTGAATATCAAGACAAGGACAAACCACACAGGATCAACTCTATCAAGTACATGTCTCAGATTAAGAGTGCACTGAGCTTTCCTAAACACTGGGTTTATATCGGAGACGTCCACAGAGCAGCGGATGAAGTCATTCACTCAGCAACACGCAATCACTTCGGTGAAACGTGTTTTGAATAGGGGTCACGTCTCATGAGCCGAGGCAGGCCTTTTTCCCTACTGAGGAATAGTGGAGGATGAAGGTGATTGTATAAAGGGAGTTATCCTGCAATCCAGCACGTTTGTGGCCTTCTCTTAATCACTAACAAATGTTACAGTATTTGGATTTTCAATAATTTCTGTTATATACAGTGCTACAGTTTTGTCAGTGTCATATACACCCAAGCCTTTACAAGTAAAAATCCTCACCTCATTATGCTCAGACTGTTTCTCTACTCTTCGATCTCTGTGACATCACTGAGAAAATCGAATATGTTTATCTCGAACACACTCAAATGATAGTCTGATACTGACGAAGACGCACAGACAATTGGGAGACACATCTTAAACATAGTGTGGCCCTCAGGGGAGATGAGGTAAGCTGTTTAAGGATACACTGAAGGGAAGCAATATTATTTTGAATACTGTAAATTGCTTGTAGCTACTTCAGTAGACTCCAGGAAAAGACATATTATCCATGGATTAGCCCCTTTAGCAAATATTAAATCTATGTCTGACATCAAAATTATATGGCTAACTTTATATAATACATTAAATAGAACTGAAGGTAAAAAAAAATGTGCAAACCAGCACTAATCAAAGCATTAGCCCTGAAAAAAAAAAGTTATCTGACAGGCACGAGAGAGGAGTAAGCCAACAAATCTAAGAGTTTTCTCAAAGACTGAACAGCCAGACTTTGAAGGGCATTTGTTAGGTTAACAGAGAACATTTTTAAACGTTAATATCAGACTTCATGTGCATGCAAAGAATTTCACAGCAACACAAGACATGCAATAAAGAAACCTATTATCCCATAGTGTCTCCATGAGAACAGGCTCAGTTGAAATCCAGACCAGATCAGAAAACTGCAAAACCAAAGCAATACACACACCAGATATGTCAAGTCTGGTTCCTCAGGTTCTCTTGTATCTTGAAAGAGCAGAGGCTACATCTGTGGCAAAGTCATAGCCTGCAGCAGCATCTATAGACTTTACTGTACCCCTTAAAAGTCTGATACTGACGAAAAAAAAAAAGAATTGTCTCATCTACTCCACAGACAGACGCATTGCACCTGCAATGACTATGCTGTACAAGAGAGTAAGCCAAGATGTAGCCCTGCCCATGCGTCTCACTCTCTCCCTCTGCTCGGTACCTCCTCCCATCCCTTTACTCAGCAAAATAACATCCCAGCTGCCCTACGCTTTTCTCGAATCTTCTTTCTTAAAGAAACCAAAACACAAAGTGCAGCACACTAACAACACACGGAGCCACACAGTGCTTACACAGACACAATCATTACCTTGAGTTTGGGTTTATCAATTGTCGACATGTTGCAGATCTGTATAGGGTGGCTACAGTACATGCCATCGATCCAGCAGTCATTAAAAAGCCATCAAAGGGGAGGAGTGGCAAAAAGAGGGCGCTTTCAGGAAGTTCATCAGATAATGCTTAAAGTACATCACTATACATTTGAGACTGAATAACTGGGTGTTAGGATGAGCGGAAAGTTCATGCAGCAGAAAGAAAATTAGTAGACTTGCTATGGTGCTTCTGCAGGCAGACCTGATAGGCCTGGAAACAGGGGGCCTAGATTCTATTTAGGTCATAGTCACAGTGTAGTTCTACTAAAGAATAGCAATTTGTGAGCAATGCAGGCTGCTTGGCTTTTGCTGGTTAGAAATATTCAGTCTTCCGTTCACAGAACCACAGGGTCTGGTGCAGCAATGATGTTGCTGATGTTAGGATCTTGGGTCCAGCTTTTTCACCAAGTTACTGTTTCAAATCAGACTGTCCTCATAGAAATGTTATACTGATGACAGTAAAAGAGTTCTTTGCACACTTCTGAATTCAAGATATCCCCACTAATTTGCTTTTTGATCCAATAAACAATCAAACAGAAACTTTAATTTTAAGCACTCTTGCCCAATATCTCAGGTGGATTTGACAGCCTCATTCTGTGCTCATATTTTAAAGATTTTTATTTCTTTAGCTCAACCAAAGATAATTTGTGTCTAATATTAGTTAGATCAGAATAAATTAATGTTAACTAGTCTCACATAAGCTGATATGTTTTGTTTGTACATGAAAGCAGACACAGCTATGCTTTCTTAAATAAATGATTATACTATACAAACTCTGACAGTAAGTGTAAGGAGCTATAGTCAGCTGCCTCTCCAGTGACTTCCACTGTCCCTCCTGTTACTATTAAATGGCTCAGACTATGACATGGGCTTGCAGAATATGCGACACTGACATTTTAAGTTGTGAAAGTGGTCTGGAAAAAGTTAGAACACATACAGATCCCACTGAAACACAGATCCACAAACAGTTTTTCTTTAGAGGTACTGAATACAGGATTATATGGTATTGTTCAAGATAACATTGGTACAAACTTTTATGACATAAAAGTGTCATATCATGATATCGATCATACAGTGGCACCATGTATTTACATTCCTTAGTGCACACATTAATGAGACAAGCCTAGGTGAGTCCAACTGCTTTTGACAACAAAGCACAATGCTTAGGAAAGTTGGAAGAAAACTGGTGGAAACAGCAAAACTGTTTCACAACAAAAACATCACTGCGTATAACCGGGCTACAAAAGAACAGATGCTTGCTGTTGTTAATATATAAGTGACTCAACTGAGCTCAAGTGCTCGGTAGCAGCACTCCATATTACAAGAAGAACAAATGATGGATGGAAATTACCGATGAGTTGACACAGTAGAAAAGCAGGGCTGCTTAAGCAGTTGATTAAAAAGCTCCACCCAAGATACATCCAAGGCAGATTTTATTTTTAAATTTCTATTATTTATGCAACAATAATGTGCAGGCTGCTGAGGAATTAAAAGGTTGTTTTTTTAAACTCAATTAAACTAATTTTACTTAAAGTCTACAGGGGAAATACTACCTAGGCTACTTTTGCTCTTGACTTTGACCTGCTCTGTGTCATTTGCATCATAAAAACTGCTACTGCTGGCACACTGTGGAAAATAATTCACACTTTGCATCCGGTAGTGTGTCATTAATGACAGCAATTCCATAAGGATGAAAAATGCCTTTCATTTTGCGATTGCAAGCTTCAATCACCAGTAAAAACCCCAGAGTATTTTTTTATAGATATCATTAGAAATATATTTTTGCACATTTTCATGCAGTATTGTGATATAATTTTGAACTTGTATATTCCACCCCTATCTAAATAACCTCAATGAACAGGAAAAACATTCCTTTACCATGTGACTGGTGACTTGATAATGACTGGATCAAGAACATAATGTATTTGAATTATGATTTTGGTCTTGCTTTTATAATTGTGACTTTCTTGGTGAATAACAATACAACTAACTATGAAATGCCACAACTAACTGGGAGTATAGAAAGTCTGTTTTACACTGTTGACTCATTCCTGTTGTGCCTTCATGTATAGTAGGGTGCACACTGTGGAGGCAGCTGGTATGTGAAGAACTTAGCACCACCCTGCCAAAGTCTGATGAGTGGACACTCTGTAGCAGATGTGTGGACGGTAGGTTTTCACCGCTTAAAAGCGTTATAACGCAAAATGTATGTAAATGACAGTGTCATTTTCACAACCTTACTAAACTCCTTAAACACTAGCCTATTTGATTAGCAGTTTCTCCACCAAATTACATATAAATGATTAACTGTGAGTCAGTCCGCACTGAGATACAAGCAGGAGAGACAGATAAGGCCCGATGTTCAAAGGTATTCATCTGAACTGGGCGGCTCCCTTGTAGCATGGCCGACAAGCTAATGCAGCCGCTTCCATAAATATTATAAACAAATGCTTGATTAATGCTCAAAACATTAAGTGTAAAAACTGTGAGTGAAGATCATTTTCACTGGACAAGTAGGAAAAAAACTGTTAAGACTAACGGGCCAGCTAGCAGCTCATGAGTGTATACTCGCTCTTGAGAGCATATTAAATCGCCCACGACTGGCATTATAACAACGACATTACAACTTACATATAAGATTTATTATAGATACCCCCCCCCCATCATTCAATCGACTTGTCCAAGTTTAAATCGATCATTTTGTTTGAATGCAGCGTGCATTTACGGGTATCAATGAAGGCTAACGTCATTAGGTAGGCGGCTAAAGCTAACAAGCCAGACCGCCTCAGAGCCAAACAGGTTTACTTCTTCGCTCGTCATTTAGGGTTTTTACATACCAGCTTAGAAAACATCGAACAATGAAAACGCTTGCAGCTGGTTAGCCTTAGCCATTCAGTTATCGAATGCACGGTATTTGGAGAGCTATGAAATTAATTCAACAAATCGTTTCCAGTTTGGAAACATGCTGCATGGAATCTGTTGTAATATACTCAATTCAAAATAACAGCACTTTCCTACCTCAGTGGGTTTATCAAAAAGTGTTTACAACTTGGTGCTTGTCCAGGCGAAACGACGACGAAGGACGTACAACCGCTGTCGATGGAGATGGGGGTGGCCTTTTTTTTTTTTTTTGCTTTAACCCAAGTGTGACGTCATTTTCAGCAGCTGCGCGGAAACAACCGAGGAGTGACGGGGGAAGCCGAAGCTCTGCCGATAACAGCGTCCAGTCTCATCCAAGGTCGCCAGGCTTTCTTTTGTTAGTTGGCTTGGCACAAACGTAACCCGCTGGGCTTTCTCTGCGAGTAATGATCCATCCGGTCACAGACGCTATCAAATCAAGATGATAAAATGGTGATACAAATCTACAAAGGTAAAAAAGTGCAAATTCGACAAGACAATAATCTTCCGGAAACGCGTTAATCTTGTATTTTGGCACTCAAAGCGTTAAAATAAACATTTTAATTACAGTTAATTATTTTGAGTGCACATCAGAGCTGTGAAACTGAAAACTGGACACATTTAACATTAAGCTGCTGTCCCACAGTGTAATAAAGGAACTCATTTTAGTTTATTGGCAGAAGAAGTTAAATTAACTTGACTGAATAGAACCGGGCTGGACTCCCGTGGGCCGATTTACTTTTGCGTCAATAAGTAGAGGGCTGCTGTACACCGGCCCTACACTCACTAACAGCATTCGCCCATTTTCAGCTAGCATCAGGAAGTGTCATATTTTGTAATATCGATACTTTTTCCCAGCCTTATTAAAATAATAGAATGTAAAAAATTATATTTAGTCAGTTCTTGTGTTTGAGGCTTTTCATACTATTTTTACATTAACTCCAAGAAGAAGTATTGTATGTTAGAGTCATTTTTTAAGATATGAACCTATAATACTTGATATTTTGTTTTAAGTGAAAATTACTTTCACAGTTTAAGTACAGCTGAAAGTGTCATAATTTGGAGAATTGCAGGTTAAGAAACCAAATGTAGGACTAACAGACACAGGCATGTCATGGACAAAGACCAAGCCCTTTTATTTTTGCCTGAAGTGCATATAACAAACAAAATCCAGAGAGAAGCAAACAAACAGCAATGTCCAGATGAACAGAATCAGCTTTTTGGGTAGAAAACAAGGAGTCACTATGAGTATCCATCTGGGAAACACAGACAAATGAGTGTATAAAATAAACTTGAGGTAAAAGGGGAGGTAGAAACAGGAAGGTAAGTAAAGCTGAAGACAACTGACCAAAGGTAACATTAGAGGCAATACACTGGAGACTACAGCAAAGTAAAACAGGTATTAAACAGAAACACTGCACATGAGTTAATGAGTCAGGCAAGTTGATAAATGCTGGACCTAAGACCTAGGACCAAGACATACAAGATTACTTGATTACTCATCAGTTACTTGATGAAAAGGGGTAACTACTTTGATAGTGACTTAAGGTAAAATCCCATCTGAATCCAAATTTATGTTTGGGTTCTCTTTATTTGAATATTGCTCGTGTTTTCGTTGTGTTATTTTGTTCCCTGATTGTTTTTAAAGGTATAATAATTTCCCTAGGGATTAATAAAGTATGCTGATTCTGATTCTGATAAGAAGCAAGTTCAATACAGCCAGGCTTTCTTTGTGTTAGCTGGCTTGGCAGTCAGAAATAACAGAGAGCACAATAGCTGTCAAATTTCTTTCATTCTGCTTCGGGATCTCAGGATACTCACATAAAAGGAGCATTTCATCTTCATCTCTTCCGTTCTTAATCTTAATCTTCAGCTTGCCCTCCTGTCTTTTCATTAGTGTCCCTGTCTCCAAACCATACATGATAGCACATCTCACTACCATGATCAGAACCTACAGCTATCAGGACCCCCTCCTCTAGAGCCAGCGCCTAACCCAAGAGACAGACACTCTTCTTGCTTTTAAGATTAGGCTGAAAGGAAGTTTCTTTCTGTTAAAAGGGAGTTTTTCCTTCCCACTCTTGCTACGTGTTTCCTCATAGGGTGTTTTGTGATTGTTGGGGTTTCCTTCTGATATTGTAGGGATTTTACCGTACAATATAAAACACCTTGAGGTGACTGTTGTTGTCGTCTCTTTGACAAAACAACTAAAAACCCACCTTTTTAAACCCGTGTTTAACTTTTATTTTTATGTTCTGGCATTTCTTTTGTGAAGCACTTTGTGATTGTGACTTGCAAGGTGCTATACAATTTGAAATTTTACTTATTTACTCTTATTGCAGTAGCACTTGAGAGCCCAGAGATCACAGGTATCCAGGATGGATGTTCAGGCTTCTTTTCTGTGTTTCTTGCACACAGAGGCTTCTCCAGACTCTTATTGAATCTTATTATGTAATGTAGATTAAAATATTCAGTCTTTGTAATATTACACTGAGGAACATTATTCTGAAATTGTTCCAAAAGTTGTAGGCAGTTTTTTCGCAGACTGAGGAAACTCTGCCACCTTTACTTCTGAGTAAAGATGTAATTTAAAAAAATTAAACCAGCCTTGTTACTGACCTGTTGCCTTTTCTTTTTCTTTTATTAACACTTACTTTTCCAGCCTCTTTGTTGCCCCAACTTTTTTGAGATCTGCTCATACCATCGGATTAAAAATGAGCTAATAGTCTATTATTATTATTAAAGTCTATTTTTAGGGGAGTTTAAAACTATATAAAACAAACAACATAAATATTAAGAGTATTGCCATATACTGGTATTGTACTTTTGTACAAATATGATTATAGACTGCCTTTTCTCTCATATTATTATTGTGATATATTTTTTTTAGTTTAGTTTTTTTGGCCAGGATAATCTTGTAATGATATTTGATAACATAACAGCCGTAGTATATGCCACTGATTGGAAAGTCTATTTGAATAAGGCAAAAAAGAGAGCTGGTTTAATATTATATTTGACATATATAAAACTTTCCATTATTAAATACACTCAAGTTTAAAAAACATGAATGACAGTTATTGATGCTACTCAAAATAATGATATTGATAAACACAATGCCTTGTACCAGCCAAAGGAAAATATTAACACCACTGTTTTCAGCTCCCTACAAACAGAAGGAAAGACACATTTAAGTACTTACTGGATCAGAAAGACTTGGTTTCGGCATACATACATACAAAAAACTCAGCAACAGTACAAAACTGTGACTGTTAATTCTGGTGATAAATATTAGCTCTATTGTGATATGATATGGCCAACAGTGATGGGATGATTAAGACCTGGATGTAAAGGACGACCCCCAGAAGGACAGAGCCAGCAAAGCTGGTTTAGTACGCACCCCCATTTCCCACACCCTGCTGCTGGGCGAGGAAGAGTGGACCCGGGATCAATGTCGACCGCAACCCAGGGCAACACTCATCTTCCACACTACACACATTAGTCAAACTGGACCTCTCAAAGCCCCATCACCAGCACCTTGCGAAATCTTTTTCTGAAGGCAATATTAAACTGGCGAAACATCTCATGCAAGCACTGGCTTTTGTAAAGGTGTATGTCTGGGAGAATTACTTTCACAGAGTAACAGGAGCCAACCACTACCAAAAACTGCACTTCTTCTAAGTATACCCTCATAACCAGTGGTCGGGTTAAATACCTGTGGCTCTCTACCATTTCTTTAAAAATGTCTTTACACACCTAAATAAATGCAGTTGTCTTCCTTTTACAAGCTCTTAAGGTCACTTAAGGCTCCATGGGGGAGTCAGACACCGTGGACTGCCATGATAAAATCTGACTACAACAAAAATGAACATTTTTTACTGATAGGGACAAAATCAAGTGTGAGCTCTGTGGTAGGAAACTTTATTACAGCTGAGCTATTTAAACTGTGGTACCATCACAGCCTCCAGCTCTGCCAGCCAAATCTAGTGACAGGCTTAAGTCATGCCACTGTTCTGGAATAGACACAATCAGCTGGGTGAGGAGGCTTGCAGAGAGCTGCTGTGGGAAAAGTCTCCAAACACACTAGCATAGGATCCTTTGAGGAACTGGACATAGTTTTGCAGGCTTCGATTAGTGCTGTCTGACTGCTCCAGGCGATCCTTCAAATCCTGCAGCTGGCTCTGGTACCGCCACTCCATCTAAGCATCAGAAATACATACTTTACAGACTGGCAGATGTTTCTACACAGACAATTTTAGTCAGTAATTCCCAGAAGCCTTTACCTGCTCTTTGCTCCGTCTCAATTGATTAATTTCTGCAGTGGTCCTGCTGAGTTGGTTTTCTAGGTCCAGCATTTTGGACTGGGTGGAACGTTGTTTGTTGACAACACGTTCTTTGGTCTCTGACATCTGATAAACAAATAAACAGATCACACTGGATTTCACTAAAATTTCTTTTATACACTATTTCAATGTTATATGCTCTTATAAACAAATTCAAATAAAATATAGTCAGTTTATGTACATATGAAAAAATGGGTGTGTCATATTTGTTAAATTCAGTCATCAATAAAGCATATTTAATACAAGCTAAAAAGGAAACATTTGATAGTCAGAGATGCCAAGATATCTAAGTTGGTGACTGACTCAGAACACTAACCCAGAGCCCAATTCAAAGAAATGAAACCCGTGACTATAATACTGCTGAGGGAGTGGGCATTTAGAGCTAAAACATTGCATTTACAGATACACATACACAGTCCATTGTGTAGATGGAGTGGTTTAAAGGAACAACATATTTGAAGCAGTATCATTAAGTTTGCTTTCTAATGTTAATTAAAATCCAGGTGTTTCCTCTGAAGCTTGCTGGGCTGTATGGTCTGTATGTGCTTTGTATCATCGTGTCTTTTTATTGTGAATTGCTGTCACACTTGGGGTTAATCATATTTTGTGTAAAGTTCTTTATAAGTAAATCACTATGAAAAAGGATCAGACTTGTTGGCGAGCATCATCCAGAGCCTCCTCCAGCCGATGGCTCAACAATGAGCATTCTCTTGTTTTTTCTTTTAGACGGAGCTCATTGCTGTGGACGGTCTCTTCCCGTTTTGCAATTACTGCTAGCAGGTCGCTATTCTGACTGCCGGCCTCCTTTAACTTTCTAGAAGATGGCAAACAAAAAGACAACAACAACAAGGTGCAGTTAGAGTATTTTCAATGAACATATATTTCAAATTGCTTAATTAACAGGCTTTGGGAGCGTATTTAATATTAAATCGATATAATTCAAATATGATTCAGTGGAATTCTGTCAGGACAAGCAAGACAAGCACTGTCAAATTTAAAAATAGACAAATTAAATTGAATTTTCACTTGTTCCATTGGCAGATTTTTTCACTTATTCCAAGCAAAAATATCTTGTATTAAGTGATAAAAAAATCTGCCAATGGAATAAGTGAAAAATCTCTGTTTAAAAACAAGTTCATATATCTTACTGAAGTGTTACCCTGTAGCTGATTGTGTCTTATTTTAAGTGTGATGAGATTATTTTGACTAGAAATTAAAAAAAATATACTTGGTAAGATTTCGAGTTTTTGCAGTGTATTGCCAGTCAGCAGTTCTCCTGCCCAACCAAACACAGCCTGAGCCAGCCAGCTTCCCATTCCTGAGTCAGCGGACAGCTTGCCAGAACTTTTTTGAGGCCTACCGAAAGACCCTAAACTCCTATCACAGCCCAGTTTTTTCTATCAGAACTGCAGAAATTGCACCGGACAGGTTCACTAAGGTTTACCTCAGCATTTACCCAGCTCACAGGACATTTCTCTGCCTGAAAGCATTCCAGAGACTTGCTGACAACATGATTTCGTGGAGCAGCAAGTGTCTTCTGTCCACTCCTCTTTATGCTATGAAACAACGGCGTGCTGTCAATGGAGGACATGCTTCTTCACTTATGGCCAAACATAGTTCTATATGCTCTCGTCCCAGCCTCATATCATTAGTATTAAAAGGATTGGGAATGGCTGCTTCTGACTTTGTTAACTCCATCATTGTGTTTTATTTTGACCAATTGCAATACAACAAATGTCCCAGTAAGCCGGTTATGTTACCTGGGGTTTGGGTTATTATTTTTTTAACTGAAAAATCTGAATTTCATGAAACCTGCTTTCTAGAACAGGATCAGATACGGGGTTTTATTGGGAAATGACAAGGTGTAAAGACAAGAACAAGAAACAGCTGTTGGACGACATGGTGGTTGATAAATAATTATATATCTAGACAGCATTAAAGTGAAACAGCATAAGAGAAGATGGACCTTTCCAAACTTTCTACTCGCTGCTGAAGCTGTGTGTTCTCCTCCAGCAGCACCTTTTTCTTCTGTCTAAGAAGCTCCATCTGGCTGCCTTGGGTCTCCACCTAACACAATAGAAGGCCTTTGAATAATGTATTTAGAAAACATTTTCACTGAATATAAACTGAAGGACATATTAACTGAAGATGCACAGAGATGAAAACTAGTCTCAGAATGGAATGGATGTGGCTCAAGAGACAAGGGGGAAAGTTGGTAGTTTGATCCCTGGCTCCTGTTAAAGTTGAAATGCTCTTGAGAGAGATGCTAAAACCCACATTACCCCCAGTTGGGTATGGTAGAATTGTTATTTGTGCCCTTTTCTACAACTTTATTAGTCTGTTAGCTATAATTATATTAAAAAGCTATTTTTCCAAACTTTGTAAAGCACCATTGTATCCACACTTCCCAACAAGCATTCCTTTCTGCCCATCTATCATTTATTATCTGTCATTCCCATTTGTTCTTGCTCTTGTACCACTACCATCCAATATTTTTATTTGAATTTTTCATTAACATCATTTCAATATTGTTAATATTTTTAATGCTATCTTTGGCTATAAAGCATAAGACTGTTGTGACCTTCATGCGGAGATCAGTCAGTGCTGTGCTGAGCTCCAAGCTGTGTTTCTCGTGGCTGCACTCCCTATCCTGAGCTTCCTGCAGCTGTAGCTGGGAGCGCTGTAGGGCTTCAGGAAGAGGCTCCAACTCTGCCAGCCGTCCCAGAAGCTCCCTGCGCACTTCATCGATCTCCTTCTCCAGCTCCCCCTGCACCGTCTGAGCCTTCTGCTCTGCTTGAGCCAGCCGAGCACAGTACTCATCTGCCTCAGCCTGAGTTTTCTCCAGCTTTGTAGATATGGTTTAACAGGACAACAAGGACAATAACGGTGTCATTTCTGTACAATGACAATGTAAAACTGTTGTATCCCCGTGAGAGTGTGAAATAATGACCTGCATCTTATAGCTGTCTAGGAGGCCCTCATACTGTCTGATGGAAACCTTGACCTGTTGAAGCTCTAACTGAGACACGGACAGCTTCTCCTCCACTGCAGACGCTGTAGCCTGAGAGAAACAGAACTTTTATTAAATAAAATTGACAGTTCATACTCCCAATGCAATATAAGTCAACCTAAAGCTATTAGAATCAGTAATGGAAAGATTACATCCGCGCCGCAAAAGCATAACAGATGTGTCGAAATTCTGATCAGGGCATGGTTTGATTAACATTTAGCAAATCTGTTATCGTTAATAAGTGACTTTGGCTGTTTCACCTTGAGGGATTGGTTCTCCAGTTTGGCAGCAGTACTCTCTGCAGTGATTTCACGGAGACGATCCAGCAGCGTTTCTTTCTCTGCTCTGCCTTTATCCTTAGTAGTATGAAGCTGCTCAGTCAGCTCTGCTATACGGCTGTCATACCAGATATGATAACAAGTTAACAAGGATTAGATTTCCATTCATATAAACAAAATCCATCTGAAAGAGTAAAAGTCCAAAGTCAAAATTCTATTAATGAAGTTTGGTAACTGGTTTCATCACAACGGGATCTTTGTGATTTTCATGTTACATTTTCTGGAAGCTTGCCCTTATCTGAATTAAGGGTCTAAAGACTTATATATGGTTAAATAATGTTTAAAAGGTCCACTGAGCACACTGATTTGTGATACTGGACTAAATAAAAACTCAAGTAAAAATAAATTCAATTCAATTTTATTTATATAGTTGTGATGTCTGCTGCTGCAGATGGCGTGGAGTGAAGAGAGTGCAGACCCAAATGCAGACAATGGAGATGTGATGAAGTGAACAGAAAGTGAGCAGTTTATTTCTGGCTGCACAAGACTACAAACAAAAGCAAAGAAGGACTAAGATGGAACTAACAGAAGCTATACTGGGAAAAGCTAAAATACTAAGTACATGAAGCCTAAGACCTGAAACCTGAAACTTGGAACACAAAGGAAGAAAAGCACCAACAAGAGACAGAAAGAGGACTAAATGCACAATGATAACAAGGAAATGGCAAACAGGAGGGAAACACAGCTGCGACTAGTCAGAGACAACGTGACAGGGAGGAAGCAACCCTGAACACACTAAACGCAAGACGCAGGACTATCAAAATAAAACAGGAAACATGAGAAACAAGCTGAGACACGGACCGCTGGGACTGCTGAAGAACAGACATGAGTATATAACGGACTCGACGTGACACATGAAACACAGGGGAGGCACAGAAACAAAAGCCTAAGGCGTAGAAACAACAAATATAACCAGAAACTAACTAAGTGAAAGTATATTCAAAAACCAGGAAACACAAAAACACAGGGTGCCCAGACCCAGGACCATGACAATACTGCCAAATCACAACAACAGTTCCCTCAAGGCGCTTTATACAAATGACTTGCAAATCTCATAAACTCATTTTATTTTATTCACAACACAATATAGAATATGTAAAATATGAAAACATATCAAGTATTTAAACTGACAAAGAAAAACACTGGTACATTTTGAATTTGATGGGAGCAACACATCTCACAAAAGTTGGGACAGGGCCATGTTTCCCCCCGGGTAGTGTCCCGTTTTCTTTTAACACGCGTCCGTAAATGTCTGGTAACTGAGAAGATCAGCTGCTGGAATTTTGGGAGGAATGTTGTCCCATTCTTATCTGATAGAGGATTTTAGCTACTCAACAGCCATATGTCTTCTTTTTCATATTTCTTATTTCATAATGTGCCAAATGTTTTCAGTTATTGAAAGATCTGAGTCAGCCTGCAGGCAAGCCAATTCAACCCCCAGATTCTTCCACTACAAAGACATGCTGTAGGAATAGATTAAATGTGCAGTTTAGCATTGTCTTGCTTAAATATGCATATTATGCACACAGGGAGCATATTTTGCTCTAAACCTTTCAGCATTGATGACGCTTTTCCAGATGTGAAACCTGCCAATCCCCCCCTGACATTTACGTTTTCCAAAAAGATTATCTAATTTCAATTTGTCTGACCACAGCACAGTTGCTCCACAATTTGCAGATTTTTTGCAGATTGTTGTAGCTACATAGCTATTCTGACATCACCTGTTGGTTCATAAATGTCCATTCTGAAGTCTCAAGATCAACCTTTCCACCATCTTCATCGCAAAAAACAGTGATGGACCCTGACAGTGACGATGGGCACCTCTGACTGTGAAACCACTTGCTAGTACGCTCACAAGGCGTTAGCCAATGAGAAAGCAGATAACACCACAGCTCATCCTGCTTTATGTAACATGGTATGATAATGTTTACAAAACAAATTTAATCTTTTATTCAGTATGACCCAAAATGCATGACTAGGTCAAAGAACACAGTGGCAAAGTGTTTGCAGAGGGGAACACAGAAAGCCTATAGACTTCTATAGGACTGGAAGTGTTTTTGCAACCTCAGCTAGTGCCACCAGGTGGCATGGATGGATATAATGCACTTCCATATCGGCTTCATTTTTTTGACCAGCAATCTATGGCAATCTTTTTTTTTTTTCCATCTATGTTACGCTGAGAAATTCTGCATCTAAGATGCTGCTTTTATAATCATGTTACTAACCTGTTGCCAATGAACCTAATTAGCTGCAAAATGTTCCTCCAGACATTTTTTTCAGTACCACTTACTTTTCCAGACTATTACTGCTCCATTCCAACTTTTTTGACATGTGCTGATATGTTCTATTGTCAATATAATATGGGTTTATTAGATTACACGGTTCTGTTTTGGCACTATATACATAAAAATTGAATTAAGTTGAAATTTACATCACACACACGTTTTCCTTAGGATCACTTTTTTTTTTGTATTTTAACAAAACAGCCAAATAAATGAGTCTCAGCAAGAGTGTTCCTCTCAGTTTTGCCAAAGAGATCAATGGAAATATTGTGTCAACTACATTTTCTCTGCATGTCTCTCACATCCCACCCTCAGATGTACTGCTGTATCCAACTTCAGCTCAAACAATTCCCTGTTTATTTCTCTCCCAGAATGATACTGAAAGCAAGAAAACTTGATGAATGAATGAAAGATGCTCGGTATATGGCTACAGTCTATAACCCTATGCTAATGCCATTACTGGTATAAGGCATTTTGCACTACACAATTAACAATGTGACATTTGAAGACCTTGCAAACCTCAAAATAAAAATGTATTCATGGTGATTTTCCAAAAATATCAACAGACTTTTATTGTCCTGCATGCCGTTCAGCTGTCCAAAACTCCTTTGTGAAAAATAAAAGGAGTTTAGGATCTTGGGTTTGTTCCCCCCCCCCCCTTTGTGAACAGAGAAAAGGAAAATGCAGTTACCTGTTCAATAGTGACAATTCAATATCCAGTTTACTCTTGTCTTTTGCTTCTCGTGCATGTTGACTCTGCCATGTCTCAGCTGCTGACAGCACCTCTGCTATCTGCTTCTCCTGCAATTGGAATACATTTTTGTCACTATACTGGTTGATTCATTTATAGTCATAGTTGGGCACTGGTTTGTTTTTAGACTTCTCCTGGTATGAGGTGCTTATGTTGATATGCTGTATTTGATTGTACATTATGGTCAAATATCTCCATTTGTTGAGTTCTAGAATCATGTCCAAAGACATTTTGGAAACGTACATAAACATATAGTAGAACTGTAAAAACCTGTAATCTGTAAAGCCACTGTTGTGTTTGTGACCAGCTCTGTCCATGAACATGCTGCAGCTGTTTTTTAAGTTGAAAAACACAAGCACTGTGCTGGATTGCTGGTGATGTATGAATGGCTCGACCTTTTTAAGGAGCAAAACAAGTCCTGTTTTTCCTTGGTTTTATGACGTTACATCAAGCTGTATGCCAGAAAATTTGCAAGGCTTTAACTCTTTGATGCACCTCACCAGAAAGGATCAAGAGCGAGGACACATGTGTCACACAGACTGTTTAAGTGTGGCTGAATGATGCCAAAGACAGAGAAGTTGATCCAAACTAAAGATGTAGAATTACCAGGAAGCAAAATAGTAGACTAATGGGATAGCTATAACCTCCTGGGCTTATCCAGAAAGTTATAGCTATCCTGTATGTCTGCTATTTGCTCTCCAAGCCAATAGGACCATGATAATGATGCAAAGAGGACAGCCCTGCCAAATATTTCCAGAGGGTAAGATAGTACTGACAAACCAGCCCAGTTGTAGTAATAAGGTCCCAGACATTAATATGTGCAGTACCTACTACTGGTCATCATAAAAGCAGCCAGAATAATATTGCTTTTTCTACTGAATTAAAGTACAGACTCTCTATATGTGTGTCAGAGCTGCATGAAATAAGACTTTTGTTCATAACCCACCTGCACACTTACTCAGAGCTGATTGAACTATTTCTAATCTGCTGCTCTGGAACTTAAAACTCCACATTACCAGTTCATCTACTCAAATTTCAGGCTCACACTCTGTGGTGTTTATTACATTTGTTTGCTGCAGTATGGACCAGAGGGTTGGACTATGAAGCAAGTTTGACAGGCTTTCTTTAAGTTAGCTGGCTTGGCAACTCTTCAGTCAGTGATAAAGACGATGAAGAAGGCTTCAGGATCTGGGCAGGCTCAATTAAAAGAAGGCATCAAATGCTTCTTTTGACTCTACTTCTGTGGAAAATCTACTGTACCGATGGTTGAATTAACTGTGATTTATCACATTTTTTTGGAAAGCTGGGCCACATTTGTGCCTGATTACAGCCAGACCCACTGAATCCAGAAATCCCTTAAATAGAACCTGCGTGACAAAGAGAAGCAGGCTAAAAGATCTGATAAAGCTACACATCATGGTACAATCTAAAGAAGCAGCCTAATGATTAAGATGAACAGTATGGGCTCAAGCTCACACTCTTAAGCACCTGAGATCCTTCTGCAACCAAGCTAGATAAAGTGGCATCAGTATTATACTGAATCTAAAAAAAACATCTCCTTAAATTAGTTTTCAAATATATAAAGAGTTCAGTGTCACTGCATCTTCTTAAAGACAAAACAGCAAAGGTCACTAGGAGGATGGTGAATGGCAACTGTAAAATAACACATCATAGATGCACATCTAGACAGTCAGTCTTCTCTGCGACACACTGAAACCAAACTAACTGCAGATCCTGAAGTCAAACTAGGAAGAAAGCTTCATAATATGTTAAATTGCATTATCCCTATCATATAAAAGTATCATCATTTGGACATAACAATAATTTTTACCCAGATCAAATGGGAAATTATTTATATTCTCTGTGACTTATATGACAAAAATCAAACTGAACAGAATATAATTGACAGAAATGACATAATATAAAAAACAGCAGAACAAGTTTAATGTCCATGACATTAAAGGTTTTAATAGACTGGTATGTCAGCGCTGTGGAAGGACGTACCATGTCCAGCAGCTGGATGCTGAGATGGCCTGCAGTGTCCTCGCTGCGCTCAGCTCGCTGCTTTTGGGCCCGTGCGGCTCGTTTCAGAGCCTCTCGGTCTGCGCCTGCCTGCTGCTTTAGTGTCACCAGCTGATCTGTCAGATGTTTTATCTCCACCTTCTGCTGATTGGCTGCTTTTTCCAGGTTCTGAACCAATGGCAGAGGATAACAGACGTATAGATAAAGATATACTGAAAAAAACATGTCTGACTACAATAAAAATATACAAATATAGATTGCAATAAATATATATTGTCCAGGGTGTGTGTTCACTGACTGTCATTTCTTTCCATCCATCCATCCATCCATCCATCATTATTGTACACAGCACCAAAAACAGCAACAGATGGCAGAAGATACCACACAAACCTTTATCTGCACAGTGAGGCGACTGTTCTCAGCGTCTTTGCTCCGGAGCTGTCCTTGTAAATGAGCTCGTGTTGACTCCAGGCTTTTTGAAAAAACAGCTGTGCTCCTGGCATTGTCCTGCATTTCCAAAGCCAGCAAAAGATACTTGTTTTGTGCTTTGACATTTGTTAGTTCTAAGATTATATGATATGAGTAATGGGGCAGTGAAAGAATGCCGTATGGAAAATTTCAGCTCTGCAGTTCGACACAGTTTCAGATGAAGAGAGTTCTAAATAAGACAGCCACCTTTTCATTATCTAAGAGCTTGGCAAGTCGATTAACCTCTCGGTCTTTCTCTTGAAGTTTAACAACAAGATGCTGTAAAAGGAAAGAAAACATATTATTTCTGACACAAAAAAGGAAACAACACAAAATGGATGTATTTTGTGAGGTTACTTAAACAAAAAGAATTTGTAGTTTCTATTAAACTCACGGCATTTTCAGCTTCTGTGTCTGCCAGTTTCTTGAGTAATTCGTCCTTCCTTGACAGCTGGAGTGATTCCATCTGCTTTAAACCATCCACACATATAAAACTTCACCAGTTTCTTTAACAAGAATTTACTGCATCTACAAAAGTGAGACCAACCAAGGCTAAATATTGTGACAGAATATAATCAACTTACTAAGTAAGGATTCATTTATTTGAAAATTACAACAGATCTGCACCATACTGGCAAATCTAGCTTCCTACCAAAACTACGACTGCGACATGCCCCCTTCTCTCACTCTGTTTCTCTGCACTGAGGTTTCCTTGTGTATTGTTTTCATGTGAAAGAATACTGTCCCAGAAACAGTTCAATATTTACTCATCTAAAGGCAGCATGAGTTCCTGTGTATTTTGTGCTATTGTAAATTGACAGTTGCATTAGACTGAGGTTACGGTTCATTCATTGGACCCTGCTCGCATGAAATGGATCATCAACACAGTCCTGCAACCATTTACACTGGAGCTTAAGGCGCAATAGGCTCGCTTTAGATTTCTCCAAATGATCTGTGCTGTAAATCAAAAAAATCAATCAATCAAAAAGAGCATGGTATGCTAAAACGCAGTGCACAGAATGTACAGACACTTACAAGCATAAACTGCCACTGAGCCTACTATGGTACACCTCAACAGGTTTGAATGTACATTCTTTGAGCTGAGAATCTCTTTGGACTTATATGCCAGAGAAGAATAATCAGTGAAAATCTGAGCGATAAATTCAAACTAGTACCCCCCTCGTGACACGAAACTGTGACTTTAGCGTGTTAACACTTTGTAGCACAGCTCTCTGGATCTTGCACAGTACCTGAGATTCGTGCTGCTCTCTGAGAAGCTTCCGCAGTGTTCGGTTTGTGACCTCAAATGTCTCCAGTTTCTGCAGCAGCAGCTCGTTCTGACAGGCCAAGGCTGAAGACTCAGAGCCAAATGGCTTCTTCAGCAGCAAAGACACAGACAGAGATAGAAACACTGCATCAACGAAACACTGAGAAAGCCTCCTGTTTCTTTCTAAAGTTCCCATGTTCCCCTAGTCTCACAGGACACATTGAAAGAGCAGACCCTGAGGTAACACTCACATTGCTACCAGGAGCGCACAGATTGAAAATGGACTCTCGCAGGGCGGAGGCTTGCTTTGCAGCTGCTGCTCCATTCACCTCAGCCTCCATCAGCATCCTGAGTAAAGCATCTTTGTCCTGATGCCCACTGTCACTGTGTAGGAACAAACAGACCTTAAATCACAAACATACTACTACTCGAACATGAGTTTCATAAACGTCATACTCTGAAATGACTGTCCCACCTTTATGTCACTACGCTAACAGGTAGTATAGTTGAAATGCAGTTGAATCAAGCTATTTTCTTTCAGTTGCCTATAGTATAATTAACCACCCAGATCTCTAAGCCCTTTGAAAATGAGGGCAAAGAGAGGCTGTTTGTCACGTGAAGGATTGGGAATGAGTTTGGAATCACATTTGCCTGTTGCAGTCATTCTCCTCCAGCATCTTCTCCATGGAAAGCCGTAACCTGGTGTTTTCCTTCTCCGTCTCCTCCAGCTCTTTGGTCACCTCAGCCAGCTCCTCTTCCTGCTCAGCGATCACCCGCTGGGACACGCTCAGCTGCTTCGACTGACGCTCTAGCAGCCGTTCCCTCTTTTGCATTTCTACCTGCACATATACCGGATAGGTATAAGTGAAAAAGGACATGTGGACCAACGCTTTAAGCACAGAAATCGACAAGAAAACCTCGCTGCTCTTTGTGATCATCAGATGTGGCAGTTTAAAATGAGGGCAAGTCTTTCTATGGGGTAAATGAACAAGTTATCTCCCTGCTATACGTATTACATGTGAGTGGCAAGACTGGAGAATTTTGACTAAATTAATACATTTCTACATTTAGATTTTACCATGTGTTTCTGTGTAAATGGTAAATGGACTGATTCTTAAATGGTGCTTTTCTACTCTCCCAAAGCACTTTTTTCTAGTGCTTTCTATCTACCTCTACCAGGCTTTAGTATTACCTGTTGTCTCGTGACAGGGTGGTACACTCCAAGCTGAGTTTGTGAAGTTAAAATAGCAGTTAAAATGAAATAAATATGACTGGATTAAAAGCACTTGAGCTTGCAAATTGTTATGTATTTTAGGTTTAACATATTCAAAAATGTTCAAATTTCCAGGAGTATTTAAAACAGTTTCCATGGAATAAACCCATTTATTGTCTGGGTGCCTTAAATGGTTATGTAACAATAAATATGTAACAAGACTCGCCTTGAAAATCCCATGTAAGAAAAATAGAAATCAACAATGTTTATAACATAAGTACTACTAACAAACAAGTTATAATCTGAAATCTGTCTAATTAATAGTAAGGTTAGGGTTGTAGGTTGGACAGTTGCTTGATTCAAACTGACCTCATTTTTCAGCGAGCTGACTTCAGTCAATAAGTTGTCAATCTTCCTCGTGTACTGGCTGATTTGTCCATGTAGGCCTTCTTCCTCCTCTGATGCAAGGTCAGCTAACTGAAGCGCAGACTGCGAGCTTTCAGGTTCTGGTTGCGGTGGTGTGATCTCAAGGTTGTGCGTTGGCCCCTTGGTGCGAAATATACCGTGACACTACATCTTTGATTGCGTGAGTGTTTTTAAAAAAATCTCAGAGTGGACTGGAAACTGAGAGAAGGTATTACCTCCCACTTATATGTAGCATCACGTATGGAGGTCTTTCCTGGCGTGATCCCCAGACCTCGAGTTTTGACTTTAGCCGTGGGACGAAGGTCTGCTTTGTTGACTGCAGTCTTCCCCTTTAAAATACAGCGTGCTTATATTAATTGCATTTATTAGAATGGGCATGTACTACGGGCATGAGTGAGCAAACGGTTTATGATCAAGAGATTAGATTAGGAGAAACATTCACAATAAAACATGAACAACATCACAAGACAGACAGTCCACATACAAATATCTAACCTGAGGTGACCTGCCAGGACTCCTCTGGCTTTCCAGGTGCACGTGTACTGGCACGGTGTCATTGATGTGCACATGAATTGGAGGTGAATTTGAGCGTGTTCTTGTAATTTTCCTCTGTGGTACATGAACTTAAGTAAGAATAAGCTTAATAGGACAGCATGTAGCTCAATAAAAAAACAAACAATATCTTAATAATTTGCAAATAAATACGACAGGATATGTGAGTTTGATTGCACAAAATCCATAATTTTCTGTTAAGGTAAATCAAAAACAGCTGGAAAAATTACTGGGTATTCTTTTACAAAAAGAATGTTATGGATATGATCCGAAACAGATTCTGGATCCTGTCCACTCTGGTTACTCCCAATGAAAATCATCAACTGCCACCTCCAGCTCAACACACTCCTTTGCACTCATTTCTCTTGTGCACTGCTTTCGATGTTTCTAAACTTTTCTACCTTTACTAACGCTGCTCCTTGCATGTTCACCTTTCCACCTCATCTACTGTCTGGATTCTAGTGACGCTCGTGCCTCTTCTCTCCAGAACATGCATCCACTTCTCCAGTCTATTCCACCTATTGTTGAAGCTGAGGAGGGGTTCATCAACTTTACCCCTCTGTAGTTACTAGTGCTCTGCACATCTGTCAAGACGTCCACTACTCTGTCTCCCAGACATCTCTATACCTGCACAGGTATGTCATCTGGACGGACTCTTCATCATCTTCACAGCTCCCCTCACTTTCAGATTCCCTAACTTTCCTCATCAGTCCTCGTCTCTCTCGTTTTCTTCATTCATCAGCTCCTCAAAGAACATCTTCAATTTCCTCAACACACTTTCTTCTTAGCACATTTCTGTCCTTCATCAATCTCTCCTGTTCCACATCCTTTCCAGCTTGATCACACAGGCTGGTCCTTTTCTCCTTCCTTAGGAGGAGAAAGGTGCTGTCCTATGTACACAGTGCTTGGACAGCTTGAATCCAAATACAGTGCTCCTGGCCTTGCTTCTATCTGTTCTCCTGCACACGCAATACTTACTCTAAGTGTCGCTCTAAGACTCTACCTTCTTCCTCCTCTCCATCATATCAGCCAACTCTTTTGCCTTGTACCAGACATAGTTCATATATTTCGAAATAGTTCCTCTGCAAACACCTCTGCACTCCTGCCTTTCCTCACGTCAAACTTGCCTTCCCTCTTTCCTCCTAGGCACAGTTTCCACCTTAACTCTTTGGTCTATCAACACCTATCAACACCTATCAACACCTATCATTCACTCGGTCACCGACAAATCCGATCCTCATTCTTGTGTTTGATGTCTGATTAGGAAAAGACTTTTGGCTGACGCCCCATTTATTAATGTATAACCAAAGAGTACACTTCATATCGACATTGTTTTAAACAGTTGGCGAAGTTGTCATGAGGTCAAGAAGTATTCCTCCCCATGACATTAGCTTCAAACCTTCACGACAGCATTTTTAGGATGTGTATAGTAAACGAACAAGTCAGGAATCTTACCATAGGAGAGACCGTAAAAATACACCCCCAAAATAGAAATATAATTCATTGGCAAAGCACCATTTGATGCTTCGAGAGGAGTTGGATTGGAGTCAACGCCAACAGACAAAGCTTCTTTCTGGTTGGTTACTTTAAAGCACGTGACGTCTTTCTCAAACAGAGATTGGAGCAGAGTCGACGACGTTACGTCACTTAGCAACACACTTAACAAGCTACCAAAGAGAATAGCTGTATAAAGATGAACCACCCCCCACTCCCCCGCTAGGTCAATTCCATTTTCTAAAGTAAGCTCACCACTCAGCAGCCATCTTGAAACTCACTCGGACTCTTACTTTGAATCATCAGAGGAACAAGAAGCAGTCAAATGTGGTAAAACACATGAAAAGTGTTTTTCTTCTGCCATCATCTTTGCTGTCACGAATCTCATGTTTCTGTTAATGCAATATATGCTAAATGACAGAAAAGGGAAAACAAAAATATACATGAGTACATCCTTCTCTCACCCCAACTGGTCCCAGATTACCGCCCCTCCCTGAGCCTGGTTCTGCCGGAGGTTTCTTCCTATTAAAAGGGAGTTTTTCGTTCCCACTGTCGCCAGAGTGCTTACTCATAGGGGGTCGTATGATTGTTGGGGGGTTTTCTCTGTATTATTATAGGGTGCACTTTACAATATAAAGCGCCTACAGGCAACTGTGATTTGGCGCTGTATAAATAAAACTGAATTGAACTGTTTGTTTGGGAGGAATTAAGTTCAGTGTAGTTGCGTAATACCCCAGCAGTAGCATTAAAGGACCACATATTCACATTTTACTCACCTCAAAATCCTTCTATTTAAAAATTGTTATTATTTATTTTAACTAGAGCTGCAGCTTCTCTCAGTGGCTGGGGGTTAAGTGATCAGGATATGTTCCATAACTTTGTAGATATAAAATATTCAACTACAGGAATAAGTGTCTAACACATATGTTTAGATTCAACGTTGTCTGTTATATGTAGAGATGACTTATCCTTGAGTTAGATCCTTTTTCTGTGCTTGCATGATTCATACGAATGAAAAAGCAGCCAGTGCCCAAAGAAAATCTTTGAAAGATATTTGAAATCTTTTAACCTTGAAACACATCTGTTGAGTGTATCAGCTAATGGGCTGCTTTTAGATTTAAGGTGCTACTCAGGCACACTAGCCTTTTTTTCCACACTACAACACAGCTAAAGGCTCGCTTTACGAACGGGTAAAGCTGATTGTATCACAGAACTCTTTAAACACAAACAACATACAACAATAAAGAAAAATACACACATCATCTCTGTTGTGACACAGGACACTCCTTTAATGAAGCCAAATATTGTTTTCATTATTGGCTCCATCACAGAGGGGGAAAAAGCAACATCTGATACAATAACTGATTTTAATCATTGTTAAGATGGGAACATGAGAATACACCAGTCTTTGGCACCTCCTACTCTAAACAAACATGCTGCTTACAGATAAACATCTGTTCTTTTTTTTTTTTTTAAAGAAATATTAAAAATACATTTGACATTTTGACACTGATAATCACAAGCATGTGACACATGTGGGTATAAAGGACGGGTGCTCCCATCTTTTGGACAATTTTACAAGTAGAAAACAGTAGAAAGGACCCCTGCACATCTGGGGAAGAAATCAGAATTGATCAGTTGGCAGTTTTTTGTGACGTGCGGAAGCAGGTTGCTGACGTGGAGTTGGGGCTTTGTGCGTCCATGTCAAAAACAAGTTTATTTCTTGTGCTCTGTTGGATTCTAATACTGCCTAGGCAGATTTCACCCCCATGGCTGGCCTTCAAAAATATCACTGCATCCTCTGTGCATTTTCACTTTGATTACTTCGAAATGGACTGATTTGGCATGATTGCAACAAAAATATAAAGTGTTTTATGTAGGTGAGACCTGACCGTGTGAATTCTGGAAAATAAAAGAGTGAAACTTTTCAAAATAAGGCAAATTTATGTCACAAAACGTTGAACATTTGTAGTCCTTGAACACCCAACATGTCAGATAATTATGACAGGAATAGCAACATGACAGCAGAAGAGGAATAAAAAGTCTTTTGTGGTTTGAACAGAGTTGGATTTCAGGGTTTAGATTTCCATTTTAGTTTACAGTAGTAATATCCTCTGTATAATCCTGCAGATTACACATTCTGATCAATTCATTGCAGTAATGAACAACAACATAACACACAACATATTACATTTTGTGTCAAATGCAGAAGCAGCGTGTGAAAAAGTAGGCACACTTTAACTGCTTCAAAAGGAATTAAGATGGCAAGCAGCAGCCAGGCACTGCTAATCAAATTCACTTGATTATCTGATCATCAGCAAGTGTGAGCGCCTCTATATAAGCTCAGGTTTAGGCAGTTTGCTGCTCCTGAGCATGCAGGTGTGTTAACACAACGCCAAAGAGGAAAGACATCAACAATGATCTTTAATAAGAAAATGTTGCTGCCCATCAACCTGGCAAGTGTTAAACGGCCATTTCCACACAATCTGTTGTCCACTGTTTGACGGATTATTCACAAGTGGAAAACATGTGCCACCAAATTCAACCCACGGTGAGACCGTGCGATGCTTAGAGACACTGCAACAAACCCAAGAGCTCCATTTCAGAACACCAGCACAAAAACCTCAGACCAACTGTCAGCACGGTGGTGGAGTGATGATGATTTGGGCACCTTGCGGTCACTGAGTGGAGCATGAACTGCTCTGTATAAAATGTTCAAGATTTAAATGTGAAACCATCTGTCTGACAGTTAAAGCTTGGATGAAACAGGACATTAATCCTAAACACAGCAGCTAATCTATAACAGAATAACTGAAAAAAGTCAAAGTCCAGACCTCAACCTGACTAAAATGCTGTGATGAGACTTTCTGATTACTTTGAGTTACTGTTGTTAAATGTGGTTCTACGAGTTTCCGAATCACAGGGGGTACTTAGCTTGTAACACACACTGCTTTTACATTTCGACTTGCAGTGTATAATGTGTCATTTGTTTTTGTTCATTGCTGGTAGTATTTAAATCCTCCTAAAAACACTGACCAAAGGATGTAAAGGATGTAAAGCATGTACTGTGACAGTCTCTCGTTTACGCAGTGATGTTTCCCACACGTTGGTCACATTATGCCTGTAAAAGTTCCATCCGTCTCACAGAATCCACCTTCTTAGTAATTTGTTTGCACAACTTGCAACATGTTGTTTGCATAATTGTATAATCTGTAAATATTTCATTCTCACAAGCTACCTTATTTAAACAAATTCATACATATCATAGAAGATGAGCTTGTTAATATTTTGTTCGCAGAAGCTATTTTAGTGATACAATTTTAGTACCTTGTTTACACAACTTGACATTTTATTTAACACAGCTGTTATTTTGTGTGAACTACTGATGGGTTTTTTTGTTCTATTGTTTAAAAAAAAAAATTGTGCAGTGAATTTACCTCGAGAATATTGCACCAAAAAACATTTTAACAATCTAGTCTTCACATAGCCATTAAATCATGTGACTCACGACCCATTTCCATCATACAGAATGTTATAAACATGTTATCGCACCATGCTTCATATGCTGCTGGGTAGAGTAGTATAAAATTCACTGCAACATGACCCCCCCCCCAAAAAAAAAAAAAGTTTCAGGAAACATCTGTGAGAGGCAACTTTAAATAATACACACTGTTTGCATCAATGATCCAAGTGCTGCTACATAACAAATGTTGCATTTGTGGTGATGTTTTGAACATGAATAACAGAAAGTTCCACAAACGGTTAACAGAAGCTCAAAGTTATGTTCTTTGTTTCTTTTATTTATCAGGTTTCGTCGTTATAATTCCGATGAAAGGGGCAGCAGCAGTTTGTGTTTGGGGTTATTTTCCAATAGAAAAATGCTAATTTTGTGTCAGCAGGCCAAAGTGTTGAATCTTTTCAGAGATCTTTTGAGCTCTGAGAACTGAATGTACAGTAAGAAGTTATAACAACACAGAAACAAGACTTTTGGAATAGTACCTGACAAATTTGTCAGTATGCAGTGTTCGAGGACTTACTGTGTACCATTGATACAAAGTGTTAGAAAACATCATTGGTATTGCAATCCTCACCAACAGCATTACGTTTGAGCACCACAGAAATCTTTCTCATTCTTTTTCACACATGTAAATGACATGTTATTGCTGCCTACTTAATACAGCCAACTGCTATTAAAAACATGACAAAAGATGAAAAGTTTAAAATCAGTGACCCACGTAACTTTTACTCTTCGAGAGAAAGAAGGTCACCAGTGTGTAGGGCTGGTATGAAGAACAACAACATGAAAGCATTTTTCAATTTCTGGACTAAAGAACAACTAACAAGATCAGAAGAACATTAAATCTCATAAAGTGCAAGCCTACAATATTTTAAATGTCATAACTGTCAATACAGGAAACACATTACGGTAAAAAGAAAAGAAAATGTAGAAACAGCTGACTTCCATAGACAAATGTAACACTGAGAAAACACTCGTCCTCTGCCTCTCTTCACATCCTCGGAAAGCTGGAATGTAACTAGAGAAAAATGGTCAAAGAACAAACTGGCCTCTTTACCATGTTGCTCCTCCTCGCTTTAACTTCATATTTCATTATGGATTACATACATAGTCTTGCAAAATACTGAACAAACACATCTCTGCGCAACACTATTATACATCATGTGTGCACACTCCAATGGTGGCAATAACAAAAAAATCAACACTAAAAAGTCAAAAGTCATTTCAACCAGCTGCTTCTTGCATTGCTGTATCATTCCAACATTTCAACAAGTGCAGTTAAATTTCAGCAGCCATGTGCAGTCACTTTCCCCTGCTGCTGCCAGGAATAAATCGACAGCAGTTCCCGATAAACCTTTGGACCTTTTACATCTGCCCCGCTACATTAAAGATATGAGGCATGCATATTAGCCAATGTAATACTGAAAGTTTGAATATAAAGACAATTTTACTTTTTAGCTAATACCTCTTAGATGTTAGAGGTTTCAATGGAACTGGTTGGTGATGTTATATACTATATATATATACACACTTCTATTCACAAATAATCACATAAAAAGACCAAATCAACAATGAATGCATTTCAGTTTGTGAATCCTTCAGGATTTTCAAAATCGACTGAAATGTGACCAAAAACATCAAATGTTTTCTCTAAAAGACAATTAAATAATCAAACAAAGAAAGCTACCAATAAGTTGGAGGTAAAATTGAGCTAAAATTCCTCCAAGCCTCTGTGAGAGACAGATTGTGAATTGAGAATTAAACATTTAATGGCAAATGGGAGGCGGTTTTCCACTGCAGGAACTCGCAGGCTGGTCTAGTGCAGCCTTCTCTTTAGTATTCATTCTGAACTGCTACAGTTTTCAGGATCGCTAACAAACCTACTGCATTAGCAGCCCTTACAACCTACTGGGGACTCACTCACTGGTTAAACTCTAAGATTTCAACAACAAAAGCCAAAGTCTAATGCTTTTAAAGCACAAACAAATGTGCAAAATTTGCAACAGACACTAATATAACTGATCGCAGATATGTCAAATTGCTCTTTTTATACATTTATGTATGCTTTTATGAAGTTTTAGTACTGTGCTATGCAAGTTCTCATATGGATTTGATATCAATGTAGGTTTGGACCCCACTAAGATTAGCTTTTTCTTTAAGACACAGCTAATAGGGATTCTAATATCCATCTATGGGTCTAGGATTTGAAGGCCGTAGTTTTGGCAGAGATTGCAGGGAAGCTCGACCCTCCAGCGAGCCCTGGGACTGTCATGGTTTTTTCTCCCAGTAGGACGTGCACCTCACCTAGCAGGCATCTAGTCAAATGCTGGAACAACTTCACGTGGTTCCTTTTGATGTGGAGGAGCAGAAGCCGTACTCTGAGGCTCTTCTGACTGACTCATTCAGCTGATGCCCGATCACTTAGGTGAGCCTCTAATGTATTTAATACCAGGTCATTTGTCAATCAACAGTATTCTTCATTCTCATTGGTGGTCACTTAAGTCGCTCACCTGGAAGTTGCGTCGCCAGCATGTTTTTCGCCCATAGTCACTAAATACTGTTCACTTTCTATGGTTTCTCATCGATATGAGAGAGTGAATGCGGGTTATCGCCACGAGACACCAGAGTTGGTTCAAAGGAAGCTCTGGGCTATAATCTCTAAAGTCACTCCCTGCAGCTTGGGGCCACAGGCAAGGGTAGAAACAAAGCTCATCCAGAAATTAAGTTTTACTTTTAAGATTCTGATAAATAGGATCCTTATAAATAATCAAACAGTGACTATTTTGGTTTCCTTTATTGGCATTCATAGTAAACTTTTGGGGCAGCCCTGAATTCCTGCGGTGCAAAGTTGCCTGGAACCATCTTTGAGCTTAAAGGAGTAAAAGCCACCAGCCAGTATGGTGACAACAATGACTTAAGGACATAGCGAGAGGACGACTGGTATTTCTTGTGCTTTATAAGAAAGCAGCTAAGGATGTTCTGATTAGGTGGCAGGCCACACGTTAATGCTGTCATCATGAAGATAACAGGTGCCTAGCCATTTCAGTAATAAAAGTAACGATCTGTGTTATCAGAAAGCACAACAATTTGAACCTCTGACAGGTCACCACCTCTCCCACCTCTCACTAGATTGTCTTCACCGATTGACTAACTAAACTGTACAGGCCCATGCAACACATGCACTACTTCCCTTTACGTTCTCATTCCAAGTCATCTGAACATCTACAATTTCTTTTGTGGAAATTGGTGGTGGAGCATCCTCTTTGGAGCACACAACTAACTGACACGCGTCTTTGCCTTTTTTAGCATGCAAGTACAGCACAGTGAAATGGGAAATGAAGCACTATCACGTCACACAAGGCTGAAAATAAAAGTCTCCGAATTAGTTTGTTAATGATATGAAAGCGAATAACTAACTCACAACATGTGGCGAAACAAAACCTCATGCACCTTTAGCGTGCTGCGAGTTGATACACCAAGCGCTGTTTGGCAAACACAAAACTCCAGCACTAATAATATTTTTGGTGAATAATGTGCTCATATAATAACTGTTACATTTCCTGATGCATTTTTAGCTCTACCATGCTTGTCTTTTTACAGGTGGATCAAAAACCACATGAAAGCTGCCAAGAATGTTTCCTTTCTTTGTTCCTTTACGTTAATAAATGATGAAAAATCTTTTTACAACAAACTACCGAGGCTGTTATCATCTTGATGATAGTCTGCTGTGATGACAAAAGTTAGAAGCTGATAAACAAGAACTAGTAAGCTGAACGGTAACGTGAAGCGTCTCATTTGTTTTACTCTTATGTTGCTCATATTTACCAGGCAAGCCAATGAGAGTCAAAATGGGGAATTTATGAGAAGAAACTATGTGAACATCTTTCTGTTGCATGACATTAACACTTACATGGAGGACATGAACTTGCATGTTGTTGTTTTTTTTTTTTTCATTAACTGTTAAAAAAACAAAATGACTATGAGGGCTTTGGCAGTGGAGTCTGTATTTACATATACGCCATACTGCCCTGTGTGAAGATGTTAGTAGGCTTCCAGTGAATCATCCCAAAATAAGCTCTGCACGTCCAGCATGGTCGCCAGCTCCAAAATATGCTTCTGTAGAAGGCTGCTCTCCACTGTGTCCTGTTTGGGGAGCTCTGGATAGGATTCTGGGAAACTCTGAGATTCCTGCAAGCACACAAACATCCAAATTGTGTTTTAGCCACCTGACAAAAATACTTTGGTGGTTACTGAAGGGTTCTCAATCTAAAGTGAGAATGAAAGGTTTAAGTGTTAAGAAGAGCTTCCTTCATTTACGAGAAATTTAAAAAATACATGATTTAAATAGCATTTAAATACAATAAGAAGGTTAAAAAATTATTGTATGCAGGTAAACTCTTATAAATTTTAAAAAAAAAAATAGCAGTTTATTTTGAAAGTCATCTGTTATTCTCATTTATTAATATTATTTATTATTGCCCCCATAATAACATAAAAGTGTTTTTTATTGAGTTACTTGATGGAATAATCAATATTAAAATATTGATTATTAAAATAATCAATAACTGTAAACCTGTAATAATCTGGGGACTTTAGTGGGTTCATTTACTGAGTATTTGCTGACATGACATGATTTCCTGATGATGCATAAATACGACTTACTGCAAGTGCTTAAGAAACACTGGTTTGTGGAAATGCATGGTGCATTTTTGGCATACAAACTTAAACAATGTGGCTCCTTAAGGAAAGCAGACTTACCCGAAAGAGTTTATGCAGTCTCAGTGCGGCGGAGCAGAACACAAAGCGGATCAACAGCAGCCGCAGGAACTCGTCACCAAAGAACTGCAAAAAGGCTTGATCTGCATTAAACAATGTGTAAATAAGTCGATCAACAGAAGATGAATGTATCCCAATTTATTTCAGTGCAGCCTTAAATCCACCATAGATTTCAACTTCTCAAGAAACAGAGAAGTTTATTTTCATGGAGGGACCTACAAAGCTCACCTTACAGTCACAAATACAGTACACATGGGTCGTCACAGTAACCCTTTCATAGTCCATGCTAATCTCCATAACATACCTATGGTCCGCGATCGTGTGAGCATCTGCCCAATGTCACGGTACACTTTGCGAAGGAATTCTTGAGCTCTTTCCCAAAGACCTCGTTGCACACTGTTTAAGCCACACACGGAGGAGAAAGCCAAGAGCGGACTGTAGAGGAACAGAGTGAAGAGACTCCCACGCTGAGACTGATCTAAACAGGTGAAGCAGAGACATTGTAAACTGAAAGGAAATTCGATGCCTGAAAAGCTTCCACTGAAAGCAGCATCTTTACCAAACATAAAAATACTGGTAGATACCAATGACACCCATGTTAAATGTGGATTAATCAGCTGCTACAAATAGTCCAGAATTTACTTTTGTCTAACTAACATTAGACTAAAAGTCAAAACACTCAGATAGCGGAGCCACAGAGAGGAAGTTAGGCAAACAGACGAAGATGGAGTTCGTTTAGGTCTTCTGGTTAAAGGAGTGTGGTTCTGCAGTGACACTCACCTTGTACACTCTTGGGATATACCGTAGGTGATAGTAGGCACACCAGGGGCTGGCCAAATAGATTTGTAAAATTCTAATAAAACAAAGACAGAAACAAGCATTTTAATTATGGAAATATACTTACAAACAAACAGTGGCATGTTTGATATATCTGCTGTGGACACTAGTGACATTTTTATCTTGAAGACAGAGTGAGGGACATTCACACAAAAGCTGAACGTCTGACACAAACTTGTGCTGTGTGATGTGAACAGAGGTGAGCATCAGCTCAATTTATAAATATTTCGACTTTGGCAAAAAATTAGCTTCACATTTTGTCAGGAAACCCATGAGCAGATTCTCTCATACACCTTCATTCTCAGCATCACTCGCTCCCCTTTAGCAGTAATATCCCCTACATTTTAATTCCCTACTCTTACCTCGACCCCCCTCGTCTAAAACTAAGAAACACTGAAATATTAATTTAAATTTATGTATGTAAATCTACGTAAGATGAGACAAGATGTTCAAAACAACAAGTTATGCAGCTATTTTCTTCCGCTTATCTGAAGTCGGATTGTGGAGGGAGGAGCAGAGAAGTCCTGCCTCCACAATCCGCCACCTCCTCCAACTTATCCTGGGAAACATTGAGCCATCTCTCCAAGTGTGTCCCAGGTACACACTGGGGCCTCCTCCTAGTAGGACGTGCCCGTCTGAACACCTTGTCAAGGAGGCGACAGCATTAGCCGTCACCCTATCGCTAAGAGAGAGGCCATCGACCTTTTGGAGCACCAATTAAAATGTAACAATTAGATTAAACCACTAGTAACTCTGGTACTAGGACAGGACACAATATGTGCACATCCCTGGAAACTCATGAATATTCGCCCCTAACATTTTCTCTTGTCGTCTTGGTCCAACTGCTCTCACTTTTCCCCCCCATCTCTACATAAAAGTCAAGTTTAATCCTACAGCTACATATGGCCTCAACCTGCATCAATAAGGTTGCCCTACATTTTAGATTCTTGCATTAGGAGAATACACAGTCTATGAGAGAATTCCAGCTGAGGCGTCTTTATATTGCACCACAAAGCAAATTTTTTGCCAAAGAACCGGAGAATTACTGATCTTTTCATATTGGACAACACAAGCTTTTGTCAGTTCACCTCTTTCCAAAAGACTGTGGATGTAAACTTCACGTTGCATTTCACTAGTAGTGATGCAATGTGGCGGTATCCACACAGATAAAACTATTCTCAACTTTGAGGCAAGTACTTGTTACTAATGGAGTGAAGAAAACTATTAATTGACATAAGATAGGGTGTTTGTTCATGCAATTTATGAAGGAGGCATGAGAAAGACCTAACAAACATTTTCAGTTACAGGTTTCAAGTTGGCCCTGTCATCATAACTTGCACATCCCCTGAGTATCTCCCATGCAACCATATGTCCACTAGTGTTCAGCTGCCAACTACAAGGTGATGCATAGTGAGCAAATTTCTTTTTATGCTGACTGGGCTTAAGTTGTGTTCTGTTCTCACAGATTCCCTCATAACATTTTCCCCTCCATTTGCCCATCAACAATTCCTCACCATTTAAATGTCTCTGAAATGGAAGGTCTTAACCTACATACCTTGTAGGCCGTGCTGTTTGAAGAATCCACAATGACAAAAAGAGGCTTCCGGGTGAAAGGGAATAAGTCTCCGGGATGAAGGCTGCAATATGCCAAGCAAATGTAACTCAGCAAACCCTCAGTGAGATTCTGCACTTTTCAAGTAACATAGATAGATTCTTAGTAAGCTCTGTCACACATTATGACTTATGTAAACATATATAGAGTCAGGCTTTCAGCACGAAAGCCTGAAAGTCATTTACTTATTAGTAAAAGTAATAGGTAAAATCACTTCCTCTGATTTTGGTTTAGATGCTGTCAACTGAATAAACAAAGCAAAATTAGAAGTATTGCTAGGAAATTCTCACCAATGCATTTCCTTCTGGGCCTGATTCCTCTTCTGCACCGTCTCTCCATTCACCACATCTCGATTTGTATTCGTGAGAACTCCTCCAAAATCATATGGTCCTGTGGGAAAGGGTTAGACGCTTCTTTGGTGTAACTCGAAAAGACTGTATTGGTCATAAATATGCATTGCTAATGCTTGGTAGAAGCCACTGTCCACAACATCTTCAACCACCTGAGGTACAAATTCACCAGCATTCCAAGAGAGGCTAAGTATACTGAGTCTGAACAGACCTTGTTCTGCATTAGGGATGAGACTTGTGAACCGGTTCCCAGTAGTTCAATTTCTTTTAATTGTTAGTGTCCTTGCCTATCGATCCTGCTTAACGGTTTCATTTGCACTTGCTGTAAACAGCTGATTTCAGTTGTATATTGTTAAATGGTAATTATAAGACAATGCATTTCAGGTCATTTTAAAGTGAAATGCAAAACTAATGTAACAAGTAGTGTAACAAATTACTTTCTCCTGGGAGTAATTAAGTAATGCACTATATTACTGTTAATTGTAATAAACTTTAAATAATGACCCCCAACCCCAATCATAACATAGAGGGGAAATACCTATATGTCTTTGATATACTGCTTAGCAATGGAGGTGACTCTCAAAACTGAGCCAATGGGGACTCACTGAGAATTGATAAGGAACCAAATAGTTAAATGAAGTTGAAAACAGAATCAGAATTGCTAAATTCTTATCAATTCCCATCCATATTCTAGATCTCCTTTGTTGCGGCTGCCACATGAGGATGTGGTGGCAAAGTGATTGGTGCCTGGTGTGGTGGTAATCCATGAAGGGAGCCATCAAGCTGAAAAAGGAGTCCTGTTGGGCTTGATTAGCCTGTAACACATTGGAGGCAGCTGATGTCAGCAGGCCGAGCAGAACAAACTGTGGTGTGGGAGCGGCGAAGCCATGGAAAAAGATTTTTGGATGGACAAACCGTGAGGCGACTCAGGAGGGAACTATAGGGGCATCGTACTCCTCAGCCTTCCTGGGAAGGTCTACGCCAAAGGAAAGGAGAGTTTGTCCGTTAATTGAACCCAAGATTCAGGAGGAACAATGCGAGTTTTGTTCTGTGTCTGGGAATACTGAACCAGCACGTTATCCTCTCGAGGATATTCGAGTGTCTGTGGGAGTTTGCACAGCCAGTGTCCATGTGTTTTTGGACTTGGAGAAGGCATTTGACTATAACCCTATGGTACCCTATAGGGGGTGCTGTGTGAGTCAGGGTGTTCAGCCCATTGTTATGAGGAATCCAGTCCCTTGGTCTGTATTGCTGGCAATAAGTTTGACTTGTTTCTATTGGGTGCTGGACTCTCTCAGGGCTGCCCTTCGTCACGATTCTGTTCAGATTTTTTATGGGCAGAATATCGAGGTGTAGCTAAGTGGTGAAAGGCTTCCAGCTTGGTGACCTCAGAATTTCAGCTATGCTTTTTGTGCACAATGTGTTCACAATTGAAGAAAGAGGGGAGCAAGAGATCGACAGACAGATTGGAGCCGCAGCTGCAGTGATGCAGACATTATAGCGGTACATGATGAAGAGAGAGGTGAACATGAAAAAGAAGCTGCAGATTTACCAGTTAATGAAGCCAAAGCTGACCCATGGACACAAGCAAAAGAACGAGATTGGGAATAGAATCTGGGGAAATTAGCTTTCTCCAAAAGGTGGCTGGAGTCTCCATAGGTGAGGAGTTCAGCCATCTGAGAGAGACTCAGATTAGAGCTGCTACTCCCCCCACATCGAAAGGAGCCAGTTGAAGTGGCTCGGGTATCTGACAAGGGCGCCTCCTGGATGCCTTATGGTTAAAGTGTTCTGCGTATGTCCTACTCGGAGAATGCCCTGGGGTAGAACCAGTAGGACACACTGGAGAGATTATACATCTCGGCAGGTCTAGGAAACCCCGAATAAATTGCAGGTGGTGGCTGGGGAGAAAAGAATCTGGGCTTCTCTGCTCACACTGCTGGCCCTGCGACCCAGCCCCCGATAAGCAGAAGAAAATGGAAGGAAGGACACGAGTGTTGCAAACATGTCTACTATAACAAAAAACTCTTGAAATGACAGTGTTGCATTTGCTGTTGTCTCTAATTTATTGTTATTAGTTACATCCATGACTTTGCTTGAATGGATTTTAAAAACTTGACATCAGATAAAACCTGGAAGCCTGTCTCATGAACCAGACATTTTTGACTTTTTCAAGACATTTCATCAGATTTCTTTCACGTATTTTCACTTTTACTTCCTACCACAAACATGCGCTAACAGCTGTAATGACATTACTCATCTCCACTCCAATCAAATCCAATTATCGTATTCAGAAATTCCATGAAATTACAGACAAAAAAACAAAACAACAACAACAACAAAAGAAAAACATACCCTCATAATCTGAATGCCCAGTAGGGAAGACTCCAGTAGCTGACAGGTAGATGAGCAGAACACTGTTAGCAGGTAGCTCCTGGAAATAAAAGTGGTAAGATAAAAAATTAAGTCACAAATTCAAGTATTTCATTTTACTATAACTACTAATCTTAAATAATTTACAGCGCATGATAACCGAAAAACTGAATCCATTCAATTCAGTTGAAATTATATAGTGCCAATTCACAACCACGTCTTTCTGAGTATGATAATACAAGCTTGGCACACCCATTTTTTAGACAGTTTCTCCCAATCTTCTTTGTAGAACCTTTCGAGCTCAGGTTGGACAGGAGTTGGGGCAAAGCCATTTTCAGATCTTTTTAGAGACGTTCAATTGGGTTCAGGTCTAGGCTCTGGCTGGGCTGTGACTCCTTTGTTATCGTGACTGTGTGCGTAGGGTCGCTGTCCTGTTGGAAGATGAGCCTTCATCCCAGACCAAGGTCCAGAGTGCTCTAGAGCACGTTACCATCCAAGATATCTATGTACATTGCTACAATCATCTTGCCTTCAAGTCTGACTAGTTTCCCAGTTGCTGGTGCCAAAAACATCCCCATACCATAATGCTGCCACAACCATGATTCTCTATAGGTATGGTAATGACCAAGTGCTCAACAGTACCTGGTTTCCTCCAGACATGATACTCAGGCCAAAGAGTTCAATCTTTGCTTCATCAGAACAGAAAATATTGTATCTCATGGTCTAAAAGGCACCTGAAGGACTCCAGGTGGGTTGTCATGTGCCTTTTCTGAGGAAAGGCTTCCATCTAGCCACGTTACCACACAGGCCTTAATAGTTGAGTGCTGCAGAAATGATTGTGCTTCTGCAAGGTTATTCTCTCTCCACAGAGCAATGTTGGAGCTCTGTCAGAGTGAGCATAGGATCTTGGTCACCTCCTCAACTAAGGTTCTTCTACCCCGAATGCCAGGAAGCCACAATTAGGAAGAATTCAGGTGGTTCCAAACTTTTTCTATTTGTGAGTGATAGAGGCCACTTTGCTCATTGGGACGTTCAATGCTGCAGATATTTTTCTGCACACTTTCTCAGATCTGTACCTCGATACCATCCTAACTCAGAGGTCTACAGATGATTCCTCAAACTCCATGGATTTGTTTGGGCTCTGACATCAATCATGCCCAATCCAATCCCACCGATTTACCCGATTTACTGACTTGAGTAGATATATATATGTTCCCTTTATGAGCTTAACTTGAAAACAATGCCCAGATAGCGGTGGAAAGAAGTGAGAATATAAATATTAACAATGCAAATAATGTAAATATATAATACATCTTGGAGATAAAAATCTCAACTTATTGAATATTTATTGAGGAAACCTGCGATTAAAGTTCATACTGACCTTAAAAGAGGCAGACAAGAAAGTAAAAAGCTGGCTGAAGGTTGGCTTGTACAGCAAATACTTGTGAGGGTTTTCTCTCTTTGCTGGCTTTTCGTTGGGTTCCTGTGGAGAAACATCACACAAAATATTGCATGTGTAAACAAAAGATTGTAAAACCTTATGTAAATGCAAGTGAAATCAAAAGGCTTCTAGGGCAGGGGCTGAGGCACACTGCTGTGTGTACAGGTGTATTATGTGGTTTTATCATCCCTATACATTATAAATGTATAAGCCATTTGTGCATTTATACATGTGGTACAGTAATAGTATCTTCATTAACAGACAAGCAGATTGGGATTGGACAGTAAATGTGTTACAGTTTATACAGAGGAACAGTTTGTGCTGTGGATAAATCCTCCAGCTCAGTCTCAGAGACCCACACGATGGACATGCGTCAACCAGCATGCAGCCTGTTTCAGTTGCTCCTGTTTTTTTAATCCATACTTTAAACTTTTTCCTTACTTTCTTCATCTTTTACTTATTATTGTAGCATGTTAGTTTGTTTTCAATAGTTTTCTCTCAAACATGTGGGTTGAGAAAGTTTTTCTTCTCCTTGTTGCCGTAGAACTATTACTTTCATTGAGGAATGGGATTGCGGCATGGCAGTTACACACCACACGCTCTGTGGCTGAAATGGATGCAGAGGTGGGGGACAGAAGAGCACGAGGGAGACGGTAATACAGTGGAGGCTTCAAGCAATGAAGAGCTTTAAGCCGAGTCTCCCATGTAGTATAATGGGGAATGTTAGGTCGCTAGCAAACAAGCTGCATGAGCCAACAGCACCCGCCTGGAGTCAGAGAAGCCTGATGTTCTTCACTGAGTCATGGATTAACCAGGATATTCCAGATGACAATGCATCTGTGGAGGCTTCCATACTGTTTGGGCCAACAAGTGGTAAGCAGGAAGGAGGGGGGCTTGCCCATTATTACCACTACACGATGTGCCTGACACTCACCATCGTTCCTTGCTTGGAGGTCTGTGTGGCCAGGTTTACTGGTTCCCTCTCCAAAGCTTGAAGCATGCGGAACATATCTATGGTTAACTCGCTGAACTTCACCTAAAATAAATGACAAAACAATATTAATATATCAAGTTACTGTTTCAGCCTTCATTGTGGTTTGAAAAATGATTCAAAGTCACACACAAACACAATTGTTTGCCATACACAGAAAAATGAGAGCCCTCAAAGATAAATCAGTGCTGCAGTTATAATGAAAATGAAACAAAAACAACTACTGGTTATATAGTAATCTTCTCCTACAAAGTTTGACAAATATTTTAGTTTTTTGGGTCATAACAGCCAGGAGTGAGCAGTGCAAATACTATCAGCACTTTAGAAACTGAATGTTAGTGTAAACTGCACAGAAAGCAGAAAAAGATCAGATCAGAGGCCCAGAGAGAAGACGTATATGAAATAATAAAATAATCCATCCATCCATATTACTTGAGAGTCAATGTCTCAAGTTTTCTCTGAAAAGAGTTGCAGCAATTGTGGAAATAGAAATATATTGCTTTTCTAGTCTTAGTACTCAGTTAAGGCACTTTACAAATAACATTTAACTAGAACATGCATGCAGTATCCAAAGGAAACCCACAAAGGTACATTGAGGAACATGCAACTTCTACATTGAAAGACCCCAGCCAGGGTTCAAGCCTTCTTGCTGTGAGGCAACAGTGCCGATCATTGCACCACCATGCTGCTCATGCTGATGTGTGTTAAGTTTGAGAAACCATGAATCAGATTTAGTGGGTTAGAACCTGGTTGTTACTGTTGCCGATGATTAGTGCGTCAGCAAGGATGAGCTGCCCAACCACCATGCCTTGTTCCAGTGGAGGCACACTTCCCTCCTGCAGCCGATTGCTGATGGTGACGACAGAATTGTTGTCGTTCAGAACTACCACAGGATCTGCCTGTTACAGACAAACAATTGAAGAAGAGCAGTTGAAGAAATAGTGCGGATCCAGTATATCACCCAGCAGACAAGAGGAAGAACAGAGACTTCTCTGTTTACCTCACTGTACGTGCACAAACATGACAATTATACCATAATGAATAAAATACTAACATAATGAAATAACATCAAACAGTATTACGCTTGGAGGGTTATTTACCTCTATAAAAGCTGCCACTTCCTGCAGAACCAGGTTCCACTCCAACTGGTCCTCTGTGTTGAAACGCTGTGTGTAGTCTTCAATTTCCTCAGATAACTCCTGCAGATGGCAGATAGGCAGGAAGAGCAATAAGAGGTGTCATGAAAAAAAACGAACAGTTTTGAATTTTTACACAATCATAAAAGTAAATCGTGAACAAAATTCATGAAGTAGACTACCTCATTCACATTTACAGGGAGAAAAAACCCAAAATATTAGCACAATTCAATACAATATCTGCAGCTCCTTAGATCTAGAAAATATTCTAACGTTAAAAAAAAAAGAAAGAACCTAAAAGAGAGATTTGCAAAACCTGTTAATGGTACCTCAACATGTACAAAGTGTTGATCTTTGACAACATGAGCAACATACCCAATAATAATAAGATACTTTCTATTACAAATTAAGAAAATACACTTCTCAGCAAAAACAATAAAACCACTGACAGGTGAATGGATTTACATTGCTTGTTATGTTTTGACTTGTTTAATTGAGAAAGATAAGGCTTAACATAAGAAAACTTGGCTTATGGTATTCATGTAGATACTACTCTGACTTGCACAACCTACCTAAACATTTTGAAGACCATGCACAACCCTCTTGATGTGAGTGGCCTCATTACTAACTACTAAACTATTAGCCTAAAACCAAGACACTTACCTTTTCCTCCTCACCCAATTCAGCTTAATATTTGTTCATTACTTTGAAACGAAAAGACTAATTAAAATATAAGGGGGGATTTTTTTAAGCATTATAATACAGCATCTTCAACTTTGAAGGTATCGAGTGGACTGTAGACAGGTACTACACTTGGCAAATTATAGTTTCGACTATTACAAAATGGTTTTCCCTTATGACTATAATTACAAAGTAATAACTTTGTATTAATGAGTATATCGACTACTAATATTAGAATGAAAAGCATGTTACAGAGTAAAAAAAGTGTATAGGTACACTTTGACTGTTTCTTCCTTTATTTAGCTGTTTTTGGCCCTTTTTTTACTCTGTAACATGCTTTTCATTCTAGTATTATTAGTCAATATACTCATTAATACAACGTTATTACTTTATTAACGTTATTACGTTATTACTTTGTAATTATAGTCATGTGACTGTACCTCATTATTAAAACTGTTACCTAATGACTGAAACCCTGCATACCAAGCTGTAATATAAAGTACTAACAATATGGCTTCCATACCTTCACCAAAACTTTGACAAGGTCCATCTTGTTTAAAAGTAAACAGACGACTATGTAGCGAGCATAATAACGAAGCTTCTTCACTACTAATTCAGGCCTGATGAAAGACAAGAAAAGACAATATGAGAGTGCAAACACAAACAAATCAACATAAAGCACTATCACAGTTGAAGCCGTGTTTATTAAATTGACTGGAGCCACCAAATGGTTCACCCTGTGTTTCTTAAGACTCCAATAAACATTTTTGTCTTTTCAACAAATATTTGATGTAAATATCTACACTCTGGGGAGCGTGAAAAGAGAAATTTTGGTCATTTTTAGAAAAAAAGGACATCAGATTGTGCACGCTCACATAAAAAGGCGAGTTTCACACATAATATGACTCTTACACACTTAAATGATCCCCAAGAGTGCAGTCCAGTCCACTCAGACACAATATCAAATAATGATTAAATGGAGATAAAAATCTATAAAGAATGTTATACACTTAAAAATGTAGCAGTACAAGAGCAAATAGCACAAGAGTTTAAAGCTGCAGAAATTCATTAATCTTGGGATTTAGCATAACGAGCAAAAAATTTGACATCTTAATTCCAGTTAATTATTTCAACGCTGAGGGAAATCTTGGTGCTGCTGTTTATATCAAATGTGCTAGCTGCACGTCAGAGCTCTGAAGCTTAAACTGGATCATTTTTAACATTCTAGGTTACTAGTAGCTGCAGTTCCAACTGTGTAAAAGAGACTTGGCAGCAGATTATAATAAATTATAACATTTATATATTTACAGCTGGGCAACAACTTGCACATTTGAGACATGTTTGCCCAGCAGGGAACCTAAATTGCACTTAAAACATGGTGCAAATTAAAAAAATCAGTGAAATGTGGAGGTTCCAGACGACTAAACTGAAACATAACCTACTGCTAGCAGGTTATGCCTGGAGCATAAGTCACCATGGTGACCCAGCCAGGTAATAAGAAAGCCACTTTCACACATAGTTGACAAAGTAGTACACCCCTCTGAATCAGCAATCATACTAACTTCATTGGGAGTTTTTTCGTAGTATGATCTCATTTCTTAATAAGGTAAATTTAAACAGGCTTGTTATACATAACATTTAAAGACATCTTACAAAAACTGCAACTTACACTACTTTAACAAAAAATATCTGGAGCTTACCTGTCCTCTTTGTTGACCTGAAAGTAGTAGGAGCGCTGACGAATGGCTGAGTAGAATGAAAAGGCCTCATTCAGGTAACTTGTTTCTGAGGTACGAAGGCTGTCAACAAAGAGGAATACATATTTCAAATTTGCATCTTTTTAAACAAATCTGCGAGTGGTAATTGATAAATTGAATGAATGCAGCAGCATTCATTTGCTTTTCTGTGTTTAGTTTAGACACTGAGCTGAGCTGTTTGAGGCTACCTGAGAGCTCTGAAAGTTTCATAACATACCAGATCTAACATGTATTCACTGTTTTACTTCAATGATAAAACAAACAAACAAACAAAAAAACATAAAGATGTGAAAACTGGACTAATGTGATCTCTTTTCTATCTTCTTACAGTAGAGCTGTCTAGAGATGCTTTGCTCTAAACCTTTTCTAGTTGGAATTTCCACAAAGCACTGATTTCTGTTTTTCCCCTAATTTTTAATTTGGATTACATTCTCTAAAGCACTTCCTGAGTTCTGTGTTTGAACAGCTCTACATAAATAAACATTGCTTGCTTGCAGTTAAGTAATGCAATACTTAAAGTTATAATGACTAGAATACTCAAAGTAGTAACAAGAAGTGGATAAATATGGGCACTTCCATTGTGGTGACAGACTAGCTTTTTCAGATGTAGTTGCCACTGAATTAAAATATCATTATTATTTTTTTAAGGAGTGCATTTAAGGAGTTTTGTGGGCTGTAAATACAATGTTTGGACGTTTCCTGCTTATGCAGAAGTGGCTAATTTCATCATGCCCAACACTTTGCCAGTTCTTTTTTTTTCCCTTAACGGTTGCTGGAAAAAACCTTCCAGGTGCAGTAGGGATAGGAATGATTTCAGTTTGTGTGCAGGAGGAGTAAACTAGTGGTGCAGGCTGCGGCGTGTATAAGGACATCATTTTTTGTTTTTACTGCACAAAAAGAAAATTGTGCGATGGTAAAGTGGAGACTGCATCCAATACAGTAACAGCTGCATTGTGCTGCTAACACAACTTCAGCTCTTTGCAAGCACCTGCACAGACAGCATGCTATCGCTAAGCCAGCCAAGAACAATAATTCTATGTTAGTGTTTGATATTTTAGTGTACTGTCATTTTCTCAAAGAATGTACGTGATGCTGAAATAAAATCAGTGGCAAGTCTTCATGAAAACGGTAAAATATACTGTCGTCTTCCACCATCTGAGTTAGGGAAGGTATGCTGATACTAAACAGACATGGAATTTTCGGGACCCTATGTTGGGACCCAATAAGCAGTCCACTTCATTCAAAAGGCAACAACACATGTATCTTACCTGATGACTACCCTATCCTTAGTCATATTAATAATGCTGCAAAACATTGATACATGACTCAGGAGGCCCTGTCACTTACTAGTAGTGGTAATAAAGCTGTCCAATTTTGGATGCAACTTCACCAATCTGCCATCTCTTCAGTCCATACCGACTGTCCAGAACCTGCCTGTCAGTAAGTATACAAAGATGTCAAACTTAACATTGAGACAATGATAAAACCAACCCTTAGAAAGAAAAAAAGAACATTCTTCATTCAAGTATTTAAACGGTACAAGAAAAAAATAACCTGTGTTGTTGCTGGAATTTCCATAGCTTAGTGTAGACGTCAAAGGTCCGTCCAAAGTAGGACTGCCACTGCTTGTGTCCATATTGAGGAAGGTCTCTGCAGCAAAAGACGGCATAGAAGAGGATAGAGAAGGCAAGAAAAGCACACATAGAATTCAACTGATTGCACTCAGCCTTTCAAACAAACTCCAATAAAAAGAACAGTGAAAACATTCGTGAAACAGAGTTGTTAGCACTCTTGGTGCTTTTTGTGACCCCAGTTACTTTTTTTGTTCAAGGAAAAGCGATGACTTTTTGTTCCATTACACATTATACAAATTTGTACAGGAATGGGGTGTCTTTTTACCCAGAGCTCAGTAATTATTTGAAAACTATTTTTTCAATTGCAACGATGCCTTCCAGTGACTGGTTTTTGAGAAAAGTGATTATTAAGCCACATTTAGTTTTGCAAAGATGCTCTCTGTTTGTCTTGAGTTTTACATCCAGCATATCCCTTCCTGAGAGCTCGATGATATCTCACATGTTCAGCTTACAATTATCCTTGTCTTATCACTCGAAGGGCACACACACCGGGCAGCTTTAAGCCTTACCTTAAAATGTTAATGAATGCTATTAATTAGATTTTCCTTTCTCCATGCTCCAATATTCAACCAGTAAAATGTGCTAAACAGCTTTTTAAAGCAGGTTAACACTTACAGTAAAGAAAATGACACCATGCTGCACATTGTTATTAGCTATAGTTCATTTTCAAACCTTTTCAAGCTTTTAAATTTTCAAGGTAAACTTAAAATACACTTTTTATTCTCATAAAACCACCATGCACTAAAGACAGAAACCTACAATAAATGCACATTAACTGAGAAAAAACCCCTACATGGATAGCATACATAATTAGTGTATTCTGATACACACATGAGAGAATATATTGATGGTATTAAATTTGACCCTAGCTGATCTCTTCTTACAATGCTCACACGCCAACATTACTACAGTGAATGGTGAACAACCGAAATTAAACTGGATGTTTAATAGCGGTGCTTCATATTTCAACAATACTCTGAATTTGTGCGCCCTCTAAATCCTAATTTTGACCTGATGCTCCCTCTGTCAATGATTCAAATGTGACCAAAAGGCAGCGTCAGCCCTGACTACACAACTACACTGACTCACAAACCCAGTGCGTCACTCTCATCTCAGAACAAAACAAGCAGAAGGCACCAGGGTACAAAAGGATGGCTGGCTGATTATCTAGCTCATAAGACACTTTCACAATACTTCACTCATAATTTTTAAATATACAATATGATTATTGTATGAGTATTGCAATAACATATACTGAGATTTATCACCTTTTCTAAAAAAAATAATAATAAAATAAATTATGTCCTAAAGGTTAATCTGTTTTATCCAGTAATATGAAGTTATGATGGGCATTATTGTAAGAGCTAGGAAGCAGGCACTTTCAGTCCTGCCTGTCTGTGAAATTAACAGAAAGTATTAATTTACCAGGATAACACAATAACTTGTGTCTGAAAAGTATTATGTTTCTCTTTTCATCTTAAAGTCCCAGATTTAAGCTGAAATAAGTACATTCTATTAGCAACTAGATATAAACAGTGGAAGCCTACCTTACCAACATTGATCAATAACAAAAATATGGTGCCAAGCCACCAGAAACACAGAAAAACAAACAGTAGGGCTAGAATGTTTTAGAGATTTCCCAACTTCCAGCCATTAGCCACAATCGCTAGATCCCTGGCTGTACGAGACTGCATGCCAAAGATCCTTGGGCAAGATACAAAACCCAAGTTGCTCTCCGGTGCAACGACTGGAGTGAGCATGTCTCTTTTCACACCTTTCAGTCTTTAACTTATTAATGGGATGCTTTTGCAGACTGTTAGTACATTTGAAAATAGCAAAATGAAGCACCAACATCGGTCATGGCTTTGGTTTATATCTGTGTCAGTTTTTCATTCAGCAGAACAGAGTCACTAAGAGCTAGGCTTCAAAAGGCAATATGAGCTAAAATTTTACTATTGGAAAAGTAAATGCAAGTTAACTTTGATACTTTTCATAAAAACTGGGAGTACCCTACATATCCATGTCAGTCGGGGGCCTGGCCCCATTTTGTACTCAATTTCTTAGTGTCAGTTCTGGCCAGCTTGGCTTATATCAAATGGCAGGTTTACCAACTCAGCAGGAAAACTCCTGCTACTCCAGATGGCCAGTCTCTGTTTATTCAACAGTTTTTCTGAAGCTTTCTGAAGCTGTGATAGCCACTCTAACAATATCACAAGAAACAAATCCAAAAGAAATGTGATTAGGAATGCATCTGAGGACTAGATGAAGTGTAAACTACAATATCTTGCTTTGTGTATGACAAAAAGAAAACAAGCAACCTTAAGAACCAAGGCTTCAGTCAGGGTGATTTGTGTAGTTGCCATTTTTTGAATTGTTGTGAGCAGCATGACCCTTGTCAGTTTCTTGTTGTTGTTTTTTTTTACAACTCCAACAGCAAACTCTAATCTTAGAATCTTTTCTAGATGTAAGGAATTGTGTACAAAAGACAAAAGTGTAAACAAACCAAAGAGCTTCTACGTTTAAGCGCTTTAAAGCTTTGCTGTATTGATGACAGCTTTGTACATGCTTGGCAACATCTTAACATTCAGGTTCTCACCCAGAATGGGTAGTGTTATTGATAAAATTTCTTCCCTTCTTATTGTGTGTTCAGACCCAACACAAAAGGCACTTTTAGATTCAATAAAGGACTAGATGTTATAATCCCAGTCTGCAGCATAAAATCCTCTTCTGTTGTTACATTGTATTTATATTAAGTCACATCGAAACAAACAAACAAAAGAAACCACAGTAACAATTTTGCAAATAAAAAGCGTGAGTAGTGACTTTGTGTGCTGTGATTTTATGCACGGAATAAAGTAACAGTAACTTTATTAAAATGTGGATTGCCGTCTAATTGGGTCTGCCTGTTTTTGACATATTAATTTGTCCTCCTTTTAGTAGATTGCCTAACTCATGCCTGAAATGAACAGGCTACTTCAGTGCTTATAAATAAATTACTTAGTGAAAAATCTAGGACCAGTACTGCTTCTTGATCTCAGGAGTTCTGCTCAGAGTGTGAGGGACACTTCTTTTTCCTTCTGTAACATTCAGTAAGCTGCAGCAAGTAGAAACATCACAGAGACATCATGTTGCTTCTAGCTTTCTCTCTAAGTGATCATCTCACTTGTAAAATGTAAATAAAAGCGCAGTTGGTATCTTTGATTTATGTCCGTGATCGTTCTGTCAGCTGACGTTGCGGACGAGAAGAAGCAGCACAACAAGAAGGTGGAACATAAGTGGGACAAACTCCAACAACGGGTGGAAATGAATCCACTAAAATGGCTCGCACTCTATAGCAATCACAATTAGTTTCTAAAGAGTGTAAATAGGTCAGCAATGGTCAGCTGATAATTGCCTCAGTTATAAAATGTTTCAAACTCCAAATCAGGAAAGTACGACAAATAGCCATAAGTAGCATGAGTTAGTTAATTGTGTTGATTCATAAATGTTGTCCATACTGTTTCCAAGATATAAGTTTATAAGAAAGATATTAAAGATTGGAGATCGCTAGTGATGTTGTCAACATTAGCCTCTCACTCTAGATGAATCACAGAGATTATATCTCTTAAAACGGGAACCTTTATTCTTTTTTTCAGCAGAAGACTAATAGCAAAGACATACAGGAAAGCGCCTAAAGCACATCCCCGTTTCACCCCACTGGAAACATTAAAAGGTTCACTCAAAAAGCCATTTACTTTTACTTGCACAATGGACTTTTATGAAAATTCACATGTCTTTATCACTGTCTACAAGTAGGAATGTGAAACTTAAACGCTTTCTTTTGATGCAAACCTATATCAAGCCTGTGTCATTGCCAGTATATACAATTTCTCTTAAAGTTATCTCACATCTGAAGACTATAAGTCTATTTTTATCAATAATGATACACACATCATTAACTCCATTCATTATAATTTTAGCTAATATTTTATAATCCACATTCCTTATAGATTGCTGCCTGTAATTATTTAAATCACAATCATCGCCATTTTTATGAAATAAACACATGACTATCTTACTCGTGTGTAACACAGGTCTATCCATTCCTGCCATTGCTCAATCTGAATGAAGCCATGAAAAACATTACCAAAAAGGCGACATTCACAGATTACTGAAGCCACCAATGTGGCACATTCCAGGTCATGCCACAATCCTACTGTCCAAGATAATACTGGTATACATTTTTATGTGATTAAAAAAAAGAAAGAAAGTCATATTACGATATGAATGAAATAGCAATGCAACAGGTGGAAACAGGTCTTAGCATTTGAACCAAAATGCATCATTTAGTACAACCAGGGTTTAAAGCATGTGACCGCCAGGAAGGTTTCTTCTTCAGCTGCTGTATGTTTGATTAAACACAGTGTTTTGGGTTTCGTGAGTACCAAAAATGTGTCTGTGAAGGAAAATCCTGAGCGTTCTAAATTGCTCAGAGTAAAAAGAAAGAAGTTTAACTTCCCAGAGAAAGAGCTTTTTCAAACTTTTAAGAAAAGCAGAAAAACTTGGAGAATGCCAACAAAATGTTTCATATGCATGCATTTTATTCATTTTATCTGCCTGCAGAAGTTTCAGGATATCAGATTTTATGTTTAAAACACATTTGTTTTGACTAACATGATATTCTGCTCATTTTATTCTTAGTTATAATTTAATAAATGAATGGACTGATTCTTATATAGCGCTTTTCTACTCTCCTGGAGTACTCAAAGCGCTCTATACAACATGCCTCATTCACCCAATCACACCCATTCTCACAAGCACTTTATCTACACTTAGTGCTTTCTAACTACATTCACACTCCGATGGACGCATCGGAGAGCAAGTTAGTATCTTGCCCAAGGATACTTGACATGCAGACTGGAGGAGCCAGGGATCGAACCACCAACCTTCCGATCAGTAGGTGACCAGCTCTACCTGGTCTACCTCTACCTCCTGAGCTACAGCCACCCCATGCAAACACCCCAAAATGTTTATGGTTTACATTGTATTCATTTTCTAAGCCATCAAATAACAAATTTCCAAATTGACATGAGCTACACATCAATCCACCCCTCTAACAGACAGGGCACACCACTTCCTACACTGGTACCGAATGCTGCAGAATAATCCAGTGAAAACACACTCTTGAGGGGTATCTGTTCAATGCACCCATTCACCAGAGTAATGCACTGTAAACCAATGTTAGAGTAGAAAACACAGTCCAGCATACAGAAGAAAACAAAGTAAATTCCAACCAACCGTAGCCCATTGAAGAGTTGCTTGGACTTGTCCAGGAGATAGCAGAAGTCTGTGACAGTCTTCCTTTCACCTAATGGAATATCATCCTCAGTCTCAGCTCCAGTCATGACACTGACTTTTCACACCTGAATTTAAAGAGAAATACAGACCGTATACGGTCGATACTCTATAGACTGATGGTGATGGATTAAAGAAAATATTTCAGTTACAAAAAAATATTAGTACTCATTGAAACTGATGGAAACTACATGAAAGTCAGCCAATCAGAACTTGTGACTGACTAAAGAGGAACAATTTAGACTGTTAAAATGAAGCAAAATATTGTTGTTGTTTTTTTTTGTCTTGATTTCCGGAGCAAATTCCTGATACTGTCTATCCTGTAACACTTACATCATGACTTAGTAAACTCCAGTTGTTTTTAAACATCTATAAATAAATTTGATTTGACTTGAAAATAATCTAGGCATATGTAACATGTTGATATGCATGGTTGTACTACTGAACAAACACTGCTGATTGGAGTTATCCAAGCGTCTTACTGGTGCCCTACTTACTTATGAATAGAAATAAGAAACTATGGAGGAGGAAATGCATCACATGGTCACCCTTTTTTTAGGTTGACCTGGGATGTCCCATATTTCATTCTCACAGTGGCGGCAGTCTCCAGTTTGCTAAGGATGTACAATCAGGTCAAGGCAGCAGACAGCTAGGGCACAATGTTCAGCTAATGCTCTGCATGTTAAAATCATTTGCAGCTAATGACAATTTTACCGTGCTATAAACATGTCTGGCTATAGCCTCTAAGTTACTGTGCATGTGTGTGGATCTACATCTGTTTGGCTTTTAGGTAATGTAAATCCATAATTTCAAACTGAAGAGTTAAAAAATGATTTTTTTTATACATTGAAATTCAATATAAACCTCACCTTAACAGATTTTTCAGATTAATTAAGCACTGCCTAAAAGTATAATTTTCCTGTACTTGTGTGGGCATTTGATGCCATGACGGTGTATGTGGTGAGAAACGGCAATAGCAACAAACAAAGCCCTGTCACATTGAGTAGTTATGTATGTAGCTGCATGTCATGAAATACAGTTAACAGTCCATTAATCCTTTTCTGAGTGGGCGTGTCAGTGTTTGCAGTAGCAGAGTCTGGATGTTAACTGAACTGTTATGTATGATGGATTATACCAAGTTATTCCAGAATAGATACAATGACAGTAAAGGGCTATTCTAAGTGTTTCTACATTTCTAATATTATGATTACAGTTTAGTCCAATGCTACATTAGCAACGTCTAGAGTTAAGTGAGTTAGTGGGATGGTGACTATCACTGTGCGCAGGAAAACTTGTGAATGGAACTCAAGCTATCTTTACTTAACTTATGTAATGAAGTAAATGAGTGTAATGACGTGGAATGGCACGTTATTACACTCATTTACTTTGGGATGCTGCTTATATTTTTATTTAAATAAATACATTTAGATTATGGTAAAAGTTATGCGAGATAGGTGATTGAAAAATAAGGTTTTTCATGTAAAGATTTTTCAGAATATGCTGCGAACACTTCTGTCTTGTAAGTTAGAGTGTCCTAGCTGCTTCTTAAAAAAGACATGCGAAGACAGCACCTTGGATTTTTTGTATTGTCTAATTATTTTCCTCATGAAACAACTGATGTTCTTTGTATGAAGTGTATGAAGCCTTATTTTACTTGTAGTACCTAAAACTTCTGCTCAGTTTTAAATGAAGGCGAGAAGCTGTGAGAGAAGGTCTGCATGACAATCTCATGCTATACATCATGTGTACCATTGTTTTCTCCCGCTTTCCCTTGTGGCTTACTTATCATGTTAACAGCAGCAGAGTTGGTGAAAACCTGTCTCACCTGTGAACATCTCTTTGTTCCAAACCAACACAACATGCAGCACAAGTAGTATTTGTCACTATGTTTGGAAGAAAGATCTCCAAAAATAACAATCAAGTTTGGAGGATTTTTTTTTAAAATTAGGTAAACTGAATACCAATATTATTATCACTGGTAGATGGGTGGCATTCATTTAAATGCAATTGCAATTTCTGTCTTTGCCGGTAAAAATCTGTATCAAAGAGCGTGATTGTGCTGTAAGCTCTAATAACATAGCTAATTCCTGATATCTACCATCAGCATCATGAATAAAATCTCAACATAATAAGCATCTGGATATTAATAATGTGAAGCACAAAGATAACAGAGAATACCTCATATATGCAGGTGACACTGAGTGCTGGCGGTTGCAGGGCTTTAACCGCCTCTGCTTGTGTAATTGCCATTTGTTCTTACCTGTGCAGCCGGCTAACGGTGACAAACTGTACTATCTTTCACAGAGATGCTTCTCAAAAATCACAGCGAAAGCCTCGACGAGCTCTACTGCTGAAGCGCGACTTTCCTGGCATCTCAGTGCGTGGAAGTGCCACCAGACCAGCTAACGAGTTCCCCCGCAGCGTTGATTGGACTGCTGTCTGTCCGAGCTTGAACGCTGCTCAAAGGCTGTGACAGGCGACGAGAAACAGAAGGCAGGGTGAGGACCGCCGCTGGCACTGCTCCACTCCAACTGGCTAGCTATTTCCGGGTCAACTATTTCAAAATAAGAGCTTCACGTCGTTACAGTTTTTAATAGCCAAAATTTCAACCAGTAGTAGTATGATCCTATGATTCTTTAATGGACTATTTCTATATTAACATTCAATTCAGGCTTAGGTGGCTGGCTTCAGGGTCCTCTGATCCAGCCCTAGCTGTAAGCTTTATCAAAAAGGAAAGTTTGAAGTTGAAGAATCTTAAAAAGGAGTCGGGGTGTCTGTGTATTGAATCCAAGCTGGGAGCTGTTTCCACAGAGGAGGGCCCTGAAAGCTGAAGGCTTTGCCTCTCATTCAACCTTTACATATCCAACAAACCACAAATAAAACTAGGGTGTCGTGGGGTGTGGTTTGTGGCTCAGTTCAGGGGAGGGGTGGAGCAGCGGATTCAGGGTGTGGTGACAGGGGAGGCTGGTTGGTGCCTAAAAGGCCCCGGGAAATGAATTTTCCAGGCGACTCATTAAAACCCAATGGCCGGTCACATGGGATATGATAAAACTCTGGAGCAGAAATTTTTTATCCATAAATGTAAGTTTACTAACAAAACACCATATTTCTGTCATTTTTTAAGGATGTGGAAATGTACATACAATCAATATCAGACTCCACCAACAAAAAGGCTCTCAAAACAATATATGTATGTGAATTTTTTGCGTGTATTCTTATAATTGTTACTTTTTTCTTTTACCCCTGGCTTTTTGTGTTCATGTTCTGTTGTTTTGTATACTTCATCTGTTCGTATGTTGTATACTCATTGTTTGTTAAATAAAGTTAAAAACAAAAAAACAAAAACAAAAACAAAAGCAAAAAAACAAACTCTGGAGCAGATAATGGCCTGATTTATTGGCCGGTCATCCTAGCGGATGTGCGCCAATGGTGCGCATTCTGCCTGGAGTTTCAGCTGGTTAACCAGCCAGCCATTCCCAAAGTTCCTTTGCACTCACTGACATTAATAGAGGTCCCTTTTGAGCGCATAGGTATGGTCCTCATTGGGCCATTTCACTGGAGTGCATGGGAATAAGGCTTTGTACTAGTTGTGGTCGATTACGCTACACGGTATCCTGAAGCAGTGCTGCTATGCACCATTTCTGCAATAAGTGTGGGGCAGGCGGTGTTTCAGATCCTCAAATAGATACTGAATGACCAGGGCACACCATTCTGTAAATCTGTTCGGACCAGTATGTACCACCCTCAGACTGATGGGCTGGTGGAGCAGCTGAATGACACTTTAAAGTTCATGATTTGTAAGTTTAGTCACGAGGATGAAGGCAATTGAGATCGCTGGTTAGCACATCTGTTTGCGGGAGGCCTCCACGGGGTTTTCTCCCTTTGAGTCGCTGTTCCGCAGAAAGCCTCAGGGGGGTTTGGACCCAGTTAACGAAAACTGGGAGGAAGGTCCAAGCCTAGCAAAAAGTTGAAATTTAAACACATTTAAACTTTTTAAATAATAATAATAAAAAAAAAGTTAATCACATTGATTTTACATTCTTTCCAAGTGTCATAATGTAAAGCCAAAAAGGATAAAAAAAATAAATAAAACTTTGAGCTTGTTTTAGGAGTAAAGCCACAGCAAATTGGAAGAAACAGAAACAAGCACTGGTGCCCTTTGATCTGTTGTCTGATGATTGATGGAGAGAACTTCAAAAAGTGCATTTTGGGTAAATTTTGAAGGGTCACATCAGGTATGAGATGTGGTTGCTCTAAATATCTTGTCTCCCTTTTACCTATATTTAGCCTCAGTAAATTTGAGTTTGGCAATCCTGGGCCAAAATTACATCATTAGTAAGGTTCAAATGACAACTACTTGCAAATATTAAGGAAGAATGTTTTATTGAAATTAAAACAACAAAAAACAAAAACAGGAAAACAATGTTAAAGAGGCCTATGCTCTCCTAGAATTACAGCTACTTTTCAGCTATTTATTTTTCCACAATTAAAGATTCTGCTTATAAAATGCCATAATTCATCACACTGCAGAGATGGATGGGAAATTTTAAAAAGAAAGATACCTGTGGGAACTTGCCATTTAAAAAAGAAAAAAATCCATGTGCAGTAGCAAGACACTTTTTGAACTGAATAAATAAAAGAAAAAAAGGAAAACTAAACTGAAGCTAAAGTATGAAATCAGCAGTTAAGGCAAAACGCTGAGAGAATCGCTCAGGAGCTTTTTACACAGTGAATCAAAGGAAACAGTATTTATCACTTCACTTATATGCCTCTATTGTTGGCACGAGCTACTATAAATATTTGTCAATTACTTTTCTTGGGAGGGATACATAAGATCAAAAATTGTAATTATTTAAAATATGAAGTCATTTAACAGTATGAGTCTGGCATTGGGTGTATAAAAAGATATTTTTCCTACTTTTATGGCAGAATGTGGGTGTGGTGCAAACAGACTGTAGCCTTAAAGAAACTCTTTGCTACTCAAAACACTCTTAACTTGTGTTAACTTCCTAAAACATGTTGTGAGTTTACAAAAAAGGAAGGAAGCACGGCATGGATCTGATGGCTGACCCAACAGGTGCTCTTCAGCTGCACAGAGAGAAGTGCAAAAAACAAAATCCAGGAAGTCTTATAAGATTTCCTGCATGTAATCTTTTGCTGAATAATATTTGAGGGATGAGAAGTCCAGAGGGTAGAGCTAAGAGAAAACTTCCGCTTTATCATTAGAGGAAGTAGGGGGTGGTTGTTCGAGGAGGTATCACACGTTCAGAGTCGGGAACGGCTCGAAACAGCTTGGGCTCTCGTCTGTTGACGTCCTTGAAGACCATGATGGAGGCAATGTTCCCACAGCGGTAGCAGTAGTTGGGCGCTGACCACACGGTCACCAGTTTCTCATCAAACATAAACTTGTAGCCTTCATGAACCAGCTGGTGTGCACGGCAGATGAGCTTCAAGTTGTTGATGTGAACAAACTAAAACACAACAGATTAGAGAAGTAAGTAAAAGGAGGTTGACACACCTGGGTTAAAGGATGCTTTCCAATGACTGGTTTTCCAACACGGATGGCTCAACATACCTCATTAGTAACCTTGGAGCCAAAAAGCCAGCCAGCACCTCGTGGACTGATAGCCCAGGTGTCCACATCCTCTGGATCTGACCACACAAGATCACAAAAAGCCCCCTTGTGAGGAATCTCCTGGTTGCGTTCGATGGTTCGGATCTGGTCCAAAGTCTTGATGTCCGGTGAGAGACCACCATGGACACACAGGATCTGCTCATCTATCAACTGGGATTAGGGTTTAAAACATATTATTATGAACAAATCAATGAATAAACCCAAGTCAATATACATCTCTATTAGCAACACTTCAAAGTTGCCATCTGCTTGTCTCTGTTCTACTCTTTCACAAACTGGAAAATCCTGACAGCAGAACAACTTTCAGGAAAGTTTGAAGTGCACTACATTCAGCTGCTAAAGAGCGCTCATGAGATCTGGTAGCAGAACTGAAGAGGGCAGTGTCAGAGTGTTTTCACACCTTCTGTTTAAATCAAAGTCTGGTTCGTTTTCCTCCTTGGCCAGATTCATTTGTGCAGATGTGAATCGCCAAACAAGCACACTGAGACCATTTGGAGGAAGTGGTCTCAGAGCAGTTCTGAATCAACTCCAGAACGGTTTGTTTATGGAGTGAACATGATCTGACCTCAATCTAGAGCTGCAGCTATCGATTATTTTTGAAATCAAGTAATCTCTTGATTATTCCATTGATCAATCATGTAATATGCTAAGAAATACTTTCTTCTTATTAATAAGCAATAAATATTCCAAAAAGAGAAAAAAAAAACCCAAGGCTTTCAGAATGAACTGCTCACTGGCTTTTGAGAAGATTTTAGAAACTGCAATGTTTTAAAACAAATCTGTGAACAAATTTAAACTCAATTTGTTCACAAAGCTGAACCCCCAGTATGTATGTGCCATATTAAAATTCTTTTAAAAGAAACATTTTCTTAAATACAAAAATACATAAATAATCCCAATACAGTCAAAAGACATATATTCAATCTAAACTAAGGCATAACAAATTACCTTTACTATGTCTTCTTTCTGGCTTACTAACATTAATAGGAGGCAAAAAGAGTTCTGAAACGAGGCAGTTCTGGTGTCCGCTCATTTTTGAGTTCAGTGTGCAAGTAAACTTGCTATCAGACTAAGTTAACAGTTCGTCTGCATATTTTAATATAAATTCAAGAGGCTCATTGGTGCATTGGTTAAACGTCTCCATCGTTTAACACATTGGCAGGCTACACAGCCTTGTGTTAAACAATGCATTGAAGCAAAGAATGTGTGTCGAAGATTTTTTCTAATCAAATTATTTGAATAACTCAATGGATCCTTGCAGCCCTTGATCCAAACCAACTACCAAGTGTGCACTGTAGCCATGTTTGCTTTGTATTCTAGATTGTGGAAAGGTACTATAGATGCAAAAATGATCTTTATGAGCTAGCAACTAGCTGTGAACGTAAATTCTCCAACGGTCCCGAAAACACCACCTTCTTCCTGTATTTGCTCACGCCCCAGACACACCTGGCCAATAAGTGGACTGAATATTCTCACATGGTTTCTAGTGGCTCATTCTGGTTTCCTTTGAGTTCACTTGGATTTTTCTCAAACCAAATCATAGGGAAAAGCTACAAGTTTATTAACTCATAAATTGATTGGGACCAGAATAAACCATCTATAGATGTGAAAACACCCTTACTCAACAAAAACGTCTCCCACACTTTACTGTTCTTACTCTTCTCTAAAAGCAAGAACACATCCAAAATCATGAGCGAGCTGAAGCCTTGGATGCATAATTGCTTGAAATCTATCTTCCTGCTGTTGAAACAGACTAGCTTTAAGACTTGCGATGACGGTCACGGTTATGATTCTGGCTGTGTCATGACCATTTTTAATGAGTAACACTGATGCATGTAGCGTTTATGTATGGAGTGAGTTGTTTTCTGGCATTCTATATTTTTGTGTTGCTAATACACCTGTTACAGAAGATTATATGGATACTTATATATCCATAAGATCATTAAAAGAAAGTAGTAACCTCAGAGTACTTTTTAATTGAATTCCTGGAGAATTGTTGCCTTGATCCTTGTTGGGCTCTGTCTGTGATGATGAATGCCGTAATAAATATTTAATGCAAAGCTAACTGCCTGCTGGATAAAGGCACCTTTTAATATTAAAACCCCCCAAAATTAAGAAAATGTAATGTAAACCAGTGTGCTCTTTGTTTTGTTGTGATGCTAAAGACGCAATGTTTTAAGTTGGAGCTTATTATGATAATGTATTAAATGAAGTAACAAGCATCCATTTACATAAAGATAGCATACAGGGGGTGAATAGCTACTTAAGATGTCTTTATGGATGTTCCAATTACGCTGCATTTAAAAAGGAACAATAGTTAAATGTCATGTAACCGGAGAGAAGGAATCAGACTTACAGCTGCCACAGTCAGCATATCAAACACTTTCGTGCAATACCGCCAGGCATTTGCATTTCCATACTTTGTCTGACACTCATCTAAAACAAACAACAGACAAACAGAAAATGTAAACCATTGTTAATAATGAATTTTGAACTTCGTAAACACACAAAAAATGTATTTCCATAAATACATGAAGTGAAGTACATACCATAAAATCCATACACTTGAGTTATTTGTCTGCTCTCATGGTTCCCTCGAAGGAGTGTGATACGATCTGGCCACTTGGCTTTTAAAGCTAGCAGGTGTGTAAAAGTCTCCAAGCTATAATATCCTCTGTCTACAAAATCTCCCTAGGAAGAAGAACAAGAAGACATTATTAAAGCCTCAGACACTAAAAAGGTTCTGGAAAAGGTGGATATTTGTATGAGAACAGAACACCTGCTTTTTATTTTAACTAGTTGCATTAAACTTGCAAATGCATACTGGTTAAAGCAACATGTAACTAGCGATGTTCCTGGTGACGTCGACTAAACGAAGAAACAATATAAACTAACCCACTAGTCTAAAAGTAAGAAACGCTCAGATATTAAGTTAAATTTAAGAACCGTTTAATGGGAAATTTCAAAAACTAATAACAAAGGCATCTGAAACTATTAATCACGTTCTTCAATAATGAGTCCTGCCACTTAAATGTGCGGCACCTCACATCATGCATTATCAACATTACACGTTATTCAAAAATTCTCAATGATAGGTTTTCATGGGCTGATTCAGCTGCTGAGAGGCATTACATTTTTATATAATGGCATTACAACATGCCCAACAGCCTTCATCATTCAGATTTATTTAAATGTGCTGCAGCTCAGGCAAAAGTAAAGGGAGCTTACTTACCATGAAAATGTAATTTGTGTCTGGTACTTGGCCTCCAGTTCTGAAGAGCTCGCATAGATCATAAAACTAGAGAGGAACATTAAGAAGAACTCATCAATGAAAATATTAAAATTAGAACTAGCACATGTACCAATAAAACCTGAAACCAAAATTAACTAAACTGGGGTACGAAAAACCCCTTTTCCACTAGTAACTACTTGATTCAACTTGTTTTTTAGGGTTTCCCAACAGGTACCAGTACCGGTAAAAGTACCTGGTACCAGGTACTTTTTTAGTACTGACTCAGCCGGAGTTCCAATGAGCCGAGTCAAGCCTGACGTCAATTGACTGCATGCCATCACTGGATAAATCAAGAGAGTGACTCCTTCACAACAATCAAACCCGGAATTTTTGAATCCAGGCAACGAGGGAAATGGCTACACACAAACTAACACCGTGGTCCAATGACAAGGTGCAGATGTTTACTAATGGTTTAGCAGCGAGTATATTATTGTCTTGATGTTCTCAGTTGTTGTGTGCCATAACGACCTCACCCACATTAATTGCAATTAAAAATGACTGGAGCAGAGTCGAGCAGAGTCAAGTTGAGCAGAGCCAAGTAGGTGCTAGTGAAAAAAGAATCCTAACTTAACTTATTTCCAAATGATATTCATATTATAAATGCTTTTTATGACTGCAATAACATATTGCCACCAATCCTATATTGGGGTGGCTGTAGCTTTAGAGGTAGAGTGGGTCATTTACTGATTGGGAGTCTGTTGTGGTTTTATTGCTATTGTAAAACTCAATTTGCTTTGATGATTTTACTGGTCGATAATAATAATAACAATAATAATATTCACTTCTGTAATCAAAGTATTTTCAAAATATGGGATAATATATTTTGCCCATGGTGAAAATTGTGTATCACCCTGGGAGAAAATTATAGAAGAAGAAAAAACAAAAACGAAAATCACACAGACCTACCTGACCATGAATGTCTCCACAAACTGTAACCGGAGTAGCGACTGGCTGAACATTTGATTCTTCAAGCAGTAAATCACAAACATAATCACATAATCTCTACAAGAGGAAAAACACAACACGGTTAGTGGACACAGGCACCTGGAAACACACTATATTAAAGGCAGCGTGTGTATCACACAGCCCATTAAATTCTATTCTTACAGATGGACTGTAAAATGGGAAATGGGTTGGGATTTACATTCTGTGCTGCATCTTGTGCAACAATACTTTTACATGCAGACTGAAGGATCTTCCACTATCTCCCAAACCACAGCACTAGAAACGCTAGAACTCTTTAAAGGCGATTTGTAGGCATGATCTGTGACAAGGTAGGCACTCAGCTGAGTGCTATGTTTCTGCAGTCATGTGACTTTCACAGTTCATATTTCTGTTGTAAACTTGTAAGTAGTTTAGCTGCTAGTTACAGTTAATTAAACTAGCTGTAGTCCAGATCTCTCCCTATGTCAGATCGGGCACTAATAGGGGCCATCTATTTCCAAGTACGAAGTAATTAATGTCCTACTGAATATTAACTTGTTTTTAAGTGAAACATTTTCACAGCAGTGTGACTAAAGGACTAAAATGGGATGTAAAGAATACAGTTAGGAAGTACTTTGATCTCAGTTCATTCTGAGACATTTACAAAGTCAAAATGACTCCTTTTTCAGAAAGTTTCATTTTTCTTTACAACGCACTCAGTCTGATATTTAGCTCTGCTCTGATCGCCGTTTCAAGCAAAGCCTCAGAGCAGAGGGATGAATAGACGTATAGATGTTGTTTTCCTTATGCTATTTACACCCCCAGTGCACATTTCATCGGAATATTTCGGCTACCATGATATCTTTCCACAGTTAAACCTATATCTTATATTTAAAGTTAATACGGCTTATGGTAACGGCAGACACTAACACAACAGTGGTTCCCATTACCATGTTTTAAGTGGCACCTTCCTCACTATTCACACCGACGTGTTTAGCAGAGTCAACATGCGTTATAATTCTGTGAGATTCATTTTTTTAAAAGCTGAAACAAACAGAGTATTACTTGAGCGTGAAACCCAGTTAAAACTACCGGCCACATTTGTTGAACAAACCTCGTCTAGTCGCACCATGACCTTTTACGAATACTAACAGAGCTTATCTGAAGTTAAATCCAGAAACTTTGACTCACCTTTAGATCGTTTTCAGGCAGATATTTGCACTGTCTCGCTATTTCTACGTACTTATCGAGGTCTAAAGGCGCCATTATCGAAACGCTAAAAGCAGCTAAACTGCAGTTAGC